>NC_143506.1:39287500-39887500 GCF_051622355.1 Phaseolus vulgaris | reverse complement strand
AGTTACAAATTTAATTTTTGTTATATTTTTTAAAAAAAAATTATCACATTTGGTATAATTTTTTTGCAATAAATATGAAGAGTGGTATGAAAACACAATTGTGGATCATATAATGTTTTTTCTTCTCTTGTTCTTCCTTGGTTTCCATGTCGCAGTTTCTACTCCGGAGGATCCCATAAAGTGCTCCTCACAGAACACAAACTGCACCATCACCAACTCCTACGCCACATTCCCTGATCGAAGCATCTGTGAAGCAGAGGAGGTGTTTTACCCCACGCAAGAAGAAGATGTTCTGAGAGTGGTTGCAGCAGCCACCAGAAACGGCAAGAAGATGAAAGTCGCCACCCGTTTCTCCCACAGCGTCCCCAAGTGGGTGTGTCCTGAGGGCAACAATGGGTGGCTAATAAGCACCAAAGATCTGAACCGGGTGTTGGAAATTGACGCCGAGAAAAGGACGGTTAGGGTGCAGAGTGGCGTGACGTTGAAGCAGCTGGTGGAGGAGGCGGCGACGGCGGGGTTGGGGTTGCAGTACACGCCGTATTGGTTGGGTTTGACGGTGGGGGGCATTTTGGGGACAGGAGCCCATGGAAGCAGCTTGTGGGGGAAAGGAAGTGCTGTTCATGAACAGGTTGTGGAGCTTAGAATTGTTACGCCTGCATCTCCTCAACATGGTTATGCTCAGGTTCACACCCTTTCTCATGAACAAGATCAACATTTCAATGCAGCAAAACTCTCACTCGGCTTGCTTGGGGTCATTTCAGAGGTATGTATTTCTGCATGTACCCTCACTTCCATTTTCTTATTAACTCAATTTTATAAAATCGGTGTAAAAGAGTTGCACACTTAAAAATCTTACATTGACTATAAATTAGAACATTTTATAATCCACTTCTAAGTATGGTATTATAGTTATTTCGAGTATATCCTAACAATTGTTTGTTGCACTTATTAAGTCACTCGTTATCGGATCACTCATAATATATAATTCATTTATGATTGATATGAGATATTCAATATACTTTTTTAAAACTTGTCAACTCGTGCGTGAGACTATATATGTATGGATGGTTCGACAATAAATAATCTGATAAACCAAACAAATTCTCGTTAGAATAAACTTTAAATAACTCGTTAAAAGTTGAAATTAAGTTATAAAATATTATTATTCTCAAACACGTGTCTTTTACTTTTTGTTTATTTTAACATAATCAACTTTTACTTTCAAGTTTTGAACCTTCTGATAATTTTATTCAAAAGAAATTTAATGTGTGTTTCTGATGTGATTCGTATAATTTTGTGTTTTTAAATGAATATAAACTGTGAAGAAGATACTATCTTTTAATTACGAATTTTATGTCGTTGTGTAGCAACTTCCGAGAATACAGCCAAAATATTGGTACCTTAACGCGGGAGAAAAACTAATGGATTTACACACACACACAAAATAGTAAAAATATAACTCCGAAAGGATTTGTACAAGGTAAAGATAAAATAAAACATTCATAATTAGTTTTCGTGATAACTACTCTAACACTACCTTAAACTCATCGATAGATATATTGGTACTTCTAAAATTTATAAAGTGAGAGCTTTTGTGAATGTTACCAAATTATATTGAACAGGAAGATAACTAACCAACTTCTTTCTTACCAACTTTATACCACTTAAATTTAAAATATTATATTCGTTAGGTTACGATTGAATTAGTTTTTTTTAATAAATAAATAAATAAATAATAGGGATATTTTAGAGATACATCAACTCTTATAAAAAAAATATAAATAGATTTTTTTACATTCAAGAGACAAACTTCTAAAACAAACAGAATAACATAATCTAAAAAAAACTATTCTATCATAGTTTTTATTGTCGATCACATGTTTACAAAATATACGACAACAAACCTACAAGAAAATCATGAAATAGAAACCAATTTCTAGAAACCAAAATAATTAGTTGCAATAATTAAATTAGAGATCATTTTAGAAACTAAAAAGAAATTTGATTTCTAAATTAGTTTCTATTATTGTTAAATAGTTTCTAAATTGGTATCTAATTAGCAACCAATGTTTTAGAGACCAAATTTAGAAACAAAATAATTGGTATCTAAAACCTTAGTTGCTAATTAGATATCAATTTAGAAACTATTTAACAATAATAGAAACTAATTTAAAAACCAATTTTTTTTTAGTTTCTAAAATGGTCTTTATTTTAGTTTCTATTGTAACTAATTATTTTTGTCTCTAAAAATTGGTTTCTATTTCATAATTTTCTTGTAGTGAAACTCTTACAAGCCTCGCACCTAAATTTTTTTTAATGAATTTCATGCAAACCAACTATTAAAACAATAATCTGAATAAGAAAAATATGTTACACGTACATTCGATATTATCCACGACCGAATTAACTATACTAACACAATAACTCAAAATGATCACAATATAAGAGATAAAATAGGTACTCTTCACAATAACTCTAAAATATCACAATATAAGAGATAAAAGTGGTACTCTTATAATTAATTTAGTTAGAGGAGACTGATTTCATATAGTATTTATTTAAATTGTTACAAATTCTCTGTATTTAGCTTCTGTACTATTTTTAGAACCAAGATATCTATAGTATTTTGTGGTGGATTTGCTGTCATGTGAGTCTGAAGTATGAACCTAAATATATGCATCACAAAAGTCAATATTGACATGGTAGGTTAGATTAGGTTTAGTGTAATTAGTGATAGTTACATCGTGCACCTACCTCACATAAACCTATATTATTGGAGGGATTAAGAACTCAAGTGGAAACATTTTCTTTAATAAGTTTCAAAAAGCTTAAGCCTGTTGAGGTAAAAATTTAATTGTTAACCTTAAAGAGTTATTGGATATACTTGGCCTCTCACAAACATGAAGACTATCATCATTTTTTGCCCAAAAAAAAAACATGAAGACTATCATCACTAGGTAAATTCTTCACCTTACAAATTGTGATCTACACTTTCTAAAATTTTCAAAATTGTCTTTATTTCAGAATTAAAAAATAAATTCTGAAAAAGTAAATTCAAAATAATTAAATTTGTGTGTTCTATAAAATAAATTTCAAAAACAGAATTAAAAAATTTAAATTCCGTTTCGGAAAAACAATTTTGAAGAATTAACAACATTTTAGAAAAAAATTGTGAAAATCAAAATGTAAAAATATATTAAAACACCAGAAAAGTATTTCAAAAATTCAAATCTGAAAACATGTTAAAACAAAAATCTAAAATATATTTTGATTTGTAGTCTCTTTTGTTTAAAGATATTTTTGTCATTTCAAACAAAAAATAGTGTGTAGTATGATTTAACCATTTATTTTAAAATCTTGATAGCTAATTATATATCAATTTATAAATTATTTAACAATAATAGAAACTAATACAAGAAAATCATCAAATAGAAACTAATTTTAGAGACAAAAAATAATTAGTTGTTATATTAACTAAATTAGAGACAATTTTATAGACTAAAAAAATTTGATTTCTAAATTAGTTTCTATCATTGTTAAATAGTTTTTAAATTGTTATCTAATTAGTAGCTACCAAAGTTTTAACTACCAATTATTTAGATTCTAAATTTGGTAGTAAAAACTTAAGTTGCTAATTAGATATCAATTTAGAAACAATTTTTTTTTAATTTCTAAAATGATCTCTAATTTAGTCAATATAATAAATAATTATTTTTTTATTTAAAATTGGTTTCTATATAATAATTTTCTTGTTGTGATAAATATCCCACAAATATGTGCAAAAAAGCAAGAAATTGACAATGTGCCTTTTCTCCAGCAACATAATTATTATTATTATTTATAATAAAAATAAAAATAAAAACACTTCAAAACTATCCAAACTCTTATATGAGAATATAAAATATAAGCAGAAAAAAAAAGCAACTAAGATTTTTTTTAGCAAATTATGCAGTAGCTGCAATGCATTCACATGACATAATATATGTTCTTTTGTTTCTTTAAAACGTCTTAATTTGTGGCACTACATTTCTGTTGGGAAGGTGATTATGATACAATGCTGATAAATTTTGCAGATTACTTTGAAACTTGAACCTCTTTTCAAGCGATCCATTACATATCTGACCGAAAACGATGCAAATTTGGAGGGTCAAATCATAACATTTGGACAACAACATGAGTTTGCAGATATAATTTGGTACCCACATCAACACAAAGCTGTATACCGTGTTGATGATCGTGTTCCTATTAATACATCAGGCAATGGTGTTTACGATTTCATCCCTTTCCGTTCCACTCCTGCAATTGAATTAGAACTCCTCAGAACCACAGGCGAGTTTTTCTTAATGTAAACTAATATTTAGTTACATAAAAATCACGTGTTTGATCTTGAATTTCGTCAAAAGTACTTTCAGTAAATTTCTCGTTCTCTGATTAGTATCTATAACTCGTAGTATGTATGCACTTAATTAATAGTTACTAATAGGGTGACGGATATAATGCTTTTGTTAGTCCAAGCAATAGTACTTAATAACTTGTCTTCAAAATTTCTAATGAAAGTGATATTGTTTTCCTTTGTTTTTTTTACTATAGAGGAACTTGAGGAGCTTACTGGTAATGCTGTGGGGAAATGCTTCCTTGCAAAGAGAACAACGAATGCCCTTATGGCCACTGCTTATGGACTAACTAACAATGGTGTTGAATTTATCTTATCTATTTTAGTCAAATGAGTACTTAGAGCTCATTTTTTTTACAAAAGCTTTCATGTTTCATGAAGTAATAAGAGCACTTAGAACTAATTTAATCACATATTCTATAATGGAACTTGCAGGTTTAATCTTCACTGGATTCCCTGTAGTTGGATTTCATAACCAGATTCAGGCTTCAGGGTCATGCCTGGGAAGTGATATGAACACAAAGACAAGATTATGTCCTTGGGACTCTAGAATCAAAGGAGAGTTCTTTCACCAAACGGCATTCAGCATTGGGTTGTCTGTGGTAAAGAACTTCATTGAAGATGTGAAAAAGCTGGTTGAATTGGAAGCAAAGGCATTTTGTGGCATAGAGATATACAATGGAATTCTAATGCGCTATGTGAAGGCTTCAAGTGCATACCTAGGGAAACAAGAGGATTCCATAGACTTTGATATCACATACTACCGTAGCAAGGACCCAATGGCTCCAAGGCTGCATGAAGACATCATTGAAGAGGTTGAGCAGATAGGGATTTTCAAATATGGAGGACTACCCCATTGGGGTAAGAACAGGAATGTGGCATTTGAAGGAGTGATGAACAAGTACAAAAATGCAGACAAGTTTTTGAAGGTTAAAGATGAGTATGATCCACAGAGGCTATTTTCTAGTGAGTGGACAGACCAAGTGTTTGGTCTAAAAGAAGGGTTAATGATATCAAAGGATGGGTGTGCATTAGAAGGTCTATGTTTATGCTCCCATCACAACCATTGTGCACCAACCAAAGGCTACTTTTGCAGACCAGGCAAAGTCTACAAGGAAGCAAAGATTTGTGCTCTTTCAGGTTCTTAAGATGTAACAAGTTTCAAATAACTTTCCACAATGTATCTGCATATAGTTGAAGAACTAAATAAAAGAAGATGCGATAATAAACATGGATATATGAACTGATTATAAAAAAAATAAAAATCATGAAATAGAAATCAACTTTTAAATACTAAAATAATTAGTTGAAATAATAACTAAATTAGAGATCATTTTATAAACTAAAAAGAAAATAGTTTCTAAATTAGTTTTTATTATTGTTAAATAGTTTCTAAATTGATATCTAATTAGCAACCAAGGGTTTAACTACCAATTATTTAGTTTCTAAATTTGGTAGAAAAACTTTGGTTGCTAATTAGATACCAATTTAAAAAATATTTAATAATAATAGAAACTAATCTAGAAATCAATTTTTTTTAGTTTTTAAAATGGTTTCTAATTTAGTTACTATTGCAACTAATTTATTTTATAATTGTCTTGTAGTGCGTCAACAGTTCAAAACAGATAAGTTACTTGTTACTATGAAATCCTAGCAAGTTGTTATATATATATATATATATATATATATATATATATATATATATATATATGAGTTCTTAGGTTGTTATGTATTACTTTCTTCTGATTTAGAATTTCGTCATGTTTTATGTATATGGAATTATAGGATAACTTGCTTGTATAAGGATGGAAGAATCTCCTTAATCCTAACCTAAAATATCTATATTATTTTTTTTATTGATAAAAAAATATATAGAGAATTAAAGAAGAGCAAGTAGATAATTTTTTAAGCCTGATTGATAATATAATAAATAATCAGAAATTTTAAGGGGTGATAGTGTACCACTTTGATTTTTCTTCTAATTTTATTATGAATGCTGGTAATACATACATATAGCAGATATAGTTCATATACATGGTGGGGAATTAAGAAGAACAAGTGGATTAATTTTAAAACGTTATTTAATTATAATAAATAATCAGAAACTTTAAGGGGTGAAAACGTTAAGAAGTGTACCACTTTGAGTTTCTTTCAATTTTATATGAATGCTGATAACTACATAGCAGATATATTTGAAGTAGTCATTATGGTTCTGGATAGAGAGTAATTAGTAAGTGTAATATAAGAGTTACTATTTTATTTTCTATATATTGTTCATATTTGTTTGATTATAACTTTTCTATTTGGAGTTTCTGTCATTGCAATATGTAAGTACCCAATAAATAATAATGAAGGTAAGGCGAGAAAAGTTAAAAATAATAATTTATAATTATTTTGTTAAAAAAAGAAAAAAAAAGGAAGATTTTACGGGAACATAAATTGACATAAAATTATGGAAGGGAAATTTTTTTATACTTTTCATTTTTTTAATTATTAAAATTAAATAATTTTATAACACACAATTAAAATTAATAGAAAACAATTTTATTACAATACAAATAATAAAGTAAACGTTTTAAATCTTTGAGTAAATTTGAATTTTTTTAATTAGCATAAAATTATGTCCGTAAATTTATTTATTTTATTTTCTTATTCAATAATCTACATGCCTAATTAAAGAGAAAGTTCTCTACTTATTTCTTTTATTTTTGTCCATATTCAAACTATATTTTGTGTTAGACCCATTCAGTACGGTTTTGTCTCACTGAATTTAGTTATTATATACATGTTTGGTTGTCCTTTGTGTTTGTTTTTCATCTATTTAGACACAAAACTGAGTTTTAGTTGAAAGCAATATACGATATCAGTTGGCTCTATTTACTAAAGAGCAACATCAAGTAATAAACCAACAACGATATCAGTCTTGGTCAATGGTAGTTCAACTTTGGAATTTAAACCATTGAGAGGATTGAGACAGGGTGATCCCTTAGCCTTGTTCCTTTTCCTTGTGCTAGCTGAAGGTTTAGCTAGACCGGTTAGACAGACGTTTAAAACTAACTTGCTTAAAGGAGTGAAGGTGGGAGCTGACGATGTCGATACTTGTGTTCTCCAATTTGCAGATGACACCCTTTTTATGTGTTAGGATTCCTACTCTAATGTTTTCTCTCTAAAGGCTATGTTTAGGTGTTACGAACTTGCGTATGGTTTGAAAATGAACTTCCACAAATCAAAGATGACAGGTATTAATGTGGAGAGACAATCTCTTGAAGTTTACGCTAAAACCTTACATTGTACTATGAAGGTAACTTTCAAGTACCTTGGGTTAGAAGTAGGTGGTAACCCGAGGAAGAAGAAGTTTTAGGAGCCTATGATAAACATAATTAGTGTTAAACTAAATGCTTGGAAGGGATGACTTTTGTTTCTTGTCGGAAGAATTTGCCTAGTGAAATCGGTGTTTTCATCATTACTGCTCTTCTATTTGTCTTTCTTCAAAGCCCCAGAGGTGGTGTATAACAAAATTATTAGCATTCAAAGGCAGTTATTGTGGGGTTGGGGGAAGGAGAAGAGCTCTATCTCGTGGGTGAGCTGGGAGACCCTGTGTAAACCCTTTGAGGATGGCAGACTGGTATTAAAGATATTAGGAAGTTCAATGTTGCCCTCTTGGCTAAGTGGAAGTGGAGGCTTTTAAATGAGGAAAAGGGTAAGTGGAGAGATATCCTCATATCTAAGTATGGCACGGAGTGTAGACATAATCAGTCTTTTTTTAAGTACCAGTCATGGTGGTGGAAAGATTTATGTAAAAGTTGCTGAGAGGGTGAAGAAGAGGGGTGGTTTCGAGGAGCATTAGTATGGAAAGTGGGAGGTGGGGATAAGGTTAGATTTTGGGAAGATGCCTGGTGTTATGATGTCACTCTCATCTCCAAGTATCCTAGGTTGTATTCCATTTTGTTGGATTAAGGGGAGAAGGTGGAAGAGGTAGAAGGGTGGGAGGATTCGGTGTGGAGATGAAGGCTTAGGTGGAGGAGGGCTAGGTTTTAATGGGAAGCTTCACAATAAGAGGAAATGTGTCAGTATATTTCCAGAATCCGATGGAATAAGGAGGTTAAGGATGTCTAGGCGTGGGGAGGTGATGCATCAGAGGAGTTCTTTGTGAAATCTGCTTATGACTGCCTAGCTAGGCATGCATGTAGCCCCCATAATAGTATCTTCAAGAACCTTTGGCAGGCCAAAGCCTTTCCAAATATGCTGACAACAACGTGGAGGGTTCTTATGGATAGAATTCCTACAAGAACTAATTTATCTAGAAGAGGAGTGGTAACCCCTTTATATTGTGTGATGTGTCAAGCTTCAGATGAATCTTCACAACATCTTTTTGTTGAATGTATCATTGCCCAACTGGTGTGGGCTCAATGCTTCAGATGGATTGGGATTGTGTTTTTTCATCATAACGATTTGATGAGTCATTTTGAGAATTTCGTCTTGCCACACGGTACATATAAACAAAACTTGGTTTGGAAATGTATGTGGGCGATAGTGTGGTGTATTTGGGAGCATAGGAATCATATTGCCTTTAAGCAAGGGGTAGTAGATGCAGAGGTGATTTTTTAAAATGGCACAACTAAAGTCATGACTATGGATGAAACACAAATTGGGTGCCTTTAACTACTCCTTCTCTGATTGGCATATGAATCTAGTTATTTGCATTAAAAGCGTCTTGTGAGAGGAATGGTCTGGTAAGGGGTTAAAGGCGGGTGCTCGCTGCAAAACTAGTTACAGGGACAAGGGAGGTTAAGAGACATAGAAGATGTTGGCTCCCAATGTTAAGGTGGTTATGAGGGATTGTGAAGCTTTGAGGTGTAAGGTTGGTTTCTTGCAGAATTATGCAACAACTGATGCATATTTTATTCAGGTAAGTATGTAAGCCAACTCAACTTTTTCGAGAAGAAGTTATGTGTGTTGCAAAGGTCTTGTTTGTTGTACTTTTTATGCAGCAATTTCACTCTGCTCTCTTGAAAAATGCTATGTTGATGGTTGTTCAATTGGAATGTTTTCTCTATGATTCATGCAACCCTTAAATTCAAGTATCTTATGCATGAAATCCAAGGTCTAGTGTTCTGTTTTGAGTTATCCAAGGCAAGCTATCCATATGCATATTATCCATATAGGGTGTTGGAGGCAATCATGTTCTGTTTCAAGCTTTTTAATTTCTTATAGCTTTGCTTATCTTTTTTGGTAGTGCTGTTTTTGGGCAGAATTTTGTATCCTTTGGGTTTGTATGGGGAGTGGGGGGTTTAGAATAGTTTAAGATTCTTGAGCTAAGTGTTGGTTCATATAATGTCTCTTGTTTTGATGTACTCTTGAACTAGGTAAGGGTGTGTAAAAGGGTTGAGACACCCCTTAAATGTCCCGTTCTATATTATTAATTCATTGTTGATAAAAAAACATCAAGTAAAAAACGGTAAACTTGTTTAATTAGTATTATTAACAAAATTCATTTTATCAACCTATTTTTGAAAAAAAAATAAACCTTTAAATCACATCCTAGCAATAAACTTTTATTTTTTATTGAAGTGGAACAAATTTACGTCACAGATTGTATCTCTGTGATGTTCTTAAATTGTTTTAAGTCACAAATTGTATCTCTTCTATTCAGTTCAGAAGAAACTGCGAGACTCAACATTATATTTTGCACTATACAGCAGTTGTGTCTACAATCGTCTTCTATAATGTCATATAAACAATAATTTTGAAAACAACAACTGTCTATACTTTGACCTTATTTGTTGTGAACTATAGTAGACACTTGGTCAAAATAACTGTCGTTTATAATGCCTTATAGACTATGGTCGTGAATTGTCGTTTATAAGTCGAAAATACACTACAAGAAAATGATTGAATGGTAACCGATTTAGAAACCAAAAATAAATAGTTTCTATAGTAACTAATTTAGATACCATTTTATAAACTAAAATTTATTGGTTACTAAAATGGTATCTATTATTAATAAAAATTGTAATATAATTAGATACTATATTTTTGGTTGCTAATAATAAAAATAAAAATAAAAGTTTTTTTTAGACACCATTTTTTTAGTTTCTTGTGAAGATGTAATTGGAAACCATTTTTTTAGTCACTTTTAATTTATTTTAGAAACTAAATTTTGGTCTCTAAAAATAATAGAATTAGAAACTAATTTGTAGTTTCTAATCATCATATATAATTAGATGCTTTAATTTTTAGTCATTATTATTTGAATTTAGATACTAATTTTGGAGTAATTAAATTTTATAAAATTAATTATTAATTTATAAAATATTTTAAATTGGTATGAATAAATTTATTAATTTTAGTATAATATTAAAATAATTCTATCAATTTAAAAATTACATTTAAAATAATATTTTAATATTTTAATTTTATTTAAATATAAAATTAAATTAATAATAAATTCAAAATATTATTTAAAATAAAAATTTAATAAATTATTTTAAATAAAAATGCATATTTTTCAAAAATTTATTTAATTTATTCAAAATCTGAGCAAATGGTTTGAAATTTGAAAGTTTATCTGTCTCGTCCCTCACTCTCACGAACACACACTCTGCAACTCGCACCTTCACACGCTCTGCAACCCGCACCTTCACGCACTCTGCAACTCGCACCTTGCAATGGCACCCTGCGACGACAACGTACCCGCGACGGCAACGCATCCATGACGACAACGCACCCGCGACGGAAACGCACCCTGCGACGGCAACGAAGCTCCACAGGTATTCATTCCTTTACTGTGTTTTGATTCTAATTATCCACTCTCTCTCTGTCACGCTTGTTGTGTCTTTGTTTCAGTCGAATCACAAAGATTCAAAAGCTTTGCGACATTGACCACGAATTCAACCCTTCGGAATTGGATACCCCCAATCACTAGGCTCTTCATCTTCAGGTTAAATTAGGTTACTCATTCTCCTTCGTTGCTATTCCCAATTCCTAACGGTTTCCTATCCTTTCACTTTCAATTTTCAATCCCACAGAACACACTGCACCACATTCTATTCGAATGTGAAAGAGCTGATAAACAACAGAATAGAGGAATAGGAACTGTATAAAGTCTATAGTTGACGTGCTTCAGCATTAATCTTAGTATTAAATAATTCTCCCATTTATTCTAATTCATTTTTTTTTCGTATTGATTATAATTATTCTTATCATGTTTTTACTATAATAAATGGATTTGAGAATTGAGAATGATAATGGAAAACTAATTACCTCCAAATCTGCAATGATAGCGAAGGATGTACAAGTAGACTATTTAGCGGCTTTGTGGTTTTGTTCACAACTTGATTTGCATCTTTTTCTCTCTTAATTCTTTTAATAATTTATTTTCTTTGAAAGATTACAGTAAGTAATAAATGTTTTAAGTGATTGTATATAAGATCTGAGGGATTTGTGAAGTCAAATTTCTTATAAGGGTTTACATATTTAATTGTGTTTTTTTAGAACTATAAGTAGATAGTGAAACAATGTTTTGCTCATTAACATAAATTAAAGATTACAGTAAGTTGTCTACCGTGCTATTTGTTGATGCCCAATGATGGAGGGACTATTAGTGATCTGCCATTTGGTTTCTTTATACCTGAACCATTGCCATTCTCTCTCTCTATTTCTCTCTTACATTCATATCTACTCGTTCATTTATTTATTTTTGTGCAAGAAGGCTGTAAATGAAACCAGGGTGTAGATTATTTGATTTGCATTTAATTATTTTATCCGAGGGCTATGCAAATATTTTTCTGGTTGCACGAACTGATGAATAATTGGGTTGAATGTGGGTTTGTTACTCAGATTTATCATATAAGATTATATTTTGTTGATGGCAATGGCAGTAGTTACTGTTTTTTCCATTTTGAATGATTGGCGGCCACATGTTTTTTAACTTGTTATTTTTCACACTATTGTTAGGGTGATAAAATTCATGGATCCCTCTATCAATTTGTTGGTTTCATCATCAATTTGTTATTGGATCCCATTTTCAACCTTGTGGAATTTATGAATTTCAATCAGTATTGTCTTGAATAAGTAAAATGTTATTTTTAACTTTACTCCTCCATTTATATGTTGATACAAATTAGTGATGGTCTAGTGGTACTTATGCGGGCCTTGAGGGTCTGTTCCTTTTATTCCATGGAAATATGTGAAAGCCTATACATAATAGGGCAGTTTGATGGGTTATTTTGTTTTTTCTAAAAAAAAAGTCCATAGTATTATCTCAATTTGTATTTGTGTTCTATTTTTTTAGCCATGTCAATTTTGCAGCCATTTGATAATATATTCCATGTACTATCTCAATGTAGGCTTCGTAAATGGTAGTCATTTGCTGATGCTTAATTTTCATTGTTGATTGAGCATGCATAATTTTACAGAGATGGAGAAAATATGGCACGTTCCGGCTTACTTTGTTAAAACGCCATTGCCCTCCAATTTTTGAGAGGAAGGAATGCTTGGTTCCTCCACCAGATGGATACAAGCCTCTAATCAGATGGTCAAAGAGCAGAGATGAGTGTTGGTACAAGTATAATGTAATATGCTTTATGAGTTAAAAAGAAAAAGACTGAATGAGTTAACTATAAATATTATGCACTTGTTCAACTTTTCTGTTACATTAATGTCAGGAATGTGCCCTATGAGTGGATCAACAAGCAGAAGTCTAACCAACATTGGTTGATTAAGGAAGGGGAGAAATTTCTGTTTCCAGGTGGGGGTACTATGTTTCCCAATGGTGTTGGTGAATATGTTGATTTGATGCAAAACTAATCCCAGAAATGAAAGATGGGACAGTGAGAACTGCCATTGATACTAGTTGTGGGGTGAGTTTACTCATAACCTCTTTTTCTTGAGGTTTATTTCAAAGTTAATAACTTAACTCTGATTTATTGTAGGTTGCTAGCTGGGGTGGTGATTTATTGGATCAGGGGATTCCAACAGTTTTTCTTGCTCCAAGAGATAACCATGAAGCTCAAGTTCAATTTGCTCTAGAGCGTGGAATACCAGCTATTCTTGGTGTCATATCTACACAAATACTTCCTTTCCCATCAAACTCCTTTGACATGGCTCATTGCTCCAGATGCCTTATCCCATGGACGGAATTTGGTAAATCTTCTATGCAAATTGAATTTTATCAATCAAACAGAATTCATTCTTATTTATGTGATCCAGCTTTTTTAGTGCCTTGCACTTAATTAATGTAAAGCCAACACATTTTATGATTTTGTTTCCGTTGGTTGATGGGTGATCAATGATCAATGATCATTGATGAGATGGTATGCAATAGGACCTTCATCCTCTAGCTAAGGTTTTACATAAACTCAGGCATTCAATTTAATTCCTATTTTGGTGTTTATACGTGACTTGTTAACTAGTATCTAAGTTCACTCTAATTTTTTAGTCACTCTCTAATGGGGGATATTCTCATGTGCTTTTAGGTGGTATTTATCTCATGGAAATGCACTGTATTCTTCGTCCCGGTGGATTTTGTGCTTTTAGGTGGATTTTGGGTATTTATCTCATGCAGGCTTGTTTACCTATTTTGTTTACTATTTGGTTGAAAGTTACCATGCTATGTAATGTCAATTGATACACAAAAGATTGCGAGTATCGTGGCTGTTGTTTGGGGCTGTAACAAATCAAAGTTGAAATTGAAATGTAATTGACTTTTTTTTATTCATGTTTATCCAGAACTGCAATGAATTACATTCTTAATCCTAAGAGATTTGACAATACATATGTAAGTTTTATCAATAGAATGTTTCCTTTACCACACCTAAATGAATTGATTTTTACACTTGATAAAAAATAAAATAAATAGAAATAAAAAACTAAATATAAAATAAATAATAATAATAATAATAATAATAAATAATAAAATATTTTTTTTATAATAAATAATAATATATATATATATTTTTTATAATAAATTACATTATTTAGAGACCAATATAGTGACATTTTTTGTTATTCATATATTTGGTCACTAAATAAGTTTCTATATATTTTGGTCACTAAATTGGTTTAAAAAAAAATAGTTGTTAATTTGGTTTTTATATAATTGGTCACTAAATTAGTTTCTATATTTTTGGTCACTAAATTGGTTTTTATTTAATGGTAACTAAATTGGTTTCTAAATTAGAATCTAAATTGGTATCTAAAATTAGCGACCATGATTTTAGCCACTTAAGACTATTAGTTTCTAAATTAGTTTCTAATTAAGTTAGTGACTAATTTTATCATTTTAGAAACCAAAAATTTAGTTTCTAAAAGCACTTTTTCTTGTAGTGATATAGCGTACGTATTGATAAATTACGATTTCAAAACCATTGTCTAAGATCTTTAAAAATGGTTATCTAAGATTTTTTTTTCATTAGTGATAGAATATTTAATTTAATGCATAAAATGAATTTAATCTATTTTAAATAAATTTAAAAAAAATCTAAATAAATTTGATTTGTTAAAATAGATCTGAATTTTAGATCTAATCTATTTTATTATATTTAGATTAGATCTAGATTAGATTTTGAAAAGAATTTCATACATACCTAGTGGAAGTATTTTTTTTATTTTTCATTAAACTAAAGTGTAACTTGCATTGGAGATAACACCAAAGGGATCCTTAACCATTATACAATAACTTTCAAAAATGGATGAAAGACACCAAATATATAATTCTCTTGGTTGAATAGATAATTACCAAGTTGTCAAAAATGACTGCGATTCAATACTAATGTTAAATGTCATACTTGTATTCCACCATATCTAATCCAAGTCACGGAACTTCGTATAATAATTAAATATCACGCTTATTAACAAATATTTCATGTGATTTACGAAAATAACTTTTATTTGTGAACCAAATAAACTTTTAAGTTTTTCCTTCATATAAAAAAAAAACTTTATTTATTTATGAGTTAACTCTAATAGTTTATGTTATTAATAAAATTATAAATTAGTTTTTAAATTAATATTTAATTAGATATTCAAATTTTAGCTAATAATTTTAATTTTAAAATAGTTAATAACTAATTAAATACTAATTTAAAATTTATTTATTAATAATAAAATTACTTTATATACCAATAATTTTGTTAATTTTTAAAATAATATCTAATTTAGTTAATATATTAACTTTTTTTTAAGTTAATATTTATTTAATACTTTTTTTAGTGAAAAAACAATCCCACTCTTCTAGATAGGAAAGTTTCTCATGTGATATCCCTTTAAAAAAATTCTTCCTTCACAACATTTTTTTTCACTGATTGAAATGTTTCCTCCATAGTTATGGGAACCCTAAACCTTGTGAGCATATCAGACCTGTTTTCCTTCCATGACTATTCTCGGTTAGAACTTATATAAATGTAATGTATGTAGAAAATAATGTATATAATAATATAATTGAGTAGCTTATGAATGTTAAAGTCAAAAAATGATAATGTAAGTTATCATAAATATTTAGATTAAAGAAATGTATATTTGGAGTTACAACCAAAGTTTCTGGCAAACAAATAAATTTGATGCTAATGTGTTTTACGTTGTTAAAAAATTTAAGAAAATAATTTTTGTAGGTGTTTACAAGAAAAAGCATAACAGAAATAAAATATTGAGTGTAAAGAAAGATCTCAAACTTATTATTAATTTAAATCTTATTATTGTCATTCTCTTACCATAAATTTATAGTAATTATTTGTGGCATATTACCTAAAATGGTTGAAGAGGTCATTAATTAAAGTAATTGATCATAACATATTAAATTAACTATAAAAATGTAGTCGTAATTATCTTGTAAATAAGAAATGTTTATTGACATCACAATTCAATTTAGTAGTTTATTTAGTAAAGAGGATTAAATTATGTGACCCTATATTTTTATGGTATATATACTCATTTGTGGGATATATACGAAGGTATTCAAAATATATATGAAAAAAATTATATTACCTAGAAGCATTTATGGTTGAAACATCTAAATTGTGTACAAAGTATATGTTAGAAGTATAAGTCCTTAACACACATTTTTATATACTAAATAAAAGTGATAAAGTTATTTTCTTACATAGTTAATTGATTTTAAATTATATCAAACAATTTTTTAGTTGAAGAACTTAAACAAAGTTTTTTTTATTCAGATTGGTGTCTTGAATCCTTGATTTGCACGAGGTCAGTCAATGTTTCTAGGAGATAACTCCTTGTAGGTTTTTCAGTTCTTGTTAGGAGGTTAGAAATTTAGAGTCTCAAGAAGATCTTTTGTATAAGGATTGCGGTATTTCTAAAATACCTCTTATTTATTCATTATTTTTTTACTCATAAAAAAAACACAAATGATTAGATCATCGGATGAGAAGACAAAAGATGGTCTAGTAATAATGTAAAGATCGTCTAATGACAACATTTATTATACTTAATTATTTTAATATTTTTTTGTTATTCCTTGGTGTATGTTTTATATATAAAGACTATTGTGTACAAATAATTTTGTACTATGTTAGATTTTATGTATAAAATCTTTTAATGTTAATAAAAATGTTTTTTTTTAAAATTTTGTTATTATCTTTTTATGCTTGTTATTGATGCAAATCCAACAATAACTATTTACAAAACATTTTTAAGACAATAAATCCTCAAATTAATGAAAAATGAATAGTTGTTTTGAATGAACATAACAAGCTTTTTTTTTCTTTCCAAATGATTTAAAGAGAAATTCGTTGAAAAGTATTATGATGTCGAGGAATTAAAACAATTAACATATGTGTCGGAATTAAAATAATTAACACATGTGTCATAATTTAGAGTATATATATGATATTAACAAATTATACTTCTATATAAAGTTTAAAATGGAAAACACATTATGCAAAAAAATAATAGTGTTATAACAAATTCCATGTACTAATAATAAATATACATTTTTGGAGTTAGTTAAGGTATCCCACATGTTGATTAGATGTAAATAAGTTTGTAATAATATTAGAGTATATATTTTTTTATTAATAAATAAATAAATAAATTAAAGAGGATATTGTCTCAATCTTTATATAAATACTAAACTAAACTTACCGTTTAACTTTCAATCCAAAACTATTACAGACCAACATACTTACCAGTTAGGAGCTAGAAATTTAGTTTGTTTGATTTAAAAAAAATTAGAATATAAAGATAAACAATTTGATCTAGGCTTGACTAAGCAAAACAATGACTTAAAAAGTCTTTGTATTTATGATATAAACTATAATCACACTAAACCTCGATTAGATTACTATAGAAGACCAAGTTTAATAGCATTACTTAATAAAATAATATTGGATGCAGACTTCGATAACGTGCGCTAATAGCGAAAATATTTTTCAAATGTGTGTAGTATTCACCTTAGTCCATGGTTGGTTCATCTACCATTTTTTCTTATCAAAATAATACTTGTGTATAATTTTTTTATGCAATAGGAAATAAATATATATTAGAAAAAGTAAATTTATAATAAATAATATGAAAAAATATTAAAATAATAGTGTAACGTGTTTAAAAGTGTTTAAAAATGTGATCATGTACGTCTCTTTGTTAAGATATGTAATGGTGTATAAATAGGATGCATAGTGCAGAGGAAGTAGATAAGAACTTTACAGTAAAAAGATGAGGGAACAAGTTTTGAAGTACGCATTTGTGTTCTTATTTATCTGTGCATGTGGAGTCATTGCAACTCCTCCAGAGGATCCAATTCGGTGTGCTTCAAACAACAAAAACTGCACCATCACCAACACCTATGGCATCTTCCCTGACCGGAGCCTTTGCCGCGCCGCCGAGGTTATCTACCCCACCTCGGAGGAGGAGCTCGTGTCCGCGGTGGCCTCAGCTTCCAAGAACAAAAGAAAAGTGAAAGCCGCGACGCGCTTTTCCCACAGCATAACGAAGCTGGCTTGTCCTGACGGCGAAAACGGGTTGCTGATAAGCACGAAGAATCTGAACAAGATACTGAAGATCGATGCGAAGAAAGGGACGATGACTGTGCAGAGTGGCGCGTCGCTGAGACAGATCATCTCCGCGGCTGGTGAGGCTGGTTTGGCCCTGCCTTATGCTCCGTACTGGTGGGGTTTAACCATTGGTGGACTCATGGGAACTGGTGCTCATGGAAGCACGTTGTGGGGGAAAGGAAGTGCGGTTCATGAGTATGTGGTGGAGTTAAGAATTGTTACTCCTGCTGGAGAAGAAGATGGTTATGCTAAGGTTCGCACCCTTAACCAATCTCACTCCTCTCTCGATGCAGCCAGAGTTTCCCTCGGAGTTCTTGGAGTTCTTTCCCAGGTATATACGTATTCCTTTTTCCTTAATATCATTTTAGTCTGTGAGACTTTTAAAAAATTATCGTTAAAAGATTAGAATATTTCACTCTTTAATTTTAATTATAACCTATCTAGCATAGATACGGTTACAGACACAGAGATACGTATAATATCTAAAATGTAAGATACGAGGACACGGATCTATATATTATATAATACGAGAACACGGATTTATATATTATATAATTTTAAATTATATAAATTGAAAATAAATATTTATGTGCAAAAGTATGTTTCATATTCTTTTGGGAGCAGGAAGATATTTTTCATGACTAGTTCAAAAGAATTTGTTTCTTATTTTTATAATCATAATAAAAATTTATACAATAAATTTAAGTTTTTAGAAAATTATTGTATTTATACCTTTTAAAATTGTGTTAGAACCGTATTAGAATTTTAAAAAATTCAACAAATATTTTTTGAATTGAACACTTCACCGATAAATGTCCTATGAGTGTCGACACCGATACGTGTATCCGACACGGATATGTTTATTTAAGATATGTGTCCGAGCCTCATAGATTATAACACAATATTACGAAATTGAATTAAGTTTAAAGTTTATTTCTTAATATGTTATCAAAATCATTCTAATTACTATACCGTTATCGAATTATTTATAACATATATTTTCATATACAAATTATTAGATCACTCTTTATATATGTTTTTACGTACGAATTAGTAATAGGATGTGGTGAGAGTTTAAAAAATCTTCAAATCTCAAAAAATCCAACTAGTAATTTTTTTTGAAGTAACCACGTGAATGCCAAGTCAAATCTTTCTAATTAAATATTTTCACCTGTAAGAAATAAAAAAGCCTTTCTCATCTTGAAATAATGCAGTGCAGATCAAGCCAAGAATTTCACCCTCCACCTCCCAAATAAATAAGATACAAGGGTGACCTTCAAAACATGATATATAATTATTTACATTTTACTAGTTGAATTAAAAAGACATATTTTAACTTAAAAAATATATATTAAAAAATAAAATTTAAATCTAATTCAATTAAAATTATTCTAATTTCTAATCGATATAGAAGAATATAACTAAGATAAAATTTTATTTTTTTCAAACATATATGAACTCTTATTATGTCCAAAGTAAAGTGTGTTAGGTATTCTACAGATACCAGTTTAGTTTGATCTACACTTTTATACAGGTTACCCTAAAATTGGAGCCTCTCTTCAAGCGATCTGTTACGTATGTGAGCAAAGATGATTCGGATTTAGGAGATGAAGTTGTTAGTTTTGGAAGAAAACATGAGTTTGGTGATGTAACATGGTACCCAAGTCAACAAAAAGCTGTCTATAGAATTGATGACCGTGTGTCTGTTAATACCTCTGGAAATGGCTTATACGATTTCTTCCCATTTCGTTCCACACTCTCAGCAGCATTAGCCATTGTTAGATCTACAGGTTCCATTCTTATTTTTTCTATTCTTCCATAATCAATATTAAACAACAATTCAGATATGTTTAATATTTCATAATATAAAATATAACAGAGACAGTGCATGCATGTTTGAATATGTACGTGCATATGAATACAAAAGAGAGAAAGGACAACTTAACAGTCAAATATGTTGTTGTTTATAGTAGTTGTTTTTTCACATTTTGGTTTAACAGAGGAACTTCAAGAAGCAACACGTGATGCTAATGGGAAGTGCCTTGGTGCTAAGTTGATAACTGCAACTCTGTCAGGCATTGGTTATGGATTGACTAACAATGGTACTCATTTTTCTTTTTCACCATTCTTTTTTTTTGTTTGTTTTTGAGTAAAGTAAAATGGCAATTAATTTGGACTCAGAAATGAAAAAACTTTCAAATTCAACAAAAAAAAATTTGATTGGCCAAAAAAAAAGAATTAAATTGAACTGATACCTCAACTCTAACTCTTATATAAAGTTAAGTCAGTCAAAATCTATCTTAAAAAAAAACCTTACATAGATCAGAACACATAAAATTGAGGGTCATGACTAATAAACGTAAACAATCCCACAAATCAACATAAACTCCTACCCTTTTCTAATAGATGCATACCAAAGATTTAAAACATCCGTCAAAATATGAAAAACTTACCCCATAGTCTTTGAAATTCACCCATGATCATACCTTCACTTGCAACATAGAAAAAAATTTCAATATAATCTATACTACCACTTTTAAAAATCTTCTTATTCTTATGTTTTCACAATTTCGCTACCATAGCTACCCACACACAACCCCATATCTTATTAAAACTTTTATTCATCCTACTAATCTTAAAACTTCAAATTCAACAATATTAATAATTTTTTATCAATGAAGAATAAATATAATTAAAGACACACTTCACAAGTGTCCAAACCCTTCAACCCTTGTCCAAACCCTTCTACCCTTGTACAATAAGATTCAACAATATTAATCTATTTGTTTAAACATATGATGTAGGTGTCTTTCTTGGGTATCCTATTGTTGGATTTAGCAACAGGATGCAAGCATCAGGAACATGTTTAGATAGTTTAAACGATGGATTGATCACAGCATGTCCATGGGATTCCAGAATAAAAGGAGAGTTCTTTCACCAAACTGCGTTTAGCATTTCCCTGTCTGTAGTAAAAAACTTTATTGAAGATGTGCAAAAGCTTGTCGAGTTGGAGCCAAAGGCACTGTGTGGCTTAGAAACAGCAAATGGAATCCTTATGCGCTATGTCACAGCTTCCAGTGCATACCTTGGAAAATCAGAAGATGGTGTGGATTTTGACATCACCTACTATCGCAGTAAAGATCCATTGGCTCCTAGGCTTTTCCAAGATATACTTGAAGAGATAGAACAAATTGGGTTGTTCAAATATGGAGGATCACCCCACTGGGGTAAAAATAGAAACTTAGCATTTCTAGGAGTAATAAAGAAATATGATAATGCAGAGAAATTTTTGAAGGTTAAAGAGGAGTTTGATCCAGAAGGGGTTTTCTCGAGCCAGTGGACAGACCAAATGCTTGGACTTAAAGAAGGGGTGACAGTATCTAAGAATGGGTGTGCAATGGAAGGGTTGTGCATTTGCTCACAAGATAGTCACTGTGCACCAAAGAAGGGTTACTTATGCAGGCCAGGGAGAATTTATAAGGAAGCAAGGGTTTGTACTAATGATGCTGAGAGAACCAGAGAAGTAGATGATGTGAAGGATGAACTCTGAAGCACTATAGATCATTTGTTGCTTTTAATACTACTTCTGCTTCAAAAGTTTTCAATTTCCAAAACAAAATTCTTACTTCCTCCTTCAAGAGTGATGTCTGTCATTTAATTTGTTATCAGTTCTAGTTTATTCAGTTTACATTATAATTTACCTACTAAGGTTTTAATGACATGAATCACAAAAAACATCCACAGTATTTAATGGCAAAGAAGCAGAGTTGACAACACTTGGTTTCAGTCTATACACATGTTATAAGACATATTCACTGGTATGATATGATACAAGAATAAAGTCCTTCACGTTTTATTTGTTATACCAACTTCGACATTTTCTTTGTTATACAGACTTGAGCTTTCATTTGTGCTCACTCAGGATTCACTCTTATAAAATATTAAGTAAAAATTAATTTTAAAGATAATAAATAAATAATTATTATTTGACTAAATTAAATAATATTTTAGAAACTAAAAAAAATATTGATATCTAAGGTTTTTTTTTACTATCTTGTTTTTTTTTTTTACCAAAATGGAGTCACTGTCAAAAAAATTACGGACAAGTCGTGCTAACTTGACACGACTTTATATGTAGAAGTCATGCCAAGTTGACACGACTTTGTCACGTCAGTCTGAAGTCATGTTAACTTGGCATGACTTTTGCTACGTCAACCTGAAATCGTGTCAAGTTGCCATGACTTTATCCATGTCATATTTTTTTAATTTTTTTGTTTGTTTTTAAATATATATATATATATATATATATATTAGAATTAGTTAATTATAATTAAAATTATGAGTTATGTAATATTTGAAATTAATTTGATAAATAATTTTTTTATGAATGAACAAATACTTATGTAAAGAAAATGAGTAAATTAATAATCAAACTTGAAATTGAATTTTATTATCAAGCTTGTTTGTGCGGACAATTGCTTCTATTGTGACCTTCGGTTCTGCAATTCTTTGTTTATTTAGAATTGAATAATCTATTTCATTGATTAAATTGGACCTCATAAGCTTGGAATTAATATATATATATATATATATATATATATATATATGACGTGGACAAAGTCGTGCTAAGTTGGTATGACTTCAGGGGTTGACGTGGCAAAAGTCGTGCCAAGTTGGCATGACTTGCCCAAATTTGTAATTTTTTTTAAAGCGACACCATTTTGGTAAAAAGGGAAAAAAAAAGACCTTATGATGATCAAAACCCCGATATCTAAATTAGTTTCTATGATTGATAAATATTTTATAAATTAGTATCTAATTAACTACAAATTATTTAGATTCTAAAGTTGATAGTTAAAACCTGGATAACTAATTAGATACAAATTTAGAAACTATTTATTAATAATATAAAGTAATTTAGTTACTAATATTTTTTTTAATCTCTAAAATAATATCTAATTTAATCACTATAATAATTAATTTTTTTTGTGTTTAAAATTAGTTTATATTTAATAATTTTTTTTTATAGTGATTCTCACTATAAATTTACTTAAATTTGCCAAACAAAAGAGGTCAAAATTCTGCTTAATCTGATTGTGAGCCATACTAGATATCCTTGTCCATTTATGACAAAGGCAAGGAAATGAGTATAGATATAAGCCTAAGATTATCTCTTGTAGCACACTATTGAGTTTCAATGTATCTTTCTACCTTCCTTTTTCCATCTCCACAGTTTGGAATCTCCTATTTTCTTGTATATTTGAATAAAGATAAAGAAAACAATGGGAGAATTAATAAAATAAATTATATTAATACAAGTAAAATTACTAACAAAATATATTCACCAAAATATTAGAAAGTGGTTATAAAAGATCTTTTTATTAATAGATATGGATTTTTTTTACATTGACATGTTTGCAAATGTTTCAAAATTGTAAAAGCACTTCATATTTTTTTTATCTAACATATAGATTATCTTTTTCCCTTTTTAAAACACTCACCTCACATGTTATTTGACAAAACTAATATAAAATATAAAAAATTATATTGTAATTTTTTTTTTCTTTCTATATTTTTTTTCATGTTCCAACTTACCATAACTGTAACTAATAATTTAAATTTTCGACCTATAACTAATAAATTTTGGCTAAAAAACATTTGTTTTAAATTTTAACTATTTTTAATTTTTGTTAACTTATTGATATATAGATAACATGAATTTAAGTTTCTTTACTGTCTAAACGAAACTTTATTGTCATAATGGAGAATTATTCACTCTCCCTAAACTTTTACCTAAAAATTATTAATCCATATACTGAAAATGTTAGTGAAGATATATTATATATGAGCTAATATACATTTGTCAATAACTTGTGATGATATAATTTTACTATTTTAATAACTTGTAATTATAAGCATTAGGCTAGTTTTTCAATTGTAGTTTAATATTTTGTAATTAGGTATAAATAACAATATAAACTTAGCTTGAAATTAAAAACATTTAGGAAATAAAGGATGGGAGCAAAACCACAATATAATAATATTCTCATTAGTAATTTGATATTGTATTGGATCGTCCGAGTCAACCACAACGAGTCGGTCAGGAATTTGACAATTCAATCAATAAATCACAATGAAAAGGTCACATGACGACACGTGACCAATCGACCCATGACGATAAGCTATGGGTTGACCAAGTCGGCAGGGTTAATTCACGGTTAAAGGTTGTTTAACACAACCCTAAACATGAACCAACCCCCTAATCTGGCCCACTAACAAAGACCCATTAAGGTAATATAAATAGCACAAACTCCAAGAAACAAGTACGTCATTATTTACAGTACTCTGACACCTGAGTGCGAACACCCTAACTGACTTGAGCGTTGGAGTGTCTTTTGCAGGTACAATCCCAGCCTGTGAGACCAGACGACCGAGGGGAGGAAGGCAAAGCAGGAAGTCAGCAGTGGTAGTGACCGACCGAAGGGAGTCGAAGAACAATTGTTCTCTAGACCCCAACACACGTTCGAGAACAAATATTATTAATAAAAAAAATATTTGTGAAGCATAAAGTGAAATACAAAGAAAAAAAATTAATTAAAATTGGGATTAAGTCGAGGAAATTATCAGTTCTAAAATTTTAAATTTAAAAGATTTTTACCTTCTTAATTATTTGTGGCTGTATTAACATTTATTTATTTATTTTATCTGCACATTTATTCTGTTTATTTATTTGTAATGACTTGATGCATCTTTAAATTTGTTTTTATAGACATTACTAAAATTCTTTTTTTTTCCAAAACATACAAACATGAATTTCCTTCAACCATTTCCATGATTGATCGAACAAAATTTAAAAAAAAAACATGCTAAGTGTAGGAAATACTAGAATAAATATTAGTTTTATTTTCACATGAAAATAAGACACTGCTATAAAAAATCATATTAGAAATTTGTTTATGAGAGTGTGAGTGAAATCACATGAATATGTAAAATGTATGGTAATGTGAAAATTGTATTAGTTCACCAATAGAAATGAGACTTCACTTGCATAAGAATAGGAGACAAGTTACTTTAAATATTACATCACATAGATGTGATTGTATTCATATAGGTGAGAGAGACATATCAAAAGGAAAAACACATGTGAGAAAGTCCTCCATGAATGTGGGGGAATTATCATCACAAAATTGGTTTTCTTTAAGTTTTAAAAGAACTTAGATTTTTATATGTCTAACACACTTCAAAATTAACTTTACACCAACAAAATTAATTCATTAGTTAGTTTTCAAACTCAAATTCCATAGATAAACTTAAAACTTAAAAGTACACTAAAAACTTCTCATCTCCTAAAAAGATAAATTAATCAAATAATAACATATAAGAATAAATGAGATGGTTATAAAGATGAAAAGAATAATAATAATAATATGAATATATACTAAAAAAAAATTATTAAATAGAAATCAATTTTTTTTTAAAAATTAATTGTTATATTAACTAAATTAAAGATCATTTTAAAAACTATTTATTTATTTATTTTTAAATTAGTTTCTATTATTGATAAATAGTTTCTAAACAAAGTTTTTTTGCCAAATTTAGAATATAAATAATTGGTAGTTAAAATCTTGGTAACTAATTAGATATCAATTTAAAAACTATTTATCAATAATAAAAATTAATTTATAAATTAATATTTTTTTAGTTTATAAAATGATTTTTAATTTAATCACTATATTGCAACTAATTATTTTTTTCTCTAAAATTGATTTTTATTTAATGATTTTTTTTAATGATAAGATTGAAAAGATTGAAGTACTAGAAAGTGGGAAAAAAAATGTTACATTAGTAAGACAGTTTGAAATTAAATTTGTAAAATAGAAGAATTTGGAGAAAGTTAATGTTGTAGTTTTTTTTATGCTTGTAATCCAAGACTATTATGTATAAAAATGATATAGTTTTAAGTTTTATGATGTCAAATATTTATTTTAAAAAGTTATATTATGATATTTAAATTTTATTCTATTAAATTACTCATATTTCCTATTTTTGTTTAAATTATAGCTTTTCCTGTTAATTTAAAAAATATTGTTGTTATATAATTATATTCATTTTAATATATATAAATGTACATGTAAATGTGATAAATTGTTTGCAGATTCAAAACAATATTAGGGTTACCTTTATTTTCAACTGAATCGGGCATCTTTTGATCATATGTACAATTTTTTTAATCAAAATATATTATGATCTATATAAAAAAAAACTAAAATCTCTCTATTTTCTACAAGTGAATAGAAGAATTGAATTCCTAATTATAATTTCAAATATTGCTTAATTGGTAATTTAAAAAATACTGATTTGTTAATGTATAAAATATTCTTTGGTGAACATTTTTTTTATAATAATGGTAATAAGGAAAATTTAAATTTAAGCTAGGGTAAGGACAATATCCAAAGGTGATAATTGAGTATAAAAACACGTGGGGATTGATGAATGGAGGGAGAGAGCGGGTGCAAATGAATAAAGTGAGAACGACCTTTTGATATTATTGACTATTAGGGGAATCTGAAAAGAGAGGGTTTGGCAGATAAACACATACACACATCTCAGTCTTTGTCTCTCTTTCTCTGTGTACAGGAAGAAGAAGAAGAAGAATCACAGAACCGAAACCCACCCAGAAGCAAATCCGAAAACCCTTCATTTATTAGCACTGGTACGCCATAAAAAATTCCTCCTTTTTTCATTTCCATCATAAATATGCCTCTTTTTCTTCGCCCCACTTCTTGTTTCGATCCCATCCTAACCATTCCCATAACGCCATTTTTGGCCTCCCAATCTACCAACAAACCATCTTTCTCTTTGGTATGTCACAAATCTCTGCCCTATATTCCTTGTCTTATCCTCTTCCACTCACATCGGAGGGTTTAACCCTACCCTAACCTTTCAGGGTTTTCTTTTTCACCCTAGATTTGCATGTCTGCTTCTTTTTCTCGTTTAATTTTAATAGCTGATTCAATTTCTTGCCATTCCTCTGTCCCAACATTGAACAAACACGATTTTGTCTGCATAGAGATTTCGATGAGAATATTTAAACTTGCCTATTGCCATTTTCATAGTGTAGAACTATAACTGGAATAGGTCAAGAATGGAATGAATAATTAGGTCTGAAATTCCCCCAATTAGGAGGGAAAGGAAATGAAGGGGAAGTCCCCAGTACTCATCCTCAATTTTGTCATTGATTTACAAGTGGAATGGATAGGTCTGGTAGAGTTGGTCAGTACTATCATCCATTTATCCTCGTTTGTTTCAATGATCTTGCTGCCGGTGGGAACATATGTCATCCAGATCCTCAAGGACCAGGTCTACCATTGCCTCTTCTTGTTGATTGGAATCACCAGTGGTTTGGAGGGCTGAGACAGAGGTTCCCAGTTCTGAGAAGACAAACATGGATGAGAGAGAGATAGGGTTTCTGCATCTTGCATATAAATCAGAGAGAATGAATGAGCTGGAATTTCCAAAAGTTGGCCGGGATTATTGAGTAGTTTATTTTGTTTTTCTACTCTTAAATTGGAGGAATTAGGGTTTTAGAGGGTTTTAAAATTCTCCAAGCCCTTTTCTTTCCCTCATTTTAAAATGCTCCCAACCAATATAAATCTTCCTCAAATGCCTTCCCTTCCCTTCCAAATTTTCCTCTCAAACACGACTCTTAGGATCTCAATTCAGTTGCCCACTGGTCAAATGAAAGAAATTTAGTAGTAATTTATTTTGTTTTTCTACTAATGTCTCAAATTGGAGGAATTAGGGTTTTAGAGGGTTTTAAAAATTCTCCAAACCCTTTTCTTTCCCCCATTTTAAAATGCTCCCAGCCAATATAAATCTCCCTCCAATGCCTTCCCTTCACTTCCATATTTTTTCTCTCAAAGATGACCCTTAGGTTCTCAATTCAGTTACTTACTGGTCAAATGAAAGAAATTTAGTCATGTTGCTGGGTGGTATATGTGGTTCTGCATGGCATTATGCCTCTGTATGCCTCCACTCTAACTTTCCTAGCAAAAAAAATTCCCCTCTGAAAAAGCAATTACCTAAACCTGGTGTCCTATAAATCCTAAAGTTCTGTACAGATTTTGTGATTAATTTGTGAACCTGCAGGTAGTCAGCTGTTCATGACAAAAGTCTGATCCAATCATGTCAGAAGGTGCAGAAATTGATGAGCGAGTGGACCTTGATGAGGAAAATTTTATGGAAGAGATGGATGATGATGTTGAAGAACAAATAGATGATGATGGAGTGGATGGAGGTGAAGATGAAAATGCTGAAGGTAGTGTTGAGGAACATGATGAATATGAGGATTCAACAGCAGAGGTTGGTGGGAAGGACCATTTACCTGAAGCAGAAAAAAGTGACATTGCCACTGAATTTGGTGATGATGATCAAAAACCGTCTTTCATTGATGAAGATGAGAAAGAGAAGCATGACGAACTTCTTGCCCTTCCACCTCATGGTTCGGAAGTCTTTATTGGTGGACTTCCTCGGGATGTATGTGAAGATGATTTAAGGGATTTGTGCGAGCCGGTGGGTGATATTCTTGAGGTGAGCCTTCATAAATTGATGTAATGATATTATAAACTTGTCCTTTCTGCAGGTGGGAACATTTGCTAAAAGATTTTTATTTGTTGTTTCTTTTCAGGTGCGATTAATGAAAGACAGGGACACTGGAGAAAACAAGGGTTATGCCTTTGTTGCTTTTAAAACAAAAGAGGTAGCACAAAAGGCAATAGAGGAGATACATAGCAGGGAATTTAAGGTATTTATGTACTCCCTGGAAATCTTGTTGTCTATATTTTATTTTCAAGACAGATTTCAATTAAGAATCTAATTTTGGTGAATGGTTTAAAAATTATTCACGATTTCAGGGGAAAACATTGAGGTGTTCACTTTCTGAAACCAAACACAGATTATTCATTGGTAATGTTCCAAAAACTTGGACGGAAGATGACTTTAGGAAAGTCATTGAAGGAGTTGGTCCTGGAGTTGAAAACATCGAGCTCATAAAGGTGCAGTCTCGGGTGGCTGTGCTACTAGCTTACATTAAACTTTTGGCAGGCCTAATGTTTTATTCCTACTCCTTTTGTTTTTATCAGGACCCTCAAAATCCAAGTAGGAATCGTGGATTTGCTTTTGTTTTGTATTACAATAATGCATGTGCTGATTATTCACGGCAAAAGATGTCAAGTGCAAGCTTTAAGCTGGATGGCAATACCCCCACTGTCACATGGGCAGATCCGAAGAACTCTCCTGATCATTCTGCTTCTTCGCAGGTAATTTCCAGAATTAAGGTGGAATGCAAATTAAGAGTTTCTTATTGCTTTTTCTATCATTGCATCAAGGGTTTGATTGGACATGTATCCCTTCTCCGCAATCTTTTCCTCCTTTTCCTTTTCACGCTGCAGAGCCCAATCCTATGGTTATTTTCAAGTTTCTTTATGCTTTTGACATGGATCTCAGCATATAGGAAAACCTATTTGCTGTTGGAGAAATTAATTGTGATTTAGGTGTTTTGATTTTTCGAGCTGCATTTTCAAACTGTGAATTTGAGCAAGTTGTATCATTTCCTCCAAAAGAAAAAAAAAAGGGGGAAAAACTGGCTCTCAACATTTTTTTATGGGTTAGAAAAAGGTTGATGGGGAGATAAGTTTACCTTATTTCAAGGTCAGGGCTTGTCACAATTTACAAGTCTTGCTGAGGACATACAGTTACAACAGTTGGTTTGCTGGAGAGGATTAGTTAAATATATGGAGGTAGTAAGGGTAGGGAGGGTCATTCAGGAATATAAATTTGGAGAGAATTTCATAAGTGCTCAGTTGTAAGGGACAGTCATTTGAGAAGGGAAACACTTGGCAAAGAATATTTCTGTGCTTGTGTCTGTTAATTTCATTCAACTAATATAAATCATCTTAACTTTTACTCATTTCTTCAGATATTCCTATTGGATATATTTTCCATGTGTTGACTGTCAGAATCTTCAAAATCATCTGCATATTTTATATTCAGGATTGGTTTGCAACTGCCTTAGGTGTTAAACTTTGACTTCAGCTTATGCCTTTTCTTATTAAGTCTCTGTCTCGGTTTGGAATTTAGATTATTGTTCCCGCAATATGGTGGCCCAAAGAATTCCAATATGCTTTAGTAAGTACCATAGTGGTGTAAGAGTAAGATTAAGTTTACCTATACACTTGTTAAAGACTTCTAAGAATTATGCATCTTGGTCATTGCTGTTTCTCATTCTCATGGCTTGTGTTATTAATGCCTAGGTTGTAATGTCTATTGTTCAGGTTGCTAGGAGCTATTACCACTTGTTTAGTTGGTTAATTTGGTTGTTAGTTAAGTACTGGCAATTATGAAGCTAGCCTTCTGGCACATATAAGCTCATCAATGTTTCTGTAAGCATAACATTGACCCTTTCAATCACTTTGGGTTTCTTATCATATCCCTTCTATCTCAAATTTTTCTGGTTCGTGCCATGTGTCTGAATCTTTCCTTGGCATGGAAATGAACAGATATCAGAAACATTTAAGTGTCTTTACTTACTCTCTAGATTCTGGACCATCATTTTTGGTGAAATTAATATGACTGACACTTACAGAAAGCTGGTTTGTTTAAAAAAGGGATTGATGTTGATCGTCGAAAGCATCATAAATGTTGATATGCGGTGGTTATTTTTTATTTTTTTGATCAGCACTAAAAAATAAATTGATATGCGGTGGTTATATTGATGTGTTTTTTAGGGTGTGAGCCTACGGGAACTAATTAGGTAATTGAAGTTTTGCTTTCAAACATTTTTGTATTTGGCATTTTCAGGTAAAAGCTCTGTACGTCAAAAACATACCAGAAAATGTTACCACTGACCAACTGAAGGAACTATTCCGTCGTCATGGCGAAGTAACAAAAGTGGTCATGCCACCTGGCAAAGCTGGAGGGAAACGTGATTTTGGTTTCATTCATTATGCAGAGAGGTCAAGTGCATTGAAAGCTGTAAAAGAGACTGAGAAATATGAAATTGATGGTACTTATTTTATACTATTGTTATAAATAAACGAAATTGTCCCTTCAAGTTTATCTCTTTTTCTCTTTCTTTAATTGAATTTCTCTGGAAAAAAAGGAATAAGGAGTATCCTGCATAAAAATCATTAACAAGTGTCAGTTATCACTTGTCAGTAAAAGAAGTTCTTTGAATGTTCTTAGTGTGTTCACTTAAACTTGTTTAATGTATTTGAACTGCAGGACAACTACTTGAAGTTGTTCTTGCCAAACCTCAAGCTGATAAAAAACCAGATGGAGGGTATGGCTACAATCCTGGACTGCATTCAAACCATCTTCCTCATCCTGCATATGGTAACTTTTCTGGAAATCCTTATGGCTCTTTAGGGGCTGGATATGGTGTTGGTGGTGGTTATCAACAGGTATTGACTGAGTCACAGTGTATATTTATAACTGACGTGTTTGTTTGTTTGTTTTATTCTTTGTTCTAATCTGCTTGGATATTGTGGGTTCTTGTGTACTTTTGTGCAGCCAATGATATATGGTAGGGGTCCAATGCCGGCAGGAATGCAAATGGTTCCAATGGTGTTACCAGACGGTCGAATTGGCTATGTCCTGTAAGTTTGTACAATTCATTTAAATGGTTTCGTTTCCTTATATTTGATATTAACCCATGTACGAATGATATCTAATGATTATTAATATACGATACATTTTATTTAGATAAATTTATTATGTAGAAATACTAATAAAAACATGCTCTTAAATTTAAATCATGTTATAAATTTATATGATGGCTTATTTGTTAATGTCAATTTAATTTTAAATTGCATTGCCAATTATGCATAATAGTAATTTAACATAGTAATGGAAATAGTCATATTTACCCAATATTTATTTTAAATTAGTGATGTTGTAGAAAAAGCATATTAATTTATCATTACTATGAAATGCTGTCTTATTTTCTTTTACTTCATGTATGATTTTCAATCTTAATATAAAATTACGTCCATGTTTGTAAATATAAATCATAAGTTTGTGTCGTATGTTATGGAGTAATGTTTATTTAGTATTGAATTGAAATGTGAAAATTGGCAAAATAAGTGATCTTGATGATGCTGATATGGTGCAGTCAACAACCTGGTGTACAAGCGCCACCTAGCAGACCTCGCAGAATTGAACGGAGTAATGGTCCAAGTGGGCAGCCAGGGAGAGGAGGAGGAGGAGGAGGAGGAGGAGGAGGAGGAGGTAGTGGCAATGATGAAGGCAATCGTAGTAGAAGGTATCGACCCTATTAGGGATAGAAGACAGATTAATGCGATCTGTCTTTTGCCCCCAAACTGTCTTTTGGTGGTGAAGGGGACTTTGGGAATCAGGGACCTGTTATTCATTTGCTATACATTCACAGAATCCCTTAACAAATCTCTATCCCATGAAAGGGAAAAAAAGAAGAAAAATATAAAGAGAAAGTTAGGATTAGGACCAGTAATATTCTATTTAACTTTTTAATGTTGGTGTCTACTGCTGTTAGATGAGTCACAGCAGAGTAATTGCCATATTTTCAGCTTGTAATGCTTGGAATTTTTTATTGACAGCCAGTAGAAAATTGTGTTAATTTGGCTTCAGAAAAACTTAACCGGTTTTGTGGCCATTTTCATAACTGAAACGCTCCTTATATGTTAGTGGCAGTTTTGTGAGCTTAAATGGAGTAGCACTTTTAGTAGTGTTAATCAATCCTTACTTCACTACAGAAAAGAGACCCAGGTCTGTGCCATTTATAAAATGCATTCGATCTAATTCAAACCATGTAAAATGAAAGAATGAAATAAACACAACTAATTCAAGGAAAAACACATACGAGAAAAATGGACAACTGAAGGATTAGGGCGTTTGGCTTGTTTTCACGAATGTGCATTGATCGCCGCCGAAATTCAAGTAATTTCTTAAATCTTATTTATATTGTTACCCTTTATTGTTTAGGTGAAGGGCTAAATCTGCTGACATCTGAGAGCGTTGATCCCTAGAAGAAATAAGCATCGAGGTGGAAAGTCGATGCATAATTTTTTGGTTTTGCTGCATCAATCAAATGCCAGCATTTAGTTCCTATAGTCCAAATTCCCATCTTTGACTTTTTAAACAAAGCCAACGAAGATTTTGCGCTTTCTAACCATTATTTATAGCCCCTGCTTTTGCATGGATACTGTAAAAGATTTCTCAAACATTGAAAATCATTGTATGTTATTAGCTCGTGCTATTCATTAACCACTACATGGTTGCTTGCAAAGCTGGTATTGTTGAATGCTACAATTTATTTCATTCATACATAAAAAATGGATTGATCACGAGAAAATTTTCAGAGATGAGGCCCCGACCCCACTAGAATAGGTTCACCGGCTTTCATTTTGTTGACGAGGGGGAAGATAGCTCAATCTTAAAGGGCAGATTGTGGTAATGGTGTCAACGAGGATTAAGCATTTTGAAGTGGAGAGTTCTGCTCATTCCCTCTGATACTCGATCATTAATACACTGCAAACTTTTTATTTAAACGCCATAATCTAACTGCAGCACCCTGCAAACTTATCAGGCAATTTTGAAATTCAACTGTGATCACCGGCAGAATATTCAAGGTAGCAAAACAGCATGATACCAGTTCAGTGTCTTTCTTTTGCAATTATCAAATGAATGATTTAAGGAGTCAATTTCAGTATTTTATGGTGAACTGATCAAAAGTCTTTTTTAGCATATAGTATAGGAATATGCAACTGTTAGAGAGGTTATTGTTTTACAGTTGAAGTTAGTTACAAGTGATCTTTCTTTCCTTTGTTGTGCTGCTCTGTCCATATATATATGAGCTTTCTAAGAGTAGACACCGTTTCTTGTTAGTTTGAAAAACAACACACACAGTACCACAGCTGTTCAGTTGTATCAACTAATTCCTAAATGCTACTGCTAGCAAATAGTAATGCATTCTGTCAACTTAGCAATAATAAAAGTTCTGTGAATGATGCAAGTTATGGTAACCTAATAAGCAATACCGGTTCCTACAGAAGATACATTACAGCAGAACCAGAACAATCTGTCCAAAAGATTTGAAAATGAAATGACATTTTCCTTCCCCTACGTGCTAATGTCTTGCGAAAAAAGCTAACCAGTCAACTCAAACATATAAGATTGGCTTCTTACCCCACCAGAACAATGTTGTTTAATGGAATTTCATCATTTTCTTTTGATTATAATTTACAACTATTAAAAAGGATTAAGTTTAATTCAACTTTACGGGAGTTTTACACCTACTACTTATATAATAAAATATTTTTATCTTTATCTGGTGTAACATCATCAACAACACAGCAAGTTAAGAATATAATTGAAAAATGGTTCAGTGTCGCCCCCAGAAGACAAAATAAACTTTGATGTATATATTAAAGGATCAAGCGTCTAATACGGATCATTAAGTGATTCTGTTGAGTATCAAACATCCATCACAACACAACTATTGAACTCTATTAACACAACCTCTTTGCTAGTGGAAAAAAACCAGGCAAGCATGAAAAACCAAATCCAAACCTAATCATCTTCAGCTTATCAGTATGCAATTTAAATATGCCATTATCATTAAAACTAAAAATTCCAAAATAATATTCTTCCAACTTGCTAATTCATTGCTACTCCATCCATTTAGTATAATACTGAAAACCCAAGTTCCAATCTTCAAGCAAAATTAAGCAACCATTTAAAACCAAACTATGCTAAATTATTACCAGAGGAAAAAAAAAAATATACCTTGATGTAAACAATAAATAGTGGAATCAAATGGTATCTGAAAGCTCCCGAAGACGTTTATCCAAGTCCTCCAATTTAGCAGCCCAATTTGCATTTATGGACAGTGGACGAACGTTGGTGTAATCCACAGCAGTTTGTCCGGTGAGAGTGCCCACAGAGGATTCGTCCCTCCGATGCTCCTTCTTATTCTTCCCGTGCTTCTTCTTCTTCCCAGCACTCGCTCTCTGCAGTGCCCAAAGGATATCTGACCCACTCATATCTCCTTGTTCTGTTAGTTTCGGAATTGGAGTCGAATTGGAACGGAGAGTTCCCACAAGGTTGTGCCCCAAATTCCCACCCCTTTCGTTGGCGGTGGCGGAGACGCCGTGGCTCCGCCTCCATGAGGTGGCGGAGACGGAGGGAACAAGAGGCTTGTGAAAGGGGGTAGCGTGGTTTGGGCAAAACCACATCTTTTTTTTCCTTCTTCTCTTTTACTTACACTTCTTCCTTTTTAATTATATTATTTTATAAAAAAAAAATGTTTACAAATATAAAATAATCTAATGTTGCTTTCTTTTGAAGTGAACTTGGTTGACATTTAAAATATATTATAGTTACTAAGATTTGGATTAAATATATTAATTTTAATATTTTAAAATATATTAAATGATTTTTTGATAAAAAAAATCAATATGTTGAATAGGCTTAATCACTAATATGTTAAGAAAATAATGTTTTTCAAATTGTTTTTTAGCTCGATTCTTAATTAATATAAAATTATTGATTGTAGGAGTGTTATAAAATTTGAATATTACATCACTATTTAAATTTAAGAAAGAGTTAAATTTATAGAAATAAAAAATATTTTTAAAAATTAAAACATAAATAATAAATAAGTTCAATATTCATTTGATTTAAAGGTTACATATTTTCACATGTATTTAGTGAACTTGATTTCGAATTCCTTCTAACAGCTTAATAATATATAAATATTATATTTGAAAAAATGACAATACAATTTTGAATCTAATGTGGATGTCTTGTTTTGCAATGAGAGAGCTCTTTCAATCACTTTCTTGCTATTTGTGGTTTATAGAATGCCAATTGTCTATATGTCTTTAGTTCATAACAAGAATGAGTGTTATTTATTTTGTTCTTAAAGATCGAATGCTTTTGCCTTTTAGTGTTTATATTTGAAAATTATTTATTTTAGTTTCATACATATTTTTAATTTGTTTTAGTTCTTACATTTTTAATCTGATTTTGTTTTTACAGTTTTGAACAATTGGAACTAAAGCACGTTAAAAAAATTGTGTTTGGATGAAAATGAGTGATGTATAAAAAATAAAACATAGAAATTATGAAATATAGAAACTAAATGAACAATTAAATTTCAAAACAAAGAAGGAAAAAATAAAATATACAATAATGCTATAATATTCATATGAAAATTGAATACTCTACCGTTCGACATCTTCGTTTCTCGGCTCAATACATGCCAGAGAACACTGATCACTTGGACAATCGATTTGCAATTATCTCGACCTTTTGGCCTTGAAAAATCTGCGAGTTGATGTTGTAAAAAACACCTTGTGAATATTATCATTTGCCAATATATTTTAAAGATTAAATCATTGAATAACTCAACTATATGGATGAAAGGAAATATCAAAATCCAAAGGAAGTCCAATACTATTCATCATCTACTACTAAGTCCATCATATATATGTATAAATAGAGCATTCAATGGATAGGAAAAAGATAAGTAAACATAACATTAATAACTCACTTGGACACATAAAAGTTGACTTGAGTGTCGGGAAATATTTTTGCATGTTTTTGTCCCCACACTGTATTTCGAAAAGACATTGACGGGAAGACCGAGAATATTTCAAATCGAACATATGAGAGCAGATTGAAAATACTACAAGCTGAATATAATAGAGAAGATCGAAAGGAGGAGGTCGAGCGAACACATGAGCACAAAGCACAACATAAGTTGATTGGTATGGAGTAGTTTTAATGGATTCTTTAAGAGATATTGATGTTGATAGGTCTTCACGAGATTCTCTTCAAAAGTAAACAAAAGAGACATTATATTGAAAGTAGAATAAATATTTATAATATTAAAAATGTACCATATGATGCTTCAAATCACATATCTCTGTCGTATGTCCAAAAGTTAGCTTATCATACAAAGATATGTATACAAGATGTGTTGCGTTGGTTAGTCAGATAAAATACTTACGTTTCTTGAGATTTGATGCTTAAAAAAATCACATTTTATATTTTGTTATAAAACAGTTAATCAAAATTAAATGTGACTTATTAGACTCTAACATGTCATCTGATAGTTTTGAAAACATTCAACAATATATTTTTATTAATATCTAAATAATAGTTAAAAGAAGATAACTCAAATATTAGAAAATAGCAATCTCAAAGGGTCGTGGTTGATAACATTTTGTGTGGCCTTTGCGGGGTGAAAGAGGAGACAACAAAGCATTTGGTATTTGAATGCATAATTGTTTGGCTTGTTTGAAATCTTTGCTATGCTTAGTTAGGGCTGAAATCGATAGACCATATTGCTTATGCCTCACATTTCTTGCACTTTAAGTTGATTGGTGCTCCTACATCTGTTAATTTAGTTTTTGGAAATGTATGGATTGTTTTGGTAAATGAAGTTTGACGACATTGGAATAAACACAGTGATCGATCATTATTAAATCTCTTCTATGGCTCAATTGAAAGTTTGGTCTTGAGTTACCTCCAAAGTTCCTTCAACCTGTTTTTCCTTTTTAGATTGGAGTATAGACCCTCTGGTACATATGTTTTCGATTAAAAACAAGTGATTTGTTTTAAGTTGATTAGGTGCTTATTTCGCTGTTTGCAAAGGATGTCGTTTCTGTTATGTTGAGCTAATTGTTAAGTGTTCATGATGTATAAGGATTGAACCACCTTTAAAGTGCCACATATTTTTTATTTTTTTACCAATAAAAAAAAAAAGCAATCCGAACTTAGACTTCATTGAATTTTTCTTTATTGATTGCAAATAATTTCACTAATAAAAAGTTGATTACAATTATTTTCATTTTCAATTTTGGGTAACAAAGAGTTAGACCAAATTAGTTAGTTTGTTTTTAAATTACGTTTATAAGAGTATGTTGGACGATTGACAACCCTAAAATTTGAGTTAGAATTTTAAATAAGGAATAAAGCTGTGATTTAATTTACCCTAATAGCGGATTGCGTCTACCTAGGGAAATATTAATCAATGCAAAGATATTTGGATTTGCAGTAAGAATGTCAAACTACTAGACACTATTTTTGTTAAGAAATTTGTAATTAATGATCACGTAACACAAATCAGGATGACAACTAATCCCATTAGTATTATCCAACTGTCATCATGCAAGGATAATACGTTATTCATATATAATTTTTTAAGTTAGAAGAAAAAATATACAAGAGAAATAATTCTCACGTTATTCTGTCAAATTTTCCTCTATTTCTTAATCTTTTAGTTTTTTTTAGTTTTTTTTAACCATATACTGATCGGATTCGTATGACACTTAGATATCCAACACCCGATTAAAACCGATCAAAATCTTTTCATCCAAATAGAGAACTAATGAGTTTTTTTTTAACCATACATCATACATCATATCCCTATAACACTTGGAGATTCGACACCCGATTAAGACCGCCTGAAACCTTTTTATCCAAACAGAAAATTAATGAGACTAATCAATGATCAAACACTAGATAATATATCTTTAATTATGATATAAATCCTTAATCTGACCCAATAACAAATGTGCATAATAACCATATAATTAACACAATTTTCAAGAATTAAGTACGTCGTCATCTAATACTAATAACACCAGTGCCAAATACCAAAATTTTATTTGATCATTGAAATGTTTTTTGCAAGTACCATCCGAACCTAAAATTTACAGAGACGGAAAGCAGAAAAACGAGAGAAGTACGATGAGATCATTCAAATAACAAGGAAAAAAAAATAGGTTGACCAATCAACCGAAAATAAACACCATACAAAACCACAATGTTGTTTTCTAAGATGTGGAAGTGTAGTGTGTAGAAATGTGTTTAATTGGAATGTTTTAAATTTAAGATTAGAGATAGAAAAGATGAAGGCAATGAAGAAATTGAAGTAATAATAGTTGATGAAGTAAATAATGAAGATTGTGTTGATGGATAGACATTAATTAAGAAGTGGTGGGAAGATTAAGATGAAGGGGATAGTTGTGGATGGAATCGTCCCAGGGGTTGCCACGCCATTCAGTTAACTCCGGGATGTCCCGCACGGCCTTCCACACGGCGCTGTTGCACTTGAAACCCGACCCGAATGCGATCTGCCAGACCCGGTCCCCCTTCGCGACCCGACCCTTCGCCTCCGTGTACGCAAGCTCGTACCAGAGGGAGCTGCTCGAGGTGTTGCCGAAGCGGTGGAGCGTCATTCTGGATGGCTCCATGTGCCACTCGCTCAGCTGCAGATTCTTCTGCAACTCGTCCAACACCGCTCTTCCACCGGCGTGGATGCAGAAGTGCTCGAACGCCAGCTTGAAGTCCGGAATGTACGGCTTCACCCCCGACATCTTCAGCACCTTCCTCCGAACCAGCGACAGGAAAAACATCAACTGCTCCGAGTATGGCAGAACCATCGGCCCCAAGGTTGTTATGTTTGTCTTCAGAGCATCCCCTGCCACAGCCATTAACTCCCTCGCCAAACACACCCCTATTTTTCCGGTATCGTCCTCTTTCTGATAGACGCAGTTGTAGTTCTTGTCGTCGGCACCCTTGTGCGTTCGGACGGTGTGGAGCAGCTGGTACTTCGATCGGGACCGATCGGAAGGCTTGTTAGAGAGGAGGACGGCGGCGCCGCCCATTCGGAAAATGCAGTTACAGAGGAGCATGGAGCGGTCGTTGCCGAAGTACCAATTGAGGGTTATGTTCTCGGTGCTGAGAACCAGCGCGTAGGAGTTGGGGTTGGCTTTGAGAAGGTCCTTGGCGAGGTCAACGGAAATGAGCCCCGCACTGCATCCCATGCCGCCGAGGTTGTAGCTCTTGATGTTGCTCCTGAGCTTGTAGTGGTTCACAATCATGGCGGAGAGAGAAGGGGTAGGGTTGAACAAACTACAATTCACCACCAGAATGTCAATGTCCTTCGGCTCAACGCCCGTTTTCGCGAAAAGCGCGTCCAACGCCCCGAACATCACCTCCTCTGCCTCCAACCGCGCCTCGCTCATGCAGAGATTCGGCGGCCGGGAAGTGATTCCCCTGGGTAGGTAAGTCTCGTCGCCCAAACCCGCTCTCGTCGAAATCTTCCTCTGAAACTGAAGAGACTCTTCCTCGAAACCCCCGCTCTCTTCGGTCATCTTCAGGAACGACTCCACCGAGATTTTCCGCTCCTTCTCCGGCTTGTAGCACGCGAAGTCCACCAGATACACCGCGCCGGAGCGCTTCCACCGGAAGAGAGCGGCGAGGGAAAGGATTGCCGCGAAAGCCGCCGCCACGGTCTCGGCGTCGAGCTGGTGCGAGCAGAGTTTGGAGAGTTTGAGACCGGTGAGGGAGAAGCTGAGAGAAAGGGTGATGGCCAGCATCACAATGCTGGCTGCATTGCATGAGTAACCGTATCCCAGTCCCAGCTTCACGTACTTTATCTTCACCGACTGAAGAAAATCGGGGAGACGGCGGCGGATTCTGATGACGGCGGAAGAGGAGTCCTTGAAGTTCATCTCCGCCGTCAATCTCTCCTTGTCCATGTCTATGGTGTCGCCACCCATGGTTTGAATTTGGTGATGCAGAGGAAGTGTTGTGTTGTGTTGTGTGTTTTGTTTGATGTGGAAGTGATGGGTTTTCGTTGGCTTATAAAGCCGAGACTAGAGGGGTGTGGTGTTAGGAGGAAGCTGAACCATTATTGCACTTTCGGAAAAAAACAAAATCCAAATCCTCAAACAGTCTTCAACAAACATAAACATACTACCTTCATTCTCATCACTTTTCTTCATCTTCTTAATTAATCTTGTGCTGGTAGTTTTGAAAAGGGTTAATATATAGCTCAACAACTTTCTCAAACCAAACTCTCTTTTAAAACAAACCAATCTATTTTAACTTCAACCTGGGTTTTTGCTAATAAATATGTCTATTAATAGCAAATAATTACACATTCCATTGGATAGGCAAATTTCACTTTTCATCAGATATTCTCCAATCAAAGAGTTAATATAACAACTCCAATTTTTTTATATAATCACGTATAAACCTAACAAACACTCATTAAGATAGACTCGAAATGACTCTGATACTATATTATAAAATAGACTTTAAACTTAACTCAACTCTATAAAACTGACTAATAAGATAAAATATGCCTCCACTTATATATAATAAAATATTCACATCTCTAATCGATATAGAATTTCCAAAATTATATATATTTATTTCTATAAACTCGTTAACGCTCTTTTTACATTAGGAACTGTATGTATGAAAGTATGATTTTCTTTCTCCAAATAATGGGGGCTGTCATCACGTGTGTCTGTTTTGCTCTTTCTCCATTTGTTTTTACAATAAAATCTTTGCCGTATGCATTTGATTCAAACTTGATGCTCTTAACACGCAAATATGAACCAAAAGAAGAGAGAAAAGAAAGAAAAAAGAAATTGATGTCTATTTTTGGGTGCATATATTGTATTGGCCAGTGTAGGAGATGGCGAAATTTGGAAAAGTGATGGAAAACTGGTAGTCGTTGGTGGCTAGTCATCATGGAACAATTAATGGTATTCTGCTAACTTGTCAAAACCTCAACCCCATTTCAAAACTTCTAAATAATCATCAACCATGATTTGCATGAAAATCATTGCTATTACCTCTACTTATCCATATTTACTTAATTACGTGCAGTGTTTTTTCTTGGGTTATGGAGCTTATGGATAATTTCTTTGTTGTGCACGTTTTTCTTCTTCTAAATTACTATAACTCAATCATGCAACAAACCACACAAGTTGGAAGAAGTTGGGGAACAGTAATAGAAAGTAGCTTATCTAAAATCATTCAACTGTTAAAGCCAGGAGTGGGAGTTATGAGTTTGGTAATGGACGGTGGATTTCAGAAACTGTTTGACTTTTTCAAGTAAAATTGGATTGAAATGACCCATTATCTCTATCTAAGTTGGTGGAGAAGTCATTTTAGGCCAACAAAAAAAAATTCGAAATTACATAATCACCCACTAAAAAAAATCATTGAGACAAAAAAATAATTGATACAGTAGTGCATTCATACAGTAGAGTATACTTCGTTAATTTCTATGTTGTTCATTCTTATCAGTTTAATGTTACCTTTGTTGATGTCTATGTTCTGTGGTTGAAATTTCTGACACACCATTGTCTAGAGATCATTTGTTTTTACACTTGGTGTTTCATTGATGAAGATCCTTATCCATTGGAAAACCATGGACCCTAACAAAACGTGGATTACATGCTAAAGCCATGCATATAAGGTGCATGTAGTTCACCGACCTTCTTCAACTCTTTTATTGTTTTTTTATTTGGTTGACCACAAACCATGTACTTTGAAGCTGTGAGTTTTGCAACCACAAATAATGGTGTTTATAATATCAAACCATATCATAAACTTTAAGATCTAAGAGAACACACTCTAATAAAGGAGAATACAATAATGGGGAGATATTGTGTCTTTCTTAAATGTTTACTTAATATGTACAAACACTTGTATTAAATAATTATTAATTTTAGAGACAAAAGATAATATCTACCAACATTAATAAAAAATCATTAAACATAAATAAATTAATTTTATAGACAAAAAATAGTTAGTCACTACATTAATTAAATTAGATATTATTTTAGATACCACAAATTATTGATATCTAAATTTATTTTTATTATTAATAAATAATCTTTAAATTGATGTCTAATTAGCTTATTAGTGTTTTAGTTACCAATTAATTATAGCTAACAAATTTTAGTTACCTACTTTATAATCTAATTAGTTGGTAGCTAAAACATTAATAAGCTAATTAGCCATCAATTTAAAGATTATTTATTAATAATAAAAATAAATTTAGATATTGTGGTCTCTAAAATAATATCTAAATTAATGCAATGATTAATTATTTTTGTTTTTAAAATTAAATTTTATTTAATTGATTTTCTTGTAGTGAAAATGATCTCTATTTAAATATACTTTCCAAATTAAATTTAAATTTGATTTTCATTATTTATATATCGTAAATTGATGTTAGTTTTTGAGATCTCCAACAAAATTACAAAAAATTATATTTTTCTACATCTTAATTTTTTTTTAAATATTAATAAATAAAAATTATATTTAAAATTGACACTCCAATAGTTTTTTTTCAAGCTTCTTGAGTTGTGGGTCCAGTTTTCTTTCTTGATACAATATCTCTAATTCTTGAAAGAAGGAAGCCAAGATTTGGAAACTGGTCCCTAGAGAGTGAAGGGTAAGGCTATCTCCAACTTTCAGAGTTTGAAATCTTATTTGAATTCATCACATTATTTTTCATATTTTCCTATAGTTTTTAATTCACTATAAAAGTTTGATTAAATCCACACTTCAAAAATAGATTTAAAAAGAAATGTTTAAACTTGATGGGTGTATGATTCCTATATGGAGAAAAACAAGTTATCTTTGAAGATGGTGGGTTGGTTGGAGGAATGTGACAGTTTGAAATGTGCAAGTTGATAATGGTCCCCAATAACATAAATGAAATACAACAAAGCTTCATAAGCACATGGCAATGGAGTTAGCAAGTGAGATTAAAACTTTTGGGTCACAATGTCCATAGCTTCATATATGAATTGTCATTCTCCAACTATAAACTAATTCAATCAATGTGTATCAAAATAATGACAATCATAATCATGAGCTACACCTTCTCTTGCCCAATTAACTACTCACATGCAATCATTATTTTTTTTAATCACCTTTTTGTTATTAGGGTGTGAAACTCAATCCATTTATATATTATACTCAATTCAAAATATTTTTATTCTCTCAACCTTTTATATATACATATATTATAATGGAATTATGATATTCACTAGTTAACCAAAATTAATGTTAACCATAATTAGAATGTAATATTGTGATATTATAAAAAATATATAGATACTAAAAAGTAAAAATAAAAATAAAAATAAAAATGTCAACTTATATTATATAATTAAGTAGATAAACATCTAAATCATTCGAATACAATTCAGATGACACCTACATAGTTAAGACTAGTAAACACTTATAATGAAAAAATAAAAAATATGATAATTACAGGATCAACCTACTTTCAAGATAACTCAAAATTGAGCAAGTGACTCAAATTCAATTTTATCCAAATTTTTAGTATATATTTTTAACTTAATGTGATTTAAAGTTGTGATTGTTGTAAGTTTAAAGTGCACCAATTATCCTTCAAATTATAATTTAATTATATTACTTAATTAGTTGTGTCTTGATTTATTAACTATAACTTTTTTATTAACATTTGATTTAAAATTGGTATTAAAACTAAAGTTATTAGTCTCATTCTCAATTAAAATAATTATTAAAAAAATATATTATAAAATGCATCAATTATACTCTTATTATGAATTATAATTTTTAATTTAATAATAAATGTTCGATCCAACCATAATAAGTTAAGTTGGTTCATAAATATCTAAATTCCCCTATGTTAAAAAATATTGAATTTAAGAAAAAAAAATTAAAAACAAAGAAAAATATATTTAAAAAGTAAATAACATTCTATAAATCAAGTAATTAAAAATTATAAGAAAAAATTATCATGAATGTAATGTGAATAAATTAACACATAATTCACTACTCTAACAGAAAACTCTAATGTAGCTTCCAAAATTTAGAGTTGGCTAAACTAACTGTAATGCGACACAATATATTTATATTTTTTTAATAATGTATAATGCGTCAAATTGTGTATATAAAAATTATTTCAAAAGAATATTAGAATTGACTTAATCCACTCTAATAATGCTAAATATGTTTTGTTCAATGAATTAGTATTAATGTAATTGATATTATTATATTATTTATTTTTATTAATAAATATTTTTAAGCATCGTTCTAACCAACACTATTCTTAATTTTTGCAAAAAAAAAGTGTGTTGGTGTTAATTAATTGAATATTATTTTATTTTGACTTCTTAAAAATTAATGAAAATATTATGGTTATTGAGACAAATATAATATATCTATTTATTTAATTTAGTGTCTTTGTCTCAAATTTAAAAATTACAAATCTATTCAATTTAATATTTATCTCAATATAAGTTTAGCCGACATTAGTATTATCTAATATCAAAAACTCAACGTAAAGAAAATCATGAATAATTTTATCAACACAAGATATTCGATAATCACAATTTTACGTAGTCTATTTGTCATTTGTGTAAGCTTTCCGTCAATATTAAGTCCAAATTTTCTTTGTAAGAATTCCAATTTCATTAGTGATCTTCTTGAGTTATTGACAATATAGATGTGAAAGTGAAAATGATTTATATAAAAAAATAGGAATATATAGTATTTTTTTTAAGAGTTGAAAATTTAATTAGTCACTTAATTTCGTCACTCTAATAATAAATAATAAACAAAATAAATGAATCAACTTGACACAATTTATTTATTTATTAAAATTACACATTTCAATGAGTTTCAGTAATTAAGATCCTTAACAAATTATAGAAAATATTGTAAAAAATGTGAAGAAGAGTATTGCATACTTTTATGGTTAGAATTATGTGCAGTAGTTTTAATAAACACAGATAACCCAAATCTAAGTGCAAGTATTATACACACTCTAAGATAATCCTACTTCTACTAATTTCTCCCTATTTACATTCTACTCTAAGATGAAGAAACAACATCATTTAACCATATAGACTCTGCTTTTCTCAACCAGACACTTCCAAGGATTTTGCAAAGCACTAGTGTTCCATGAACTGCAGGATGATAATGGCACTAGAAACAGAACACAACCGAGTTATGAATTAATGAAACAAATCATTGAAGAAGTGACCCTATTAAAGAAATGTTACATTAAATACCTTAAAGCTTCATTTTTTTCCTTCAGTATGCCACACAATGTCTTGCAACCCTGACGAGAAGATTTTGAAGAACTGCATATATAAACCAAAGAGGGTGTCATCATATTTTACTTGAAAAGCAAAGGAATGTAGTACTTAGTAGGAACTTTCACATGCCTTATGAAACTCTAGTGTATCACCCCCTGTCTTTCTCAGCTCCACCATGTGCACTGAGGGAGCCACTTCGAAAACCTGAGGACAAACACAATCAATTCGGGTCAGAGAACCTTGGAAAGAAGGCCAACGAAAATCTATTATCATATGTTCTTCTCACACATTGTGATTAAAAGGTTGAACAACTGGACGTTAAGCTTAATTCAATCTTATAAGATGAGGTTTGCACTTACTTATATATTATTAAATATTTCAATCTTTGATCGACGTGAAATTTCTCCAACAAATACGTAAGATTATACATTATGGTGATCGATAGATAGACTTTAAATATTTCTAATACCATATTAAAAAATGAGCTATAAACTAATTCAACCTTATAAAATCAATCGGCTTTTAAGGTTTGTATAGGTTCTAAATGACTTTGATACTATATTAAGAAGTGAACTTTAAACTTAGTGAACTTTAAAGTTAACTCAACCTAATAAAATCAGCTTATAAGATAAGATCTACACCCACTTATAAATTATGAAATGTTATTATCTCTAATCGTGAAATTTCGAACAAAATTACTTCAATTTATGTTCAAAATATTATTAGATACTTTAGAGTCAATATGCTACGGTTAGGCAAAAGTTGATCCAGAGTTGGAATCAAATAATTATTGTAAAAAAGTGTACTGCCTTTAGATCTCCCGTTGTCATATAAATTACTGTCACTTTAAAGCCAGACTAAAAGTCATGTCAGACCAGAATTGATCAATTTCTGTGAAATGAGATGATTTAGGTAAAGAAAACTGGAATCATTCATAACCAATTTGTGGTCTTGTGACTACGGATTCAGATCTTTTATCTTATCTCCTAATTGAATGTTAATAACTCATCAGAATGAAAGAAGTTATTGGCATTTAAGAGGGAGAGACAAATTTTTGTTCTGACCTGCCCTCCTTTAATCAGAGACAAGAAAAAGGGACAGAAAATTTGTCATATGACCACAAGCAACAAACAGAAACAAAAAAAGCTTTTTCCTAAATAAATGTTTCAGTACCTCAGTAGCCACTGAAAGGTGACCCTTCCTCCCATTGTGGTCACCTTGCAGCTTCATCTGCAGTATTTAAATATAAGTAACAATACTCTACAGCACTACAAAGTAACAGCTCTTAGGAAATAGACAATACAGACCAATGTGAAATGCATAGTAAAATTGAAGAGAATCACTGTTACCTTATAATTTTTCTTTTGTACAATAAACCCCAGTGGCTTGGCTGCTTCCTCGATTTTGCACATAATTTCATTTGCAGGGCACTGTGAAGTAAAACAGGTTTCTTGCTGCACTTCATCCTACAGGGTCGAGACACAAAAATCAGAAGAAACAACAAGCATCAACCAGAAGGAATAACATTTTATCGTCCTCTTCATGCAATGAACAAACTACTACCTTGAATTTAGATCTGATTAAGAAATAGAACACAAATTTATCCTGTACCGGTTAGGACGACCGGATGGAATGCGGTCGCCGAACAACGTGAGAGTACCCTAAGAAGATTAGCAAGACTAATCAACAACTAAATACTAGATAATACATTCTTAATCACGGTCCATATCCTTAATCTGATCCAATAACAAATGATCCATGATAATCATATAAATAGACAAAAATTTCAAGAATCAGGTACGTCATCATTTATTACTAAATACGTCGAGTGCCGAATACCGAAATCTCACTTGAACATCGGAATGCCTTTTGTAGGTACCATCAAAGTCTGGAGTACACGGAGACAAGGAGTAAAGAGGCGGAAAGAGTGCAAGGAGTTCATTCGAAGGGAGAAAGAATTGACCGACATCGTAGTCCACAAATTATCACAGGTGGTTAGTTAAATTTCATGGAAACTGACAGCTGGTGATTTTAAAACAACATTAAAAAAAGCTAAGAGATGCATAAAAACGTCAACATGACCAAAGAACAAAGCATTCTGACATACCGTTTGCATCTCGAGCAAGTTGTCAAGATTGAAACTTTGTGATCTAGAAATGAACTCAAAAGCATTAATGTGGACGGGTTTCACTTTCTTTTCTGTCCCTAGATTTTTCTACAAACCAAAGTGAATGAATAAGCAGCAGAATTTCCACATGGATGAAAGAAGAAGTTGACTACAAACGTTGGCTAAAAATGAGTACATTAGACTCGTTGAAAGCGACGGCTACATCATCTAAACTTAGGTCCTCTTCCTCACTGAAACATGTTGGTTTGTATCCTTTCTTGAACCACTCGTCTTTTAAGAGCTCAGGAATTTTTATCCTCTGCAAAAAAGCAAACAAAAGAACTTGAAGGGTACATTACAGGAAGCAATTGGCTACAAACAGAATCATAAAAATACAATAGAAATGGCCCAATAGGAAATGAAACAAACATTCAAAGCTAACCGTTCGAGGGTTTGGGTCTAGAATGCGTTTCAGCAGTGCCTTTGCCTGTGGTGGAAACCATGATGGACAAGAGAATTCTGCCTTGATAATCTGAAATATCAGAGTATTCATATGTTGAAAACCATTCACCAAATTACAAACTGATTGAAATTGAACAATTTTAAAATTGTATAGATCAAATTACAATTGTAAACTGGTCTCTTTTTGAAGTTTTTGAAGTTCTGAAGTAATGTTTTCCCAAATATAATAGTGTTTATAGATTTGGACTTGTATAAATAATGATACATTCTCATGTCATAGGTAATAAAAATCTCAAATCACTCACTTTCCTGAACAGAGCCATATGAGTTGGGCCATCAAAGGGCAAGAACCCAGCCATAAGTACAAAGAGAATGACTCCACAAGACCAGATGTCAGATGTTGAACCAGCATAGCCTCTATTATGAATCACCTGATACAAATGGCACATAACATATACCATTTACTGCAAGTTTGAGGGACTTAAGACCAATGTAGTTTACAATGTCATTCACCATGTCAAGAGTTAAGTCCTAAAGTAGATACCTCAGGAGCAACATAATGTGGGGTTCCACATGCAGTGTGGAGCAGTTCATCGTCCTGCATTATATAAGAATTTGAGGAAAGTGAGGCCAAAGGTCACATGCAAGTGAATCTAAACTAAATAGCTGAAGTGAAAAGTAAAATCAGATATTTTCAAAGCACCAAGCTATTTCTTCTACAAAACAATCAAAACCTGAAAACTTGACTGATATAAGCCTTGTAACTATTTATGATCTGCACACGAATCATGCGAGGTATGTAAATTCTAAGAGAAACAATCACAGCACCATTTATGGATTGTCAAGAATTCTAGTGAGACCTGAGATGCTATTAAGATTAAAGATTTTTTTTTGTAACTTTGGATAGTGTCTAAGTAAAAGGACAAATAACATGAAACGTGCATCAACTTAGTATGGAAGAAATTATCTTACTTTCTGCGAGTACGTACTCAATCCAAAATCTGAAACTTTAAGAACACTGTTCGAGTCCAGAAGAAGATTCTCAGGCTGCAAAATACAATGAAGATGACCATAAAATAATTAAAATCCTGATGAATCCTATATCAATCTATATTTAAAAGTAACGGTGCTTGAGAGAGAAGATTAAGGAGTTGAAAGACCTTCAGATCTCTGTGATACACGCCTCTACTATGGCAGTAGTCAACAGCATTAATAAGTTGTTGGAAATAAGTTCTAGCTTCATCTTCTTTAAGTCTCCCCTTTGCAGCCTAGAAATCAAAGAAGCATTCCAAGAATTATATGTATCAAATCCAGAAATATTTTTTTATTGCTAATAAAAAATAAATAAATAAAAACTATTTTCGAAGTGTTACTATACTTATACATAATTATACATATGGAACATCTAGTCCACAATTATCCAAACAAAAACAATAATCCCTCGTAACAGTAGAAAGAAACATTTTTTCAATCTAGAATAAATCACTTGTTTTTAATCAAAAATATGCAAAACAAATGATCAAGACACCAATCTGAAAAGGAGAAATAAACTGAAGGAATTTTCGAAGTAACCCAAGAACAGACTTTCAGTTGAATCAAATTTCGAAATTCATTTTTCTTTTAAAAATATGTTTATTCCGATGTTGTTAAATATCACTTAACAAAACAATTCAGAAATTTTCAAAAACACCAAACACATTAAAGTACATGAATGTGAGAAATGATAACACCAAATAATAAAAAAAAGACCAACATAGGTATCTAAAAAAATAGAGTAAATAAGACTTACTATTTTGTCAAATAGCTCTCCCCCATCAAGTAACTCCAGAACAATGTAAATCTTTGTTTTGCTAGCCATCACCTATCCTTTAATAAAGGACATATATTGACTGAATAAAGTGATGCAGTGGATTCAAAGAATGAGAAAACATTAGTTACATTATATCCACCATTTGCAACTCATGTAATCTAGCTAATTACAATATATATGCCTATCTATCTATGTTTAGAAGCACACATTTTTACATGAGAAGCGTGATAAAACTCTAGTTGAAAATCAGTTTCATAGAAAGAGTTTTCAGAAGAGCCAAAAACGTTAATTAAAGAAAAAAAAGAGAGTGGTGTGTGGTTACAAGTTGCTTTCTAAAGAGACTAAAGTTCCCTCAGGACCATGAAATGATTTGTATTAATTAACGTTGAACAGTTTATCAACTAAACCAGATCAGTTGTGGAAGTTCATAGTGAGTTCAACAATTTAGAATCCGATTTACAAAAATCATCAATTTTCACATGAACTTGTTGTGTCAGCATGGTTGTATGTAGTGATGATTCCATCTAACTTTGAAATTACAGAAACTGTTTGAAACTTTTAGCTATTTCGACAGTATCACGTGTAGAGTAAGTTTCATTGGATAGTGTGACGCTTTTTGTTCTTTTTGTATTCATGCACATGCTCTTTGGAGTCACCATATTTAGTATTTTTTTAAGTACTTTACGAGTACTTTTTATATTATATTATTTATCAGAAACACTAGAAACACGTTCTTTTAAGAAAAAAAAATTGATTAAAATTTATTACAAAACTAATAATCTCGTAAATTTTACATTTTATTTCATAAATCTCTTTCGTGGTTTCATAGCTTTTAATAAATTTTAATTAATAAAAAATATACTAAAAATAGTTTGTTAAAGAAATGTTCTCTCAACACACCTATTTATTATTTTTATATTTTTTCTATTTTTTTCTAGTTAAGTGTATAATAAATTTGAGGTGTGGAGTACACAGATAATTTTTATATTACTTTAGAAAAAAAAATAGGATGAGTTTGAGAGAGTTACAAAACTAAATCATTTTAATAATTGAGCATATATAATTAATTTATTATAATCAAAATCAATTTTTGTTGGATTAAGCTTACTAAAAATTTATTTTAAGATAAATAGTTTTTTTTGGATGCAATAAAAAAAATCAATGTTTACACAAAGAAAAAAAACACTTGTTGACAAAATCATAAGATATAAATTTTAAGATTGAGGAAATCAAGTTATTCTTTAGAAAAAAAATTACTTAATTTCAGTTACTATTTAAATCATCCAACTTATTCTATAAACATAATTGAAAAATGAATTTTATAATTTTGAATGAATTTAATTAATGAAAAACTAGATGTTTTTTTGTTATAAGAAAAAAAAATAATAAATATGATTTATAAAAAAAATAATATCATCTAGGAAGACATTTTTAACAACAATAGAAAAAAACTAGATGTTAAAAGAGATAATATACAAAGAAGTGTTTTTTTAATGAACAATAATAAATAAATAAGAATCACTTCAGGATAGTCCAACCTTATACAGAAAAGTATGAGATCAATCACGTAATATACTTACGAAGGAGTGTATAATATAAGAGTATGGTGTAGGGTAGTGACCTCAAATATTTTAGCAACGTTTGGGTGATTGATGAGTTTCATGGTTGATATTTCTCGCTGGAGCTGTTCCATCATGTTGTGGCGGAGGACATGTTTACGGTCCAGGATTTTGATGGCAACCTTGTTCCCGCTCTTCACGTTTCTCGCCAACTTCACCTTCGCAAAGCTTCCCTCTCCGATCGTTTTTCCCAACTCGTATTTCCCAACCACCATCCCATCTTTTGCTACCTTCACACTCATTTTTCTCTCTTCCTATGCTCTTTTCTTATCCCTTTCCTCATCTGTTATTTATGTGTACATGAAGCTCCTACGTGTTTAATCAGTTGCTTGAAACTTGGAATGATTGCACTTGGTTTTGTCTTAGTGGTGAGAAGCTGAGAGTACCAATGGGGTGCAAGCAAAGGAGATATGTATGGGGGAAAAAAGGGTAAAGGGAAAAGTGCAGAAGGTCCCACTGAACAGGTTGTGTCTCTCACTCATTCACTCTGGGTTTTCCCTCAACGCGATAATTCCACGTTTGAAAGTGTGTGTGATTTCATTTAAGAAATTAAATTAAATTAAATCAGAAATAAAAAGCATCTTATTGTTAAGAAACACAATCATATTTAGAAATGACAAGGTGGATTTGAAAAGATTTTCTCACTAGTTTTGCTTAAAACATGGTTCTAGTTAGTTAATTAAATTTTTTCTAAATTTACACTACAAGAAAACATCGATTTTGTATGAGCCACGGACGCAAAAGTTAAAAACGGATGGAAGCAAAAGGCAAGTAGCGGGGTCAGAAAGATGAACGCATCTTGAAAAGGACGCAACACGCAGAATCTAGATGGACGCAAAACGGACGCATATGTTTGGATAAAACCGACACATAATTTAAATTTCGCTTATGCGTCGGCTAGGTCCACGCAAAATTATATCAGATATTGACGCAAATTTTAAAAAAAAACTAGTGTGGGCCATGACCGACGCATAAAGGGAAGAAATAAAAAAAACAATTTAATTTGTTTTCTAGCCAATTTAATAATAGCCAAATGTGTATGTGTATAATGGGAGATCTTTGTGCAACATTTTTTTTTATCAGCAATGAATAAATTGAATTAAAAGGGATATTTCAGGGGTATCCCAACCCATATACAAAAATCCAAGGCTACTCCTCCTTACTCTTTGTGCAACTATGTATTTCATATATGACTTCACTGTAAACTATTTCAAATTTGATGGAAGGGGTTAATATTGAGATAGATGGAATATGTTGAAACAAGAGGCATAAGTTTTGGGTTGAAGTTTTGGGACCTATAATGCTTGTTGTCAAAGTATGGATGCATGACTCATATATGAGTGTAGGTGATGTATCACTGTCAAAATGAATTGCATAAATGAAGCATATAAACCAAGGAACTACATGACAACATGAGTATTACAAAGGAGAACCAACTTAATCAACCACTTCTTATTTTTAAATGTAATCTCAATAATTGAATGTGGGGTTTAAAAACATGTTCACTATTATTAAAATATATTACGTGTGTTGTTGGCTTCATATGATGTGTAAGCTATGAAGAATTATTAGAACATACATTATATCTGAAAGATAAGTTTAATATGAGGACAAAAGTAAGGAGCTTGTGTTGTCATGTATATACGACTTTTTTTTTAATTTAATTTTATTTCTTATTGTTAATAAAAAGACGACTTTTTTTTAAAAGGATTGAAACATTTTATGTACTTCTTTCTATATTTAAATGATTTTGTTGATAAAAAAAGTTAACATTATTTTGTTGATAAAAAAGGTTAACTTAATGTTCACTTAAAATTGAATGATGATCTAAATGAATTACACACATTATCATCAATACATCATCAATATGTTATGTTACCTAATTATCTAATATTTTTTTATATCAAATTATTGCAAATTTATGTTTTGCTCCTAAGAAAAAAATAACTCTAACCATGCTCATTTTTAGAATTGGTGCAAAAGTCTCCAAGTAGTCACTCCATATATTTGAGTGAATCATTTTTTCCACCAGTCTAGCCTTGTACCTTTCAATAGTTCCATTAGCTTTGTATTTTTCTGTATAAATTCATTTGCATCCATGTTTTTACTAGGTGGTAGAGTGACTAACTTTCAAGTATTATTCTTCTTTGATGCCTCCATTTCTGAATCCATGGTCTATTTCCATTTCCTATCAATTAATGACCCAAATAAAAAGAATTTATAATTGTAGTGTTTAGACTTTTGAGAGAGGTTTTACATGAAGGAGAGAATTTTTCAAATGATAAATAGTATGTTAAAGGATAAACAAGTTTAGTCACAACTCTAGTTCTTTTTATATTGGAAGATCTAAGTTCTCTCCTATTGGCTCGTTACAAGAAAATTTATCATGGTTAGTGGAATTAAAGTTTATAAGTTCATATATATTTACTTTTTACAGTGGTAAACGATTGAACTCTTGGACATGTTTAGATCCTGGAATAACTTTTTCCTCTATAGGTGTATTCAACATCATGTGATCTAATAGAATCGCTCTAGGAAGATACCACTCTTTCCCTCTCAACAATTTCAGTTTCAATGGTATTATTCTTAGGAAATATAAAATCATTCAGAGGCTCATCATCTTCTCTTAAATCCTCCTCTAAAGTCGAGGATGGTAACTTGTTTATTGAAAATGGTATCTCTTAAGACAATTTTTTTGAAACAAGGATGAAAACACTTATACCCTTTTTTACTCTAATAAAATACATTTAAGTGTTTTTTCTTTATCAGCAATGAATAAATAAAATTAAAGAGGATACTTCAGGGGTATCCCAACCCATATACAAAACCAGAAGTGGACTTCCTAAGTCATCCACAAACGAAACTCTCCTTTATGGTTGGGGTAGACCAACCTTAAAGTGAGAAAATCATCCCCAACAAAAAATAACCAACATCGGCGACCACCGACTACACATGTTGACCTTGTATAACTACAACAACCTCCGACTACACACAACCAGCGATCATGTTGACCTTTGCATACCTACGGCGACCACCGACTACACACATGGAGAACGCCGTTTCATCGATAGGCGATCATGTTGACAGAGCGCCGCTTCATCAACCGGCGATCATGTTGACATTTTCATACCTACGGCGACCACCGACTACACACATGGAGATCGACCGGCGATCATGTTGACCTTGTATAGCTACAACAACCTCTGACTACACACAACCGGCGATCATGTTGACCTTTGCATACCTACGGCGACCACCGACTACACATATGGGGAACGCCGTTTCATCGCTCGGCGATCATGTTGATAGAACGCCGCTTCATCAACCGGCGATCATGTTGACCTTTGCATACCTACATTTAAGTGTTCTTGGATCAAGTTTTACCCTATGCTGTTTATGAACATGGATAATTTTGGAGGATTATTTTGAAAGAGAAGTGCTCTAATTTATTCTAAAAGATGTCCATTTTTTTATTTAGAAATTCCATTTTGTTGGGGTGTATAAACAAATGAGGATTCATGAATTATCCCTTCATTTTGAAAAAAAATATTCTAATTTATGATTAAAATAATATTTAGCATTATCATGCTTAAATTTCTTAATATCCACACCAAATTGATTTTTAATTAGTGATATAAATTGCATAACAACAAAACTAACCTCATATTATTTTTTTTGAGAAAAGTCGTGTTACCTTTGTAATTATCAAAAAAGTAATAAATCATTTAGTTCCTGAAATATTTGAATTATTAAAGGGACCCCACACATTAGTATGAATTAGATAAACTCAATTAGAACTTATTTTATTTTAAGTAGGAAAACTTATTTTATTTTAAGTAGGAGAAAACATAACATAACATAACATGTTTGTCAATTCACAAACCTCACAATAAAGATTTTGCATATTTGAATTCAATTCCTTAAAAAAAAAGGGAAATAAAAGTTTTTATAACAAGAAATGAAGGATGTCTAAAACAACAATCATAGAACTAAATCTTTTCATGATTGTGTATATATTGAGGATTTAGTCATAAAAAAATATTATTTTTTATAAGTAAAGAATTAAATGAAATTAAAAGGGATATTTTAGGAGTTTTTTTACCATTGTGGGATTATTTTTTTTGCTTTATTACCAAAATGGGGTTCGTTTAAAAAATATACAAAAATGAGGCAAGTCGTGCCAACTTGCCATGACTTCATATGTAGAAGTTGTGCCAAATTGTTACGACTTTGACACGTCAATTTGAAGTCGTGCCAATTTGGCACGACTTTATTATAAATTTTATTATAAATTATTATTAATATTAAGAAAATTATTATAATTATTATAATTTTTTAAAGATTATTTTTATTTTTATTATCATAAATATCATTATTAATTTAATTAATAATATTATTATATAACTCTTAATTCACATTTTGACGGATAAACAAAAATATTATATATTTTTTTTATTTTTCATATCTATATAAAATCATTTAGTAATTGAGCATAAATTAATATCATCGATAAAATTCATCAATAATTAAAAATTATCGATTACCACAAATTAATCGGTAATTTTCTGTAAATAAATTAATAATTTCTTCAAGATATATTTTTTCTGATTTCTTATATAATTTTTTTTATCTATGATAGTTTATGTATTGTCAACTACTCTTTGTATTTTGATTTTATTCCTTCTTCCTATTTCTTTATTTGTGGTAGTTGAACAATTAATAGATACACGTATTCAAGATTCATTAAGATTGAAGTCATAAGAGCAAATTAGGAAAAAGAATAATGAAAGTAGATATAATTTTCAAAATGAGATAATTTATTTTTGAACAAATTGCAATGATAAAACTGTAGATGATTTGGTAGGGAAGGAGAACTTTTTATCCTTAAAAAACGTCTTTTATAAATTTCAACAGAAATAATGATTATGCTGTCATGTCCTTAACAATCATACGAGATTGTATAAGTAGTAAAAAAAGTTTAAGGGAATTTTTTCTAAAAATATTTCACAATACTTAACAAAATTGACAACTTCTTACTAGCTAGATTAATTTAATTAATTTACGAATGATGGTTGTTTTGTTAAAGAGATTAAATCATTTGTAAGGATCAGAATGTTAAAATTGAAAAAAAAAACTAAAACTAATTAATAAAGGAATTAAATATAATTTCCTAAAATCTTATTAAAAAAAATAAAAGAATATGTACTTCAAATTAGTTGAGAAGAATTTAAAAAAAATTAAATAATATTAATTAAAATTTAAAATATAAAAGATAATTAATCAAAATTATATTTTTTTATGGTATTTAAAATTAATTGAGAAGAATTTTAAAGATTGAATTATATTAATTAAGATTTAGAAGATAATTAATAATTAATTAAGACTTATAAATATATTATTCATTCAATATGACTAATATTTATATGAAAAAACTATGCATATAATTAGAAGAAGAGTTTCGAATTTTTTTTTTTTATCTTGATCGTGAATCGTGATTGTGACTTTTTTTTTTTTATCAATAAAAAATAAATAAAATGAAACATTTCATAATTTCCTAACCGTTATAAAAAAAATAGTTAGAACAAACTTACTCAACACGTGATCTATCTACACAAATTCATCAGATTCTACATGTCAATAAACAAATCCTTAAATATATATAAAATAGGCCATACAAAAGAATTTAGCAGCTCAAATTATTCCGTGAGTACCCACATAGGTTTTGATCTATCCATAAATCGTATATATTTCTCACGCCAGTTGTGAAAAAGAGATTCTGATACAATTCTTAATTGCATTTATCTAATTATATCAAGTTTTGTTTGTCGTCCATTTTGCACTAGTGGATATTGTTGCTTTCATGACGTTATTATGCTATAAGTCTTAAGCTATGTACCACATATACGGATATGGATACTGACACGATACGGACGGACATGGAGATACGTATAATTTTTAAAATATAGAACACGGGAACACATATCTATATATTATATAATTTTGAATTATATAAATTGAAAATAAATATTTATGTGCCAAAATATATTTCAGATTCTTTTGAAAAAAGGAAGATATTTTTTATGACTGATTCAAAAGAATTTGTTCCTTATTTTTATAATCATAATAAAAATTTATACAATAAATTTGCGGTTTTAGAAAATTATTGTATTTATATCTTTTAAAATTGTGTTAAAATCGTGCTATAGAATTTTTAAAAATCCAACAAATATTTTTTTTAAATTGAACACTTCACCGATAAGTGTTGTAGGAGTGTCGACACAAATACATGTATCCAACACGGATACACCATTTAAGAGAAGTGTCTAAACCTCATAAGTCTTAATGCAAAGTGTCTGAACCTCGTATATTGTAATGCATGCAAGCAAGCTGACACACAAATTGCAATGGACCTTTACAAATTATATAACACTTCTTAATGGATATATATATTCTTCACCTTAATGACTAACTTTATTAATTGTAGATAAATTTTAAATATTTATTTATTAATTTTATTATTGGATTTATTAGAAGGGATGTATAATCATCTGACTATAATTATATTATATTTTTTAATGTTACATAAATCAACGCTAAAATCATTCAGATATATTTTCCAACAACTTCACCTTCAAGCACAACTTCTTCTGACACCAACGGCTTCTGGTTCAGATTAGAGATATATAATATTTTATGAAACTCCTATTGTCCAGCTTCTTATAAAATGTCATGTCATCATAACTTTGCATAAACCAGAAAAGAATTTGATTCTTTGCGAGAATCTGTACATTTGGCTTAATTAGTAGATAATGTTAAGGCAATCCAATAACAAAAAACTAAGAATATTTGTTTGCATCTATACTTTTATTCATTACACATTATAACTCATGAAATATTGTAAAAATACATAATTAATATAACACTCATTATACATGGAATAATGAACATTTATTTGAGCATCACAATAGTTTTTTTAGACACACTCTCGATTAAGAGTAAAAGTTTAAGAATTAAAAACGAAGGAAGGTAGAAGCAAAAGACATCAAAAAAAGAAGAAGTTAATTGTTCAATCAGTTACGTATACAAAAATATTTATTTATATTTTCTCGTACACATAAACAAAGGACTTCTCTATTTTTTTTTTCTCAAACTGCTACTTAATAATTAGAAGTTAGTTGGAAACAATGAAAACATTTTTTCATATTAAAAAACCAAATAATATATTCTTTTTATCATCAATAAATAAATTAAATAAACAAAGATATTTATGAATTCTTTTTAGCATTTAACGTTGTTTCATACATTAATAAGTAAAAGTTGACATAAATTAATTAATAATATCAAAATTTTGCATTAATAAGTAAAAGTTCATATAAATTAATTAATAATATAAAATTTTTACACCATACATATAATGAATTATAAAATTATTACTACAAATTTATTAGTATTGACGTTTGAATATCGATTTATGTTACGTTAACTTTTAATGATCGATTCTAAGTAAAGTTAAAGTTGAAATTTATCAGTGGTGCAACAAATATATTTTCCTTTCAATAAAAAAAGTTATTGCACATTGTTACTTTAATAACAAGATATTTTGCTAAACTTCTTTTATTTCTCTATATATACATGTACATTTTTTAAGAAGATCTTCTTGAATAAAATTTTAAAGTGAACCAAAATATAAAGATCACCTTTCTAATATTTAAATAATCCGAAGAATTAATAAATACACATATACAATAGACGACATATTAAAGGATCACCAAGAAAATCATGAAATAGAAATCAATTTTGGAGACAAAAAATAATTAGTTGTTATAGTGACTAAATTAGAAACCATCTTAGAAATTAACAAAAAATTTAGTTTCTATTATTTTTAAATAATTTCTAAATTGATATTTAATTAGTTACAAGGTTTTAACTACCAATCATTCAAATTCTAAATTTGGTAGCAAAAACTTTGGTAGTTAATTAGATACCAATTTATAAATCATTTAACAATCATATAAACTAATTTATAAACCAAAAGTTTTTTTTAGTTTCTAAAATTGTCTCTAATTTAATCACTATAACAACTAATTATTTTTTATTTCTAAAATTGATTTCAATTTCATGATTTTGTTGTAGTGGATTCTTTCTCGGTTGTCAGCCCGACTTTTTCTTTCATAAGGTTGTCCCGTTCGACCATCACCTAGCGTGGCCTTTAGGGCCTCTTGTTCTTCACAAGCCAGCCGATTCTCCCTCTGCCTCTGCTCTTGGCATTTGTCAGCAGCCTCCAAGGCATTTTTCAAGGAGAGGGTCGATTCGTTAAGCTGGGGTTTCAGTTTGGGAATCACGACCGACTCAGCCCTCTTGAGTTCGTCACCAATAGCCCGACTTACCACTACCGCCCGGCACTGGAGTTCCACCATCTCTTCAATCAAATCTAGAGTGGGAACAACTGCCAAGATACCTTCGTCCTCCGGTCGAAGATCAAATTGCATAGTGGGAGCGACCCTCATCCCTAAACCCAACATACTTATTGGCCTACCGGATGAGGTACCCACCTCCGGTCGTTGCGCCTTTAACGAACGTCCTCTCTTCTTGCTCACGACCGGAGCAACGACAGTGGTCTCGGGCGACACAGTTTCTATAGCGGTCGGTTGAGGCGCAACCCCAACAACAATAGAGATTTTGCGCTCCTCAGCCTGCCTCTTCAGGCTCTTCATGAACTTGCTCAAACTCAGATCCATCTTGAAAATGATATCTGCAAAACACATGTAAAATTAAACTACATTAAAAACTAATAGCAGAATGACCGAAAGCAAATAAACTTGTACCATTTAGATCTTCCCATTTCTTGGACGACCCATACAAAGCTATCAATTTTCGAGTAGGAAGTCTACATGGCAACTGGTTTACAATCAACAATATTTCTTTGTTGAAAGAGGATAAAGATTTCCAAAATCGGTTGTCAAGGGGGGTAGGTTTCTCAGTCCAATGGAAAGGGAATTTGGTGGTTCCATCGGCATTATAAAAAAGGTCTCGACCGTCCGGCTCAACGAAAACTTTAAAATAATATTCCTTAAAATTTTTATAGGAAGTGGTAAAAGCAGCAAAACGTACATTCCCGGGCAGACTGGACAATGACAACCAGCCCACAGGAGTAGTCGAGTGGGTATTATAATAATACAGGAACGACTCGGGGGTGGGGTTAAGGCCAAATATTTGGCACAAGATTCGGAAGGCTTGCAAAATTGCTCACGAATTTGGATGCAACTGGGTAGGTGCGACATTAAGAATCCGAAGGACTCTCATGGTAAAATCGTCGAAGGGAAAAGTTATGTTCAGGTGAGAAAAGAATGTGCTATACACAAAGTAAAAGTCGTGCGGCGCATTCTCCCGATCGTGACATACACGATCGGTTACGCCGCAAAAGTCCACGGCCAATGCCTCAGTCGGACAGTCAGACTCTAGAAAGTTCTTATTTACAAAAAAGAACTCATCCAAATCATCAGCAGACCTAATTTTAGTAGGAATTTTAAGGACGGACGGATCAATCCAATCATAGCTTGGGTCGTCCGATGACTGACTTGCACTACCAAAGGTGTTGAACCTTGTGATGTTCAATGTTTTGAAGAATCCAAATCCTTTGAAGGATGTTGAAGCCTCTGCTTTGCTTGTTGTTGCTGTGTTGGTTTAAGTTTTGTTCTGGGGTAGTTTATATGTTGTAATCCACCCTTGTATTAAATCTCAAGCAATTAGCATCTCAATCCTTATCAAAGTAAAATGTTTTTCAAACTAAGTTGAAACAACCGATTGTTTTGTCGAAACAACTGATTGTTTATACTTAGGTGTTTTGAGAAAGATTGAAAACTGTTTTTGAATGGTTGAAACTGTTAAGTACCAAACCAACCGATTGATTCGAGGAAACAACCGATTGTTTGTTTTGGAACCATAACAGAAAAATTGTTTTGTGTTTGACTGAGCTTTAAATGATTTAACTGAATACGCTCCAGTCATTAAATGCTTTGACCAATCTTTTAAAGCAATTTAAGAGTTTGTTAAGATTTGATAACAAACTATATCTTTGTATAAATTCAGAAAAACAGATTTAAGAATTAAGAATCTTTTGACAAAGTTTTTCTAAAGAGTTTTTCAAAGTGCTGAGATTGCTTAAGAGTTTGCGATTGATCAAGGTGCTGGAATAGGATTCTACTTGTATTGATTTCAGATATTCATCTGTAACAAGTGTAATCTTTGTAATCTGTTGAACATTTCGTTTCTGTGTTTGCTGAGATTGGTTGTGTGTTCTTGAGGTGTTCAAGATCAGCAATCTTAGTGTTGGCCAAGGAGAGTGTGTTTTTTGAGGTGTTCAAGGTCATTCTCTTGGTTATTGTGTAAGTGATCAAGTGGTGATTGCTTAGTGGATATCCTCAGGGTTTCTGAGAAGACTGGATGTAGCTCTGGTTTGGAGTGAACCAGTATAAACAACTGTGTACAATCTCTCTATTTCTAACTCTTTAAATTCAGTTTATTTGTTGTTTGACTGGTGTAAACAACCGATTGTTTTTCTGGTATTACAGCTTTTGCTTGCTGTTTTGGCTAACTGAATTGCTGAATCAATTGGTTTCTAAGATAAATTCATTCTAGCTTAGAAAAGTTTGCGAAAACTCTTTTAAACAATTCACCACCCCCCCCCCCCTCTAGTTTAAAGCCATCTTTTCTAACAAAAGGAAGTACGAGTCAAGGATGAATCCACACTATAGGAAGACTCTACAGAGGATGACATTACTAACCTTGACTAAAGCAAACTCGACGACGAGACTAACTTGTAGTGAACTCGGCACTCGGAGCAGATAGCGCGAAATTCAGATAGTAGAAGAAGCTTGTAAACCTTTCTACGTGCAAATGAAGTGTTATTTATAGGCAAGGAAGTGAGAGAAAAATTTCCCCATCAATCATCCAGCACCATTGGATCAAAGATGATCCAACGGCTAAACCCATCTGGCATTCGAAACGGCACGAAATCCCCACCGTTGAAGTCATCGGATGAAGCAGTATATACTAATATGATGGCTCTGCCAAACATCACGTCTCTGCTACACATTTAATGTGCCAGCTATCAAGCACTGTCTTGAAAGTCTCGTCCATCTTATACGACTCTTCGGCCAATCATGTCCTCGAGCCTGGGGGGCAGGTGTACCGGTCGGCCCCGGACGATCGAATCTATACATTAAAATAATCTAATATAGTAAATATGTGGCAAGGAAACGGTTACAACTAGCGTTGAATAAGTTAGAGACACTTCGAGAAGCACTTCCTTAATATCAGGAAGCCACTACACTAAACATAAGGACCACTACGCATGTTTTTAGTAACCGGTTACCTGGCCCACACGAACCAAAGCCCAAGTCAACCTATAAAAGGAACTTCTGAAAGGGGGAAAGGTACGTTTTCATAATATCAGATAGACTAAACTAAACACTAGCACTGACTTGAGCGTCAGAGTGCAATCGCAGGTACCCCGCCGACCGGACGAACGAGCGTAGGAAAGAAGAAGGACTTGGAGAATTAGGTAGCTGCTGGCACGAAGACAATTGTGTATCGACGTGGATCAACATTACTCTGACCCTGACATCCACACAGATACACAACCCATATAAAAAAGTTAAAAAATTGTATAAATAAAAAATTAAAACTATAAACATACATATGCTACCAGCAATAAGCATATGTATTTTCCAAATATGGGTAGCAGCAATAGGACCTAATACTCGAATTATAAATCAAGTCTCCGGTCCCAAAATTGTTCTTTGTCCTATAAAAAAAATTATCTTCCTAATTTTCCTCAACAAATTTCTGTAAGTATTATTACTATTGTTACAACTTGTATTCAACAAAGTAATTTTGCTGCAATATCTATAAATATGCTCCATTCAAAGCATGGTTATGTTCACCAAATACTCTTATTTTCTTCAGTATTTTGTAGATAAGAGACATATCATAAGTATCAAATTGTGTGTTGGATTTATATAATCGAAGATTTTCTAGTTTTCAACTTCTTTTTTTATCAGAAAAATGAAAAAATTAAATTAAGATATTTCAAGATTATACAAAGCCAACCATAGAGAATTCTCAAAAATTGAGAATAGTATCTGAGAATTTTTTTTTATCAATAAATAATAAATTAAAATTAATAAGAATATTTCAGAGATGAATATAAAAAAACAACCGACAAACATAAACAATCCCCAATTCAATTCAAACTAGAAATATATTATAAGTACTTCTTTTTTATATATATATATATATATATATATATATATATATATTATTCTTTTGATCCATAAAAAAAAAAAAAGATTTTAAACTTTTTATTGTATTTATCCTAATTAAAGTTAGTCTATCCAATAGTTTGAAACAAACAATCTAAAGACAAGTTGCAAAAGGAGTAGAATTCGAAATGGATATATTCTCTTTGCAACACTTGATATAAATGGATATATTCTCTTTGCAACACTTGATATTAATGGATATATTCTCCATCTAGTTGAGGCACAAATTGCTAAAATGTGATATTACCATAACTTTGCATAAACCAGAAAAGAATTGGATTCCTCTGCTTGCATGTATATATACTTGGGTGAGTTAGAAGGTAACCCTAAGGCCATTCACAAAACAAGTTGAGTTGCAGAGAGAAGATCATCATCAGAATGGGAGACTTGATGCAGAGAATCATGGAACTGATTCAGGCTGAGCAAGCAGGGAAAGGCTCATCAAACAATGGTACTTCAAACGCCTTCAACAACCATGGCAGTGGCCCCCAGGACTTCAAGGGTGCAACCATCAACAGTGGCCAAAATGCTGGGAATCGTAACAGGATTAACCACTCTGAGCACTTCGATGAACAGGTTTTCAATAATTCTGGTACTTTCAACGGTAACGGTAACGGTGGCACTATCAAGGGTGGCTTCAATGCCTCAAAAAACAACCACTATGTTCCACGTTATTACTAGTTATTTTATCTGTGTTTGATAAAAGGGGCAACATGCATGATCTACTACATGTTCATGTTCTGTTGTGTTATAAACCCTAAACCCATAAATAATGTAGAGTTATCACTCTTATGGTCTATTTAATATATCTATTATCTTAATCCCAATATATATCTTCTTCTTCTTCTTTACATGCTTTCAATTTCGGATTCAGAATATTAGGTTTCTATTATTCAGTTTACAGAATAAATTCATCTGTTGAAAATTCTCTTATAATGATTATTTTTTAACACACTCTATTTTTAAAAGTGTATAAATTGGCAAGAGCTTGAAAACCAACTTAAAGACTCGATTAATTAAGTTAAAATGATTTTAAGAAAATTTAATAAAACTAAGATTAAATAGAAATTGTAAATTACTGCAGATTAATATATTATGAAACAAATAAAAGTAAAACTTGCAATACCCCGAAAAACATCTAATTATTTAAATACATGTTCTACTTATTTCTATACAAACTTAGAGTTTTGCAAAATATTTCTATTACAAGATTATGACTTATAGAAATACAAATATTTACATATTCGTAGTTCAGAATAAAACTCTGAAACCTTTAAGACTCTCCTGTACCTGTATGATCATCTGCTCGTGTACATAGTACCGTCATCGCAATTCAAACACAACACGAAAAGCAAGAGTAAGCTAGTGAAAATAAAATTTTATAATATACGTAATTAAATTAAAAGAGAAAATCAAATTACATGATCAATTTCTCAATTATTCAATTTTCTTCAAATTCTAACATAAAACAATCACATAAATCTCACGTGGATCTACACATCCAGAATATTCAACAAACCACATCTTCTGGAAGAATCGTATTAAGTAAGTCCTACCAGAGACTAACACCTGATCCAAAGATTACCAGCGAATCCAATAGAAAGGATCAGGGTAAGTTCAATACAACTCAAGTTGTGCATTTCATATGTCACGGTGTGCATGAACCCCCATCAGACTACCTGATATCTTAGTCTATGTGACTTAGATCATCAGTGAAGCTCAGATATCTTTGTTACCATATAGGCATCAATACTTAATACACAGCAAACATCAGTCCATACATTATCCCAAATGTATGAATTCAATTCCACATCATTTCATCATACAATATCATTCCAAACACGATCCACAACATTCAAAAGCGTAATTAACATAAAAAAAAACATTGAATATTAAACCATCAAAATCTAATATGTTTACAAATTTAAATAATATATAAACAAACAACACAATATATAAACACACAACATCCCTGCAAGAGAAATTGAATATTGGGACCACGTCCCTTCCTTATTTAGATCTTCTATCCTAGGGTGCTATTAAAAATTAAATTTAGTTTCTCTTACCATAATTGTTTGCTTTCCAAGCAACTTCTAGAATTTTTATTCCTCACAGTCTGGATAAGCTTCAAGATTTATGGGCCTAATGCAAGTTATCCAAATAGAATAAAAATTCAGTATATAATAGAATAAGTTGAGAAGATTAAACTTCTTAACTGACCCCACCAAGATTGATGACTAAATTCTAAGGAAAAATATATAACAAAAGATTTTTAGAGTAAAAATGAATTTACTCTGTTTGAAAATCTGATCGGATAGAAATTTTCCTTAACTCGCCAGCTACAACGCGGTCCGATCAGATTCTAAAATAGATGAAGATTGAGAGAGAAAATTAAGAGAGAAGGGAGAAATCTAGAGAGAAATGGAGATAAGGAAGAAAGAAAAGAAAGAAACCGTGTGTGATGTCTCTGTGTTTGTGTTTAAAAAAACGCTGTTACAAATATTATTTAATTTTTTTTTCAAATTCTTCTCAACTAATTTGAAGTACATATTCTTTTATTTTTTTAATAAGATTTTAGGAAATTTTATTGAATTCCTTTATTAATTAGTTTTAGTTTTTTTTTTCAATTTTAACATTGATCCTTACAAATGATTTAATCTCTTTAACAAAACAACCATCATTCGTAAATTAATTAAATTAATCTAGCTAGTAAGAAGTTGTCAATTTTGTTAAGTATTGTGAAATATTTTTAGAAAAAATTCCCTTAAACTTTTTTTACTACTTATACAATCTCGTATGATTGTTAAGGACATGACAGCATAATCATTATTTCTGTTGAAATTTATAAAAGACGTTTTTTAAGGATAAAAAGTTCTCCTTCCCTACCAAATCATCTACAGTTTTATCATTGCAATTTGTTCAAAAATAAATTATCTCATTTTGAAAATTATATCTACTTTCATTATTCTTTTTCCTAATTTGCTCTTATGACTTCAATCTTAATGAATCTTGAATACGTGTATCTATTAATTGTTCAACTACCACAAATATACTCATTGAAATTAATTAGACTTAATATAATTATTATAGTCAATAGTTCTATTTTAGAAAAAAAATTAAAAAATAGTTGTAGTTATTTTTAATGTATGTGTAAAAACATTAGATAATCTGAAAGGGAAAAGTAGTATTTTTTTAATAAATTTTTGAGAAAATACTAAAAATGTATATATATGTGTTATAAAGGAGAATGATAGAGTTGAATAGTTGTTTGGTTGGTGCAAATCCATGCTTGTGTTATCATGTTTTGTACTTGCTATTATCACCGGGCTTTCTTGTTCTTAGGAGAAAAAGGGTGGTTGCGGGAATTACTTTTTGACTGTTATCAATCTTGGTGTGGACTCTTTTTTGGGCTTGGAGGGCCTCTAGTTTCCTTTTTGTGGTTGGGGTTATGTTGGGTGTTTCCTCCTGTACTGCAACAATTTTCTCACTGCACCTCATCTTTCTTGTAAAAGACTATTTTACCCTTTTTTTAAAAACAACTTCTTCATTGCCCTTTTCTTGAATGTTTTTGGAATATATTTTCCATAACATATTTTATGAATTATGAATTTATCATTTCAGGTGTTCCAGGAATAGGATTTATCATCCTCCATCCTCCATAGCTTTGCAAATATTCTCCCAACCAACCTATGATATCAGTGTGTGATCTCTTTCCAATGTCCACATAAACCTCTTCTGAATACTAACACTACAAGAAAATCATGAAATAGAAACCAATTTTTAGAAACAAAAAATAATTAGTTGCTATAGTGACTAAATTAGAGACTAAAAAATTTTGGTTTCTAAATTAGTTTCTATTATTGTTAAATAATTTCTAAATTGGTATCTAATTATCTATCAAGGTTTTAACTACCACTTATTTAGATTTTAAATTTGGTAGCAAAAATCTTGGTTGCTAATTAGATACCAATTTAGAAACCATTTAACAATAATATAAACTAATTTAGAAACCAATTTTTTTTTAGTCTCTAATTTAATTATTATAATAACTAATTATTTTTTATTTTTAAAAATTAGTTTTTATTTCACGATTTTCTTATAGTGTAATACTATTACACACCGGAGGTTTATAAAAAGAGAAGTAGAACCACGATAAGGCTGAAAAAACAAACTTAAGACACAATCTCCCCTTAAAAGAGAAAAAAAGTCCATTCCAAGTACTTAGTCTCCTACTTATCTTATTCAAGATTGGCTCCCAAAACTCTTTTCCTCCTTGTTTATTCCAAATAAGTGAAAGTACCCTCATTAAAGGATAATTTAGCGATTTTGCATAACATTATATTCCTCACAATATTAATACCACCCTTATAAATAAGATTAATGTTTAACATTATGATAATTCAAGAGCATCTCATACATTTTCATTATTCGTTCTTATCTTCTTGGACATAGATTCTTGATCGTCGCGTTGGCATACCCATCGACCAAAGAAGTCACAACAACAATAATCTAGCAAGGTTTTTTTTATTTTCATATAACATTTTTGTGTGTAAATGTGCGCAGAAGGTGGTGAGAACAAATCGAAGGTCCCAGAACAAAACCCTACTCGCATTTAATCGAACACATTCCAGTTATGGCTCTAGTCTAACCTAAATCTTCCTCAAACCTTCCTCATGTGATATATACAAACTCAGATATATAGAATGGGAACCGTTTATAGTAGATCTAGACAAACCAACCTACTAGGCCAATCCACTACCTTCCAAGCGAGCTCCAGTGGCACCAAAGCTCAGATGGGAGACAATTTTGAGGTTTCCATGGCAACCTGGAAAGGAGGTAAAGACACAAATGTTTGGTGTGTTCAATACATAACAAGTGAGACAAAGAAGCGCACTTGTCGTTTTATACTGGAGGCAAGTCGTGAAAACAAAAGTGTTAAGAGCATTAGTTTTATGCTAAGTGATGAATTCGATAATGATGTTAAATTGGTTTTGGATATCAAAAGGGTTGGACGTGATCGTCTGCATGGAGGGATAACAGCGTCTCGTTATTCTGGTGTGGGGAGCTTCAGGCCAATGTTGTTTGAAAGGGAGGTGCAAGATCTCTGTATAGAGACGCATGTTACACCGTACGGTTGGTCACAACAAGGAGGTCTTGTTGTGCTGGAGAAGAAGAAATTGCTATACTCTCACGATGCTTTCATGGTGACTGTGGCGCACTACTATATCAGCGATGAAATAGGTGTTTCTGTTGCAGCCAAAGTTCGTCGCAGTAGAGATCACGGTTTTGTTGTTGAAGTGGAGGGTCCTTTCGTACATCCAGGTGCTGATCTGTTTAAGGTTGTTGAACAAACATGTCGCAGTGGTGTATGGTCGCCTGGTGCGTGTTCTCATTGCAACAATGGAGCCAGCAGCGGCAACGGCTCATCCTTGAGCGACAAGCAAATAAGTGAAATCCTGAAACGTCTTCCTTCCTTCGGAAGTGTGGGAGACCAATTCACAGGCATTATCAATGCCGCTGGCTACACTAATGGTTTTCTAAATAATTGTGTCATCTTAATAGATTTTAAGTAGATTAGGTGTTGTCTGTGGGGTTTTCTTCTCTAGTCCCACTTTCATCTTTATTTTTCACCAAAACTTCTATCATACTACTTATTCTTCTTTTCTTGTGTTTGTGTGAAACCAAATATCTTCAATCAAGTTTTTCTATTTTCTATTCATCAATTATCTATTCATCAAGTTGAGGTGTTTGATATGTCTATTTGGATTTTGAGATAGAAAGTCATTATCTTTTATCATATAATCTACCTTTATTTATACTTTTCTACTGGATTTTATGATTTATGAAAATTAACACGAATCCAATAATTTTTTAATCATACTTTATTATTCTTAATTTTTTTTTCACTTTAATTAACCGTTGAGAAACATACCAGAACGTACGAACCGGTATATTAATATACCGGAATATACAAACCGGTTTGTAAAGGTGCACGAAATGAACAATTCAATATATATAATGAAAACAAAAAAAATAGTGATAAAAGCACACAAAACTCATCTCAACTAGACTTCACTACCTCTGGCCACCACTTACAGCCACCACTTACAATCATAAACACCAACAACAACCCACAAACAACAACACAATGAAGGGAAAAGTTCAAAATGAAGAAAAAGTGACTCGGACACAGTAAAAACTCTCAAATATACTATCAAGGGTATATTTTCCATTTAAAAATTATATGGAGGTGCAAGAAGGAGACATTGAGGTGTAAGGAGAATTTGCTCACAAAAATGAGACCAAACGCCCTCAAACCCAAAAAACACCCTAAAATATAACTGAGTGTTTCTTCTTGTACCCCTACATTCTTTGAAATATTTACCTTTAACAGTTTTAGATAATTTTGGAATAGGGTGTTCCATAAGTAAAAGGTGTTCCTGGAATAGAGATACCATATTATGAATTATTAATTATGGAGGATGGGGGCTGGGTATTAGAGATACAAGAGCTTTTAACAGTGCTTTGTTAGTAAAATGAAGGTGGCGGATGGTGAGTGGTAATCAAAGCAAGTGGAAAGACATTTTGATGTCCAAATACGGTATGAAAATGGATTGGAGGCAAACATCAGTGAAATTTCAATCACGATGGTGGATAGACCTGTGTATTGTCTATGGAGATGGAGAAGAAGACTACTGGTTTCAAAAAGCAATTCGATGGAAAATTGGATCTGGGGATAAAGTAAGATTTTGGGAGGATGTTTGGGTTGGTACAAATAACCTTGCCAACATGTACCCTAGGCTATACTCCTTGTCATTGGATCAAGTTTTGACAGTGGGAGAGGTAGGTAGGTGAGAAGAGTTTGTGTGGCATTGGAGACTGAGGTGGAGGAGGGTAAGGTACGACTGGTAATCTGAAAAAGAACTTGAATTACTAAGCTATATATCTAGGGATGCTCTAGATAAGGAGAAATTAGACAAAGTAGTTTGGGCAAAGGATATCTCAGGGGAATTCTCAGTTAAATCAAATTTTGTATGTTTGGCTAATTGTGGGAGTGGCCCAGGTGATGGCGTTTTTAATCAGTTGTGGCAGAGTAAAGCACTGCCTAATGTGTTAATTACTGCCTGGAGAATTCTCTTGTATAGATTGCCAACAAATCCAATCTTACAAGAAGAGGAGTGGAAGTGAGATTGATGAGTTGTGTGCTCTATCAAGCTTCATTAGAGTCTGCTCAACACTTATTTTTAGAATGTACATTTGCACAACGAGTGTGGTCTATTTGCCTTAAGTGAATATGAGTACTCTTCGTCCAACATAAGGACTTGAAGTGCCATTTCGAGAGTTTTCACCTAACTTTCTTGAGTTTCAAGCATAATCAGGTTTGGAGAGGGGTGTGGGCGACAATTGTAAGGGGTATTTGGGAGCAAAGAAATTCGATTATCTTTAAGCAAAGGGTAGCGGACGCAGATGAAACTCTCCATTCGACTCAATTGAGGTCATGGTTATGGATGAAGTACAAGGTACATTCTTTCAATTATGCTTATTCTAATTGGCAATTGAATCCTGTCATTTGCATTAAAAGTTGTTGCTAAATCTTGAATGGTGGAAGGTCAGGGGTTTATAGGGGGTTATGTAGGTTACAACTTGGTGTGTTGTTGTTGAAGTACTTAAGATGGGGTAGTAATGTGTCATCCTTGGTAATGTTGTTGGTGATTAGATTTTGTAGAATGGAAGTGTGGAAGGATGGTGAGTTTTTGCAGGAAGAATAGGTTTGGTAGAGATGGTGAGGAGATGAGCAAAACCTGCTGCATAATTATATAGCGATTTTCTGGTCCATGTGAGTTAAGAGTGGGAGGATTTCAGTTTGAAAGAAGTGTGTACAGTCCACTCCTTAACCATATGGTTGTTCATATCTGGTATGGGTTTTATAAGTTTTGTTTTGGAGACTACAAGGTTCAATACTGATGGAAGAGGCCCCAACACCAACTCTATTGAAAGGCCACCAACATGTCAAATGGAGTCAACCACTAGAGTTATGGTCAAGATGAACCAAGGGGACGCATTTTACTAGAGTTATGGTCAAGATTAACCAAGATGACGCATTTTACATGCCATAAACTCTAGTATAGAGTTGCATTTTATTTCTTGTCAAAAATTAGCATAGGAACTTTATTTGTAATTTTTCTTAAAATTTGGCACCTAAAACACCAACCTAGGTAAACTTAGAATTTCTAAAAACCTCTAAATTTACCTAGGCCGGTCTAGAAAGCCCATGGAGGGGGTGAGCATACAAACTAGACACACCCCTCCTCATGTGCTCATTTAGGCTCCACTTTTGGGAGGGAATTTATTTGAATTTTCCTACACTTTCTTTTGAATTTCCAATCCTCTAAACACTATAAATAAGAGGGCTTGACTCATGTATTTGCAAGATTAATATACTTAGTGAATTGTTGTCAATTTGTGCCAATTTCAATTATTGCCCAAAACCTCTTAGGTTAGGCTATTGATCTTCACAAATTTCCCCTTTCCAAGTAGAGTTGGCCTCACCACTCTCAATCCCTACCTTTTATGCACCTTCAAGAGAGTTATTTGTTTACTCTCTATGGTGATTAGCAACAGAGTGTTTGTATAAGGGTTGAGACACCTTTTAAGTGTCTCCTTTTAATTCATTTATTTTGTGCCGATAAAAAAAAGATCCACTTCGTATATAACATTCTTTTACCAATATTCAACATAAGCAAACACAACAAATAATGCACTACTAATTAATAAATAATCAATAATAACACATGTATTTTTATAATTAAATTTTTATAAAATTAAATTTGATATTAATAAAGTTATAGAGATTGAAAATAAATTTAAATCTAATGAAATTGTTGTTATCTATGTAGCACAAATATTGATACAACACAGACACGGAAATACGTATAATCTTTAAAATGTAGGACATGGGGATACAAATTTATATATTATATAATTATGAATTATATAAATTGACAATAAAGACAATAAATATTTATTTTATAAATTGTATACGGGTTGGGATACCCCTAAAGTATCCCCCTTTAATTATTTTATTCATATTGCTGATAAAAAAAGACAGTAAAGATTTATGTGCACTATGTTTCAAAAAAAATTTGGAGCATAAATGACTAGTTCAAAAGAATTTGTTCCTTATTTTTATAATCATAATAAAAATTTATACAACAAATTTGAGTTTTTAGAAAATTAATGTATTTCTCTTTTTTAAAATTGTGTTAGAGTCGTGCTAAAATTGTCAGAAATACAATAAATATTTTTTGAATTGTACATTTCACCGATACTGTGTCCTATAAAAAATCATAGAGTCTCAATGTCTGATACGTGTATCCAACATGGACACGCTATTTAAGAGGAACCTACTATCATATATTACACTATAAAATGTAGATTAAAAAGTTCTTAAATTTTTTCTAAAGAAAGTTCATACCAACCAAAGTAAATTCAATAGATAAACAATAGTTATATACGAAACTTATTTGTCAAACGTTCAACTCCATTCCCACTTTTTTATGTGGATATTAAAAAAGAGGGATAAAAATAAAACAAAGGAATAAAAAATATCATAAATAATATGATGAAAAAGTAATACAGATATGAATAAAGACACCATAATATCCTTCTACCCGAAATGGGGTAAGTAAGAGAGCTAAGAAGAAAAATAGAAACTGTAGAGAAAAAATTGCATATAAACTTGTTAGAAAAGAAATAAATAAATAAAAAATAAAAAAACATTAAATTATAAGAAAAAGTTTACTTTAAAAAAAGAATATAATTAAAATATTAATTTATTGAGTTATTAAATGAACTTTTCAGTAAGCATATATTATTCATTGTTGCAGCACTAGATAATGAATAAATTCTCCAAGACTTTCGGTTTAATTATTTTTTTTTATTTGTTTTCATAAATTAAGAATTAACTATGAAATCAAATAATTTTTATATATTGATCTGATAAAATAAGTATGACATGTTCAATATATTCATTTTGTAATATATCTTTATAATATATATATATATATATATATATATATTTAAGCTAATTAAATGTTAGATTAAAAGTAAGCATATAATTGGAAAATAATAATTTTTTTATTTATGTACTTCTTAGGCCATATATTTGATACCTTGGAATAACTTTTAGATTATATAGTGTTGAAGAAAAAATGAATATACAGTCCAAAATAATAAATACATAAATATGAACTACTTAAAGATTAAATGAGAAAAATGTAAAAAAAAATAAAAAAATAGAAAAGAATAAAACTTTGATATGAACGAATAACTTTTAGACTCCAGTGTTCCATTAAAAAAAGCATATATACTCTCCAAAACTCTTATATCCAACAATATGAATATGTTCCTAATATACCCTAGCCACTATAAAATGTTTTTATTCTGTTTATATTCATTTTAAAAAACCCAACTCTTCCATTCTCCTTCATTGCTCCTCTTGCCTTCATTGCCATCATATTCTCCAATATTATTCTCTATAATGATTTGCTCATTAAAAAATAAATATTTCTATAATACTTAGAGCAAAGGTTCTATGATTTTATAATATATAAATATAGTGCCGCTAGTGCTCACAGTAAAAAAAATAAAAATATACTTTTTTAATTGTTTACAAAAATATTCTTACACTATTAAAAAATTATTAAATAAAAACCAATTTTAGATAAAAAAAAATAATTAGTTACTATATTGATTAAATTATTTACTATTTTTAGAGACTAAAAAATTATTGATTTTTAAATTAATTTCTATTATTGATAAACAATTCTTAAATTGGTATCTAATTAGCTACCAAGTTTTAACTACTAATTGTTTAGATTCTAAATTTGGTAGAAAAACCTTACTTACTAATTAGATATCATTTTAAAAACTATTTATCAATAATAAAAATTAATATAGAAAAACCAATTTTTTTTTAATCTCTAAAATAGTATCTAATTTAGTTATTATAACAACTAATTATTTTTTATCTCTAAAATTGATTTCGATTTTCTTCTAATCACAAACTCATTTTTATTTATTTAATTATTTACTAATAAAAAATTAATTTTAATATAAGTAGTGTTCATTTTATATATAATATATTTTTATACTTCAAAGGTTTTATTTACTGTTTTTTCTCGAGTACTTAAAATCTCATATATATATAATTATGTAGCCATGAAAATACTGAGACTGATTCCAAGTGCTCATGGCTCTGCTATAACCTTCTTTGTCCAAATTTAGTTACTGATACACACAATGGGAACTGGTCACAGTAGTCACACTAACCTTGGAAGCGAATGCAGTTCTTATGATGCGTCTGACACAGGTAGCACAGCATGTTTGGGAGACTCATTTGAAGTTTCCATGAGTCATAGAAAAGAAAATGACCACACAGAAGTTTGGGGTGTGGATTACCAAACAAGTCGGAAAAACAACACCTGTGATTTTAGTCTGAGGGCAAGCCATGACAAAAATGGTGTTGAGAACATACATTTCGGATTAAGCGACTATGCTAACAACAAAACCGATTTCTCCTTGAAAATCACAAGGGTTGGTCGTGTTGGTCTCCGAGGAGGGATAAGTGGCATCAATTCTTGTAATCCTCCAATGTCCTTCACAAGGACCAAACAAGATCACACAGTAGAGACAACCATTGTTTCTTATGGTTGTTCCTTCAGAGAGGGTCTTTTTGTTCTTGAAATGAAGAAAAAGGTGAACAGTGAGCATGCTTATATGGTGAATATGGCACACTATTATGTCACCAAAGATGTTGGTCTTTCTGTTGAGGCCAAAATTCATCGCAGTAACAACTGTTTTAGTGTTGAAGTGGAGGGTCCTTTCAACCACCCCAGTGATGAGTTGCGTAAGGTCCTTGTGAAAACTCGTAGAACAGGTATTTGGTCGCGTAGTGCGTGTTCTCATTGTAACGTAGCAAAGGCTAAAAGTGGAGAATCGAATTCATCTTTGAAAGCAAAACCAAGTTACCAGAAGGGCCATGAAGTGGTAGGTCAAATTGCTAATCATGCTTTCTCCAGCACTATCAAGGAGCAATACAACAAAGGCCTTATCAATTCAACTGGATACACCTCAGGTTCTCTAAATCATTCTATAATCTTCAAAAATTGTATTTTAAACTGCTGAGGGAAATATGATTGTAATTTTTAAACTGCTGTTTTGGAAATATGTGGTGTGCAAATATTTTACTTTATATGTATTTAAAGATCAATTATTTGAAATAAGAGCTTGGTACTGGAATTTATATGAAGCTCGTTAAATAATATTTTAGGTCGTTTGCTTAATTTTATTAGTTGCTTTTTGGGTATTTGCATGTGTTTTGCAGAGTTATAGGTAGGATGTTATTGTAGTGTTAAGGAAAGATTAAGTGTTTTTTTTTTTATAATGGTTGGATCACCTTTAACATAATTCAATTTATTTAATTTTACTGTATTGGGGATGATACAAATCTCTGAAGTGGGATTATGATGTTGTATCTCTAGAAAGTAATTTTGCTACTCTCCTACAATTAATAACAAGTATGTTTTAATGTACAACTTTTCTTGTAGATGAAAAAAAGGATGATTAATGATTGGTTTAAGATACAGCATGATTTTCATCTCCTTTTTTCTACCATGGTTTTCATTAAGAAGTGTGTATATGGGGATATGGGTAATACGTTTTTAAAACTTAAAAAAGTGCATGCATAATGTAAAATGAGACGTCAATTTTTATATTTTTAAAATAAGAGGAATTTATGTAGAATTTTAAACAAAGTATATGAGAAATCACATGAAAATATGAGAAATCACATCAAAATATTAATATAATTTACTATAAATTTATTATAGTGAATTATAATAAATTTACTATAAATTTATTATAGTAATATAAATTATAATAAATTTACTATATATTTCCAACAAAACCCTCATCAAAACCCGTAAAACATTACCTAGACAAAAGCAAAACATCCACAAATCCTGGAAGAAGACTCTGAGTACAAAACAGAGCAACTAAACTTCTTCAAAACACTCAGCAATACAACCTATTACCACCTAAAAACTAGAAAAAAAAGAGCCTATTAACCATTTTCACGACCTATTCTTCCATACCAACATTTTCTTTAGCTATTCTACAATTTCGCAATTCCACAGTCAAAATGCCAAAAATACTGCATATAAGATAACACCATATATATAGCAAAACTTTTTGAAGTTTCATCTCTCTGGTTTAATGCATTCCTTTCTTGATTTTGTACTTTTTTTTAATAAACAATTTTAATAATAACCTTAACTAATAATACTACTAGGTTTAAAAGTTATTGAAACAATAATTAATGGTTAAAAGTTATTAAATTATAGCTGTTAGTGAAATTATTCATTTATAAGTAATATATATCAGGTAATGTTTTTAGGGGTTTTGATGTAGGTTTTGATGGAAATATTGTCCTACTTATTTTTTATAAGGATCGAGAAATCTTAAAATACTTCTTTTATTAATTTCATCTTTTGTTAATAAAAAAAATATCACTAATTCGAGCTTCTAGTAAAGAATGTGTTGAAAGTAGTGTGTTGTTAATATTTCTCTACTTTATATATTTATATGTGGTGATAAAAGAATAAAAGAATTAATATGGTCAATCATTTGGTGAGGAAGGTTAGCAACTTGATTTATATGATCATTATATAGTTTACCAAATCTGAAATTACAGACAGAGGTTACGTGGCCTTCCAGGTCTTCTACACATAATAAGTGAATATATATATTATCTAAAAATTAAATAATTGATTATATATAATATATAATATCTATTAAAATAAAATAAAATATTATATATTGTTCCGGTACAGCCAATACAGTCTCACATCGCTTAGGATAGGAGTCGAGGTCAATGACAGTTTAAGTACTCATTCCTCTTCCAACCAACTAAGACGTCTTTAAAGTACAAAACCGTGATGGAGCACCGACCTCCAAAGCGGACAATATCTCAGTTTCTATAGAAAGAACTTAAACGAGTTTGGAGGAGGAAATTTCTCTATGAAGGTAAGCTTCGCCCCTTGTTTGTGTTCCTCGTGGTAAGTATGAGTCCTTTAGGTTTTGAAGAGAGCGGTTGATTGGTCTGGATGTGGGCATGATATTTTGTTTTCTATTTTGTAATCGTGTTTGTAGACTTTTGGTTGAAGTAAGGTCTTTTGTGTGTATTGTGTAGGCTAAAGGACAGGTTGTTAGGGCTAGGTTAGGGTAGCAAGACTTTATTTTTAATGTGAGATGTCATTCATTTTTTTTATTGAGGGTTGGTTTGGAGGCTATAGAGTATGTAGATTCTTTGCTAGTTAGGTGCTGAGATGGTTGACTTTGGCTAATTTTGTATAAAGGTTGGGACACCCTTGAAATGTCTCCTTTTTTTATTAATTCTTTGCTGATTAAAAAAAAAATTAGAAGTGTCATGTTTGTCTATAGATATTGTCATTCAGAATTGTACTATTTTATTACGGACATCGTTATCCAGAATTGGAATGTCTACGGATATCCATATGCGGAGGCATAAAATTAACTATAACCTGTCGAACATAGGGATTCGGTATAGACCCGAATATGCACGTCTAGAATAGAAAAAACACTTCTGGATATAGATATCCAGAAGTCACAAATTTTGAAAAAACTTACTGTATTGTGTATCAATTCCCACAACCATAACTCTTCTCCTCCTCCGTGAACAACATCTCTTCTCCTCCTCTCCGCCGTTGTGCCTTAGTTATCATAATTAAAGTCACTACAAGAGAAAAAAATGGTTTTAACGGAGGTTGACTTTTACATTACCAAAGGTTAAAACTTTTGTTAAGTCATTTACTTATTGTTGCAGTTTCTTCCGCTAAATTATCTATGGGGAACGTGTTTTCTGAGACCTCAAGAAAAGTCTTTCAAAACTCCTTTAAATACCATGGGTTTCAAAATTCCCTTAAATAATTCATTAATCTTTAGATTTGACTGAAAAATACTTCTAAGTTTCTTACCTAAATGACAATACTTAATATATTTGAATGTTAAGAACAAATTTGAAATGTTAATTGCTATCAACATATCTAATTGTAATGATAAAAAGTTTTTATAAATATGCGAGGAATTAATATTTAGGAGACTCTCTTAATAATTTTTTATGCGAGAAATCAATATAAATGAATTTTATATGCGCATCAATATTAATTAAAGATAGAATATTACTATGTTTTTCAAAATACAAAAGAGTAAGAAAGATAAACCTTAATTCCAATTTTCTCAATTCAATTAACAACTCTTTGTTTTTATTTAAATTTCATGCAAACTATTGTCAGTATCAAATTATCATACATATTTTTATACTTAGTAAATGTTATTATTAAGATTTTAAATAATTGTTATTTGTGAGTTCGATACCCTTAAATTATTACTTCTGACGTACATTTTTCGTAAAAAAAAATCATCAGACATCCTATTTTTATACTATTTTTATAGACTACCATATTACGGTGGTGCAGCAAATGTGGTGAACATGAGAGAGGTGCAGTGTTAGTTTATCTCATGGGTTTAAATTTGTGCTATAATTGTTCATACATGACTCTAAATGAAGCTTGTTAGAAAAGGTTAGGAAATAGAAAGTAGGGAATGCAAATGCTCTGCTTTTTGCTCTGTCCATTCTTTGTTCATGAAAAACCCTTGTTGTATTTTCTGGTTTAATGTTAGCAAAAGTTTGGGAAGGGTTATGTTTTTGTTTTGCAGATTTGACCATATGTCATTGCAGCACCTACCACTCATGCAATTGGAGTTAGTTTGCATCAAACAAAGTTCACATTCTGGAAGAGAGTTGGATTTGTATTTGTAAAGAACGCTATATCAGAAGCATGGATCTGCTGCATAATGATTGTATATATAACAAATAATAAATTTGTAATTAAATAATATGAAAAAAATATTAAAATAATAGTATTGAAAGTTGTAATATGGTTATATAAAAGATTGAGGTTGTCAATGTATTATTATTTTCAGATCTTTTCTTTCGTTCAATTGAAGATTTGGTTTTGGATCACTTCTAATTCTTCTCTACTTGTTTTTCTTTTTCTAATTGGTGTCTTGATCCTTTGATCGGTCTTTCTTCGCTTTAACATGATAGTTTTTTTTTGCAAGGTTCATTTTTTATCTGGAAGGATTTGTGTTGTTAAGTTGTTCTCATTTAACATGATAGTTTTTTTTTGCAAGGTCCATTTTTTATCTGGAAGGATTTGTGTTGTTAAGTTGTTCTCATTCTTAGTATATGGGTTATATTACCTTAAAATGGTTTATATTTATATATTGTTTATTTTGGATAAAAAAAATCATTACCTAATAATAAATATAGCAAACAGACTTGGTAAAATCTAGCTGGAAAGTACAATGAAAAGCCCTCGTAGGATCGTAAGGGCACATCCTTTATCCTTCATCCTTCCACGTAAGTAAAATTGTCCTTCTAATACCATCTAACTTTGGTTTCTTTCTATGAAAGAAATAAAATCAAATGGCTTATAAATGTCAAATAGTAGGAAACATATATGACTCGAAATCTTATTTTCACTTTTTTACGTTGACTTAACTTCAATTATTTTTACAAAAATAGATGTGGTATTTGCTCTCATTTTTATAGTTTGGTTTCACGAGTTTATCCTAATTTTATAGTGATTTTCTTTTCTTTTTTTTTTCTATTCTACTCTATACGTTCTCTGCATGTCAATCTTATTGGAAAAAAAAATAACGATTAAAATCAAGTCTACCTGTATATGTTTTGACACCTTAATTCTCTAAAATCTTAAAGTTAATTTTCTAGATCGATGGAATAGGTGATGGGAAAACTTTTTCTTCTTTTAAATGGGTTCACTAATTTTACTTAAAATTAATTAAGATTTAACGTTGCCTCCAAGTATTTTGAAAGTGTGTGACAAAATCACTCTTTATATTAATATTTAGGAGGTGGTTATTTGATAAAGAAGTTAAAAAGTATGTTGTCCAGTTTAAGTTAAATGCTACGTATACATAATTTTAATTATATAAAATAAAAATTAAAAGCTTAAACTTTAGAGACAATCTTATGCAAGATTACTTTCCATTAAAATATGAGTCTTTAGTTGAAGAAGAATGGATAATTCTTCCACCACCGTATCAATATGGAACCAACATAAAATTGAAAACTCCAAAGGGTCCTTGTCATTTTTATTTTTAAAAAAAAAATGTAGAGGAGGTAGGCGTTTTGAGCGAAAGTGTTGGTGGTATAGTGGTTTGTTCTGACGGTGGAGTGAAGTCATTATTTTTAGGTGTGGTGTAGTTATTTTTGAGAGGTAAGCAAAATTATTTTCTCATTGTTTTTTCAGTTGTAAATGGTACTGAGCTTTTACTGGATATCAGGATTTGGAACATTGTCCACAGATGAAGAAATCTCGGAAGTATTTTTTGTGTACTCCGAATTTCCAAATTCAAAATGAGGTCATTGGCGGAAGGTCAGTTTTTATTGTTCATATTAGCTTCTGAATGACCATATCTGAAAATAATATATTAGTTTTGGACTTGCATATCAAAAAAGGCAAAAGTTGTTGATAAGCACTTTTATTTTTATGCAGCAGTGTCAATGGATACCAAAAATTTATACTTAGAAATTTAAGGGAATTTGATGTGTGGGATGATCACAACCAACACTACCTTCTCAAGTACACACTTCTTCTCCGTCGACAACTCCTTCTCTATGTTATTGTGTGCATTACTAAGGACAAAAACGACTTTTCATGATATAGAAGTACACATCTAAATTGATCTGGTGGAGGGAGAATAAAAAAAAGAATTGTAAGTGTTAATATATTTAATTTTCTATTTTTTATTATTATTGGACTTTGTTTGTTTGACCCAACTTTCCTTTTTCTGTTTCAGCTAGGTCTTAATCTTTTTCTTATATATACACCATGTATTTTACTCTCTAATATACAAGTGAATAAAAGTTTCTTTTATATTTATTTTTCTCTACAATTAGGGTTCATCAAAACCTCTCTTTCTTCATTACGATTACGTGCGATTACGTACGCTACATTAAAGCATCACATCAGACAAGGAATATTCATCTTCATTTACTGTTGTAATATGGTATCAGAGCCATTTTGAGCCTATCCTAGCGAGTATTTGTTGGGCCTATCGTGCCACCCGCTATCGGGCCGCTATCTGACCACCCAAAATATATAGTCCCACGCACGAGCTTCTATCTATCACTCTCGGTGTGAGGGGAGTGTGTTGGAGATCCCACATCGACTAGAGATAAGGACATTTCATAATATATAAATGGGTGCAGACCTCAACCTTATGAGCCGGTTTTATGGGGTTGAGTTAGGCTTAAAGCCCACTTCGTAATAGTAAGATTTTTAATATGAGAAATCTCAGTGAATCCAAATGGAAATCTCAGTAAAGAGAATTTATTCTCTTATCACACACGTCTGAAATGTAAAAATATAAAAATAAAGGTTTGTGTATTTGGTAGATGCTTAATTGGATCTGATTTGAAGACTTGATAAGAGGATTGATGCAATACCCAAGCCACTATTAAGTGTTTGGTTTCATGATTCTATTCTGGTTATATTCATTTTGAACCACGTAGAAAACCTAACCCTTCCATTCTCCTTCATTGGTCCTTGCCTTCATTGGCATCATATTCTCCAATATTATTTTCTATAATAATGGTTGATTTATTCTTTGCTCATTAAAAAATAAAAATTTCATTAATGATGCCACACTTATTACTTAAAGCAAAGGTTCTATGATTTTATAATATATAAATATAGTGCCGCTAGTGCTCACAATAAAAAAAATTTAAAAAAATACTTTTGAATTGTTTACAATAATTTCCTCATTTTTATATTATTTTTACGAGTAAATTAAAGTTATTGTTGTATTTGATGTTTATTTTTTAGTTCAAATTAAAATATTGCATATGATGACAATATTATTCTATGCACTATTAAAATGTATTACATTTATGAGTATAAATACATATTATATTAAGTTTAGTATGAATAGGGAATGAATATATAATTAAAATAATTTTCTTTTCTAGTAAGATAAAAATATTAAAAAAACTTAAATTATAAAAATAAAAAAAGGTAATATATTAATAAGGAATGAAACATTTATACACAAGAGTTTTAATCTGAAATAATATTTTGTCAATGATCAATCATATACATGAAATTAGAATATTTTTTTGAGAGACTAAAACATAAAATTAAATTAATTTTTTAAATTATATATAAAAAAGTTATCTTCAATGAAAAAATGAATTATGTGGAGAACTTGGGTGTTCGAATTAAACTATATATAAGTAATTTAAAATTGTAAAATATACGACGGATTCTTCATTGCACTAACTAAAATTAAATGAAGATAGATATTTAGTGTATTCTTTAAAGATGTAATTGAATACTAAACAATAACAGAAATGTATACACAATTTTTCATACATTTTTCTAAGATTTTATATAATAAGTATACTCATTTTAATAAAACTAACGTTTTTTCTTTATCAATAAAATTAAAAGAGATACTTCATATATATCACAACCTCTTTATAAATAAAGAGAATATCTATATCTATATCACACTACTTCTCATCCTGAAACTACCAATCACATACCATAAACAATCTACAGAACCATATCCTAGATGACTCAAATCAAGGGCTTCTTTAGAGCTAAAACACCAACAACAACAATTTCTGCCATTCCTCTAGCGCTGCAAAAAGTCTTGCATCAACATAAGTACATATTCTTCCTTCATCATAATACTAATTGTTGGAATCCTAAGTCTTCGATTTTACCAACCAAAGCATCAATATGGCAGCATCCCTGATTTGGCCTTGGAAAGCAGCTGCCATAAGAAACACATGTAACAGCAGCGCAACACCAAATAATATATAATATATTTATATGTAAATAAAAGGATCTCGATATTTGGATAACTTCAAATGAATTGTTTCACCATACAATCGTCCACGTGAAAAAAATATATATATTTGGGGTTCAGAAATTTTGTGTGTTTAGGTTAGATTGTAAAATTATGTTAAAAGAATTGTGACTTAATTAATACATTATTTACAATTTTTTCTAAAAATATAAAATGGTATTCGTGTTAGTTGGGTGAAGGTAGGGAGAAAGTGAATTAAATCAGATTGTAAAATGATGGTTTGACAACTCCAAAAATTGTATATATCATTTGATGTAATGAATTTAGAAATAAATATATATAATAAAAGGTAAATTTGTAATTAAATTATATGAAAAAATATTAAAATAATAATATTTGAAATTGTAATATAATTGTAATATAACTACAAAATTTGTCCAACTTAAAGAGTAATAGTATGTAGTGACCGCAGAAATATATGAAGACTCCCATTACACTTCATTACACTTCACTTCCCACAGATTCTGGAAAAAAAATTTCTGAAAATGTTAAGTGACTATTCCGGTCGGTTGATTAGGATGGGCATGAGGTTAGGGAGAAAGTGAATTAAATAGTTTTTAGAATCCATAAATATACAACAGTACAAAATTCACTTAATTTAAAGTATTATTACCCTAATAACAAAATTGTAAATCTTTGAGAATATTTTTGAGAGCCCATAACGTAAATAATATATTATTATTTTTACCAAGTGGCGGTTGTATGATGGAACAACTCCATTTGCGCTTCTTCAACCATTATTTTTGTATATAATTATGTAGCCATGAAAATAGTGAGACTGATTCCAAGGGCTCATGGCTCTGCTATAACCTTCTTTGTCCAAATTTAGTTACTGGTATAGACAATGGGAACTGGTTACAGTAGTCACACTAACCTTGGAAGCGAATGTAGTTCTTATGATGCGGGTGAGTCAGGTAGCATAGTACGTTTGGGAGACTCATTTGAAGTTTTAATGAGCCATAACAAAAATGACCACACAGAAGTTTGGGGTGTGCAATACAATACAAGTGATCAGAAAAAGAACAACTGTCGTTTTAGTCTGGCGGCAAGCCATGACAAAAATGGTGTTGAGAGCATAGAACTCGGATTACGCGACCATGCTGACAACAAAACCGATTTCACCTTGAATATCACAAGGATTGGTCGTGTTGGTCTCCAAGGAGGGATAAGTGGCATCATTTCTTGTAATGGCACAATGTCGTTCACAAGGGCAAAACAAGATCACACAATAGAGACAACCATTGTTCCTTCTGGTTGTTCCTTCAGAGAGGGTCTTTTTGTTCTTGAAATGAAGAAAAAGGTTAACAGTGAGCATGCTTATATGGTGAATATGGCACACTATTATGTCACCAAAGATGTTGGTCTTTCTGTTGAGGCCAAAATTTATCGCAGTAAAAAGTGTTTTAGAGTTGAAGTGGAGGGTCCTTTCATCCACCCCAGTGATGAGTTGCGTTGGCTCCTTGTGAAAACACGTAGAACTGGTATTTGGTCACGTAGTGCATGTTCTCATTGTTACGTAGCAAAGGCTAAAAGTGGAGAATCGAATTCATCTTTGAAAGCAAAGCCAAGTGGTTTCTCCAGCAGTATCAAGCAACAATACAACAGAGGCCTTATCAATTCAAGTGGATACACTACAGGTTCTCTAAATAATTCTGTATTCTTCATAGACTGTAATTTTTAAACTGCTGTTTTTGGGAAATATATGAGGTGTGCAAATATTTTACTTAATGTATTTAAAGATCAAGTATTGAAATAAGAGAGCTTGGTACTGGAAGTTATGTACAAGCAAATTGATTGTTGGAGTTGGCACAAATCTCTGCAACAGGGATTATGATGTTGTATCTGTAGAAAGTAATTTTCCTACTATCCTACAATTAATAACAAGTATGTTTTAGTGTACAACTTTTGTAGATGAAAACAAGGATGATTATTGATTGAATTTTTAAAAGTTTAGGGTAAATTACTTTAAGATAAACATTCTGTTTGGTTTTGAGTTACACATTCTTCTACTTTAACTGGTTTTTTATTTATTGATTTGTATGAGATTGATTAAATAATGTAATTTTGTCGAATAATACTAACTAATGTGTTATGAAGATTAACAAGATATATAAGGATTGAATCATTCTGATTCATATTTAATTTATTGTTTATTATTGAATAAAAACCTTTAAGATAAACATGATTTTCATTTTTTTTTACCATGATTTTCATTAAGAAGTGTGTATATCGGGATATGGGTAATACGTTTTTAAAACTTAAAAGTGCAACAATATGAATATGTTGCTAATTTATGTTAGAAAATTATTGATATAGATTTGTGGGGTCAAGCAAAAGCATTGGATTTGCTTTCTTGCATCTATATATTGGCTTAGTTCTTGGTAACAATAAGGTATAGTACAAACACGAAGTCAACTTTTTTGGTTTTCTTTATACATTTATTTATTTTTACTTTTCACTTATTCAAATAATTTAAAACCAATCATACTCGAAAGAATACTTAATAATATTTAACTTTGATTTTTAAAATATTAAAAAAAAATTAAAATGAATGACTTCTTATGATTTTTGAAAGTTGGGACTTTAATTATGATTCCTTTAATTTCAGGAAAAGTCTTTCAAAACTCTCTTCAATACCATGAGTTTCAAAACATTCTTAAATAATTCATTAATCTTTAGTTTTGACTGAGTTTCTGACCTAAATGACAATGTTTAATATATTTAAATTTGAATGTTAGGAATAGATTTGAAATGTTAATTACTATCAACATCTAACCGTAATATGATAAAGATTTTTTTTAAATATGCGAGAAATTGATATTTAGGAAACTCTTTTAATACTTTTATATGCGAGAAATCGATATAAATGAATTTTATATGAACATCAATATCAATCAAATGATAGAATATTACTATGTTTTTATTTATTTAAATTTCATGCAAACTATTGTCAATATCAAATTAAATTATTGTACATATTCTTATACTTAGTAAATGTAACTATCACTACAAGACAATCATGAAATATAAACTAATTTTTAGATACAAAAAAATAATTAGTTGCTACAGTGACTAAATTAGAGACTAAATTTTTTTTTTCTAAATTAATTTCTATTATTGTTAAATAGTTTCTAAATTGATGTCTAATTAGCAACCAAGGTTTTTGCTACCAATTATTTAGATTCTAAATTTTGTAGCAAAAACATTGGTCGCTAATTAGACACCAATTTATAAACCATTTAACAATAATAGAAACTAATTTAGAAACCAAAATTTTTGTAGTCTCTAAAACGATATCTAATTTAGTCACTATAGCAACTAATTATTTTTTGTCTCTAAATATTGATTTTTATTTCATGATTTTCTTTTAATGTATTCAGATTCTAAATAATTGTTTCTTGTGGATTCAATATCCGTTTTTAGAAACAAATTGTTATTTCTGACTCGATAAAAATCATAACACTTCCTATTTTTACATACTACCATATTATGGTGGTGCAGCAAATGTGGTGAACATGAGAGAGGTGCAGTGTTAGTTTATCTCATGGGTTTAAATTTGTGCTATAATTGTTCATACATGACTCTAAATGAAGCTTGTTAGAAAAGGTTAGGAAATAGAAAGTAGGGAATGCAAATGCTCTGCTTTTTGCTCTGTCCATTCTTTGTTCATGAAAAATCCTTGCTGTATTTTCTGGTTTAATGCTAGCAAAAGTTTGGGAAGGGTTATGTTTTTGTTTTGCAGATTTGACCATATGTCATTGCAGCACCTACCACTCATGCAATTGGAGTTAGTCTGCATCAACAAAGTTCACATTTTGGAAGAGTGTTGGATTTGTAGCTATAAAGAAGGTAAGGAAAGTAGTAGAGGAGGCAATGGACCAAATGGAAGACTATTGCAGAGAATAAATAGCACGAGACTTTTTAGTGATACAAAATGAGCAATGGAAGTAATACCTAAACAATAGAAAATAGAGCAAAAAGATAATGACACCAAGAATTTTAAAAGTGGACAAATTTCATCAACTTCACTGCAAGAAAATCATGAAATAGAAACCAATTTTTAGAAACCAAAATAATTAGTTACAATAGTAATTAAATTAGAGACCATTTTAGAAACTAAATAAAATTTTGATTTCTAAATTAGTTTCTATTATTGTTAAATAGTTTCTAAATTGGTATCTAATTAGCAACCAAGATTTTAGAGACCAAATTTAGAAACTAAATAATTGGTAGTTAAAACCTTGGTTGCTAATTAGATACTAATTTAAAAACTATTTAACCATAATAGAAACTAATGTAAAAACCATTTTTTTATTTAGTTTCTAAAATGGTATCTAATTTAGTTACTATTGCAACTAATTATTTTGGTCTCTAAAAATTGGTTTCTATTTCATGATTTCTTGTAGTACTTGAAGAGTAAAATTCACAGAACTTAATCCATAAAATATCTCTAATATAAAAGCAGAATTACAATATTGATTTCTCTTATTTTTTTTTTTATAATCTTACTCAATAAAAATATAATACAATTTATCTCTAGAATCTCACTACATCCTTTCGGGCAAGAAAAATTGTCCTTATTATACCATCCCAGGTTTCTTTCTATAAAAGAAATAAAATCAAAATATGACTCTAATCTTATTTTCACTTCTTTAAGTCGACTTAAATTCAATTCTTTTTACAAAAATAGATGTGGTATTTGCTTTCATTTGTATAGTTTGGTTTCACGAGTTTATCCTAATTTTATCGTGATTTCTTTTCTATTCTACTCTATACGTTCTCTGCATGTCAATCTTATTGGAAAAGAAATAAAGATTAAAATAAGTCTACCTGAATATGTTTTGACACCTAAATTCTCTAAAATCTTAAAGTTGATTTTCTAGATCGATGGAATAGGTGATGGGAAAACTTTTTCTTCTTTTAAATGGGTTCACTAATTTTACTTAAAATTAATTAAGATTTAACGTTGGCCTCCAAATATTTGTAAAGTGTGTGACAAAATCACTTGTATTAATATTTTCAGGAGGTGGTTATTTGATAAAGAAGTTAAAGTGTGCTGTGTAGTTTAAGTTAAATGCTACGTATATATAATTTTAATTGTATAAATAAAAATTAAAGCTTAAACTTAGAGACAAAATTTAAAGTTTGGTTTTTCTTATGTAAGATTTTTTTATTTATTTTTAAAGAATAAAATCTTTAGTTGAGTAAGATTTTGATGAGGAAGAAATTTCACTGATCCAAATAGAAATGTCAGTAAAGAGAATTTATTCTGTGACCACACACATTTGAAATATGATAAAGGTTTATAAATGTTTGTCCTAAGACTTCATGAGAGAGAGGATTGATGCAATACCCAAGCCACTATCAAGTGTTTGGTTTCCATGATTCTATTCTGTTTATATTCATTTTGAACCACGTAGAAAAGCCAAGAACCCAACTCTTCCATTCTCCTTCATTGGTCCTTTGCCTTCATTGGCATCATATTCTCCAATGACTATTTTCTATAATCATTGATTTATTCTTTTGCTGATTAAAAAATAAAAATTTCTATGATGATGCTCACAATAAAACAATAAAAAATGCTTTTGAATTCTTTTACAATAATATCCGCTTTAGTCCATCCTGCATAATTTGCAGTCTGCGCGGGTTAATAGCGGGCAGGGCGGACTGGTCCGCTAACCAAAAAAAAAAAATAAGTTTGTGTGTTGGCAACTTGACACACTGACAGAGTGAGTGTTATTCTCTTTTATGGTCACTTTAGGTTTTCCATTTTAACGCGCACACACATATCGTTGCTCTCCTTCCTTCCTTGCATTCATTTCACCACAATGCATGGTCGCTCTGCTCCGTTGTCAGCCTCCACTGCACGCATGCACAACCACCACTCCACTACACGCATGCATGACCTCCACTCCACACAGGTTGTTCTGAAAAGAAAAAAAAAACGAATATGAACTGATCCTTATATGAGGCGAGACAGAGAATCCAACCTACGTTCATTACATGTAGCCAAATACGGAACGAGTTAACCTGTTTTACCATCCTTATATATAGACAGATATTTAGTTCTTTAAAGATGTAATTGAATACTGAACAATAACATAAATGTATACACAATTTTTCAGACATTTTTCTAAGATTTAATATAATAATAAGTGTATTTTTTCTAATAAAACTAATGTGCATTTTATATATAATATATTTTTATGCTTAAATAGTGTTTTTTCTCTACTAGTGCAATTTCACCTAGTAAAAATGCAGTTAACTCTAAATGTCTGTACTCTCACTTGGTCTTGTACGTTCTGGTTTTGTTTGCAATAAGAGACATTGAGACACCTCTAAATTATCTCATTTTATCTAATAAATATATCTAATTTATTTATTAACGATAAAAAAAATATTTAAAATCTCATTTCGGGCTGTATATATATATATATATATACATCATATAATTATGTAGCCATGAAAAGACTGAGACTCATTTGAAGTGCTCATATGGCTCTGCTATAACCTTCTTTGTCCAAATTTAGTTACTGATACACACAATGGGAACTGGTCACAGTAGTCACACTAACCTTGGAAGCGAATGCAGTTCTTATGATGCGGGTGAGACAGGTACAATAGCACGTTTGGGAGACTCGTTTGAAGTTTCAATGGGCCATAACAAAGAAAAAGACAACACAGATGTTTGGAGTGTGAAATACAAAACCAGTCAGAAAAAGAACACATGTGGTTTTAATCTGAAGGCAAGCCGTGACAACAATGGTGTCGAGAGCATACATTTCGGATTAGGCGACTTTGCTAACAACAAAACCGAATTCGCCTTGAAAATCACAAGGGTTGGTCGTGATGGTCTCCAAGGAGGGATAAGTGGCATCGATTCTTGTAATGCCCCAATGTCCTTCACAAGGGCAAAACTAGATCACACAATAGAGACAACCATTGTTCCTTATGGTTGTTCCTTCAGAGAGGGTCTTTTTGTTCTTGAAATGAAGAAAAAGGTTAACGGTGAGCATGCTTATATGGTGAATATGGCACACTATTATGTCACCAAAGATGTTGGTCTTTCTGTTGAGGCCAAAATTCAACGCAGTAAAAACTGTTTTAGAGTTGAAGTGGAGGGTCCTTTCAACCACCCCAGTGATGAGTTGCGTAAGGTCCTTGTGAAAACTCGTAGAACAGGTATTTGGTCGCGTAGTGCGTGTTCTCACTGTAACGTAGCAAAGGCTAAAAGTGGAGAATCGAATTCATCTTTGAAAGCAAAGGCAAGTCCCCAGAAGAGCCATGAAGTGGTTGGTCAAATTGCTCGTCATGCTTTCTCCAGCACTATCAAGGAGCAATACAACAAAGGCCTTATCAATTCAACTGGGTACACCTCAGGTTCTCTGAATCATTCTATAATCTTCATAGATTGTAATTTTTAAACTGCTGTTTCTGGGAAATATGATTGTAATTTTTGCTGTTTTTGGGAAATAAGTGGTGTGCAAATATTTTACTTTATGTATTTAAAGATCAACTATTGAAATAAGAGCTTGGCACTGGAAGTTAAGCTAATTCATTATTGGAGTTGATACAAATCTCTGGAACAGGGATTATGATGTTGTATCTGTAGAAAGTAATTTAGCTACTCTCCTACCATTAAACAAGTATGTTTTAATGTACAACTTTTCTTGTAGATGAAAAAAAGGATGATTAATGATTGGTTTAAGATACAGCATGATTTTCATCTCCTTTTTTCTACCATGGTTTTCATTAAGAAGTGTGTATATGGGGATATGGGTAATACGTTTTTAAAACTTAAAAAAGTGCATGCATAATGTAAAATGAGACGTCAATGTTATATTTTTAAAATAAAAGAGGAATTTATATAGAATTTTAAACAAAGTGAATATCTGTCTAATTTGTGAAATCACATCAAAATATATATATATATATATATATATATATATATATATATGTGTGTGTGTTTTGTTATCTTATATGCAGTATTTTTGGCATTTTGACTGTGGAATTGCGAAATTGTAGAATAGCTAAAGAAAATGTTGGTATGGAAGAATAGCTCATGAAAATGGTTAATAGGCTTTTTTTCTAGTTTTTAGGTGGTAATAGGTTGTATTGCTGAGTGTTTTGAAGAAGTTTAGTTGCTCTGTTTTGTACTCAGAGTCTTCTTCCAGGATTTGTGGATGTTTTGCTTTTGTCTAGGTAATGTTTTACGGGTTTTGATGTAGGTTTTGTTCGAAATATATACTAAATTATATTAATATTTTAATGTGATTTCTCATATTACACAGATATGTGTTGAAATAAAAATATATATATCACTAATTCGAGCTTCTAGTAAAGAATGTGTTGAAAGTAGTGTGTTGTTAATATTTCTCTACTTTATATATTTATGTGTCGTGATAAAAGAATTAAAGAATTAATAGGGTCAATAATTTGGTGAGGAAAGTTAGCAACTTGATTTATATGATCATTATATAGTTTACCAAATCTGAAATTACAGAAAAAGGTTACGTGGCCTTCCAGGTTTTCTACTAAAATAAAGCATAATAAGTGAATATGAATATTATCTAAAAATTAAATAATTGATTACATATAATATATAATATCTATTAAAATATAATTAAATATTATATATAATTATAATATTTAATTATATTTTATTCTAATGGCTTCGTATTTATCTCTTCTGAGCGACCAAAATGTATAAGCTTCTTATAGAAAGAACGAACTTAAACGAGTTTGAAGGAGGCAATTTCTCCCGTATTATTTTTATATGCATGTAATATAAGTTTTATTTGCTTATGGATATCGATATTTAGAAATCATATATTTAGTTATGGATATTGACATCTAGAAATGTCAATTGAAAGTGTCATATTTATTTATGGATATTGTCATCTGAAATTGTATTATTTGATTACGAACATCGATATCCAGAATTAGAATGTTTATGGATATCCATATTCGAAGGCAAAAAATTAACTTTAACTTTTCAGGCATAAGCATCTGGTACAACTCCGGATATACACGGCTAGAATAAAAAAAACACATCTGGATATAGATATTCAAAAGTCACAAAATTTATGAAAACTTACTGCACTGCATATTAGTCTCCACAATCACAACTTTTCTCCTCCTCCGTGAACGACGGCTCTTCTCCTCCTCTCCAGTGTCGTGCCTTAGGAACTCAGGTGTGTGTTGGGTGTCGTCGTACCTAAGGTAGTGAATGTTGGATGCTTAAGGTTGGATGTAGGAAACACATTGATGTAGTAGAAACCTAGCTTTTATTTCATTAAAAATACAATAGATATTTCACATAAAGGACACATAGAACATTTTACAGAGTTCTGTTGAGTGTAGGTAAAAAATGGTATGGTGGAGGGAGAATCTGCTTTTTGGAGGATATGGTGATGAAATTGGGTTTAGACCTTTTGTTTTTGTTTTTTGTTCTCTCATGGGTTTGGACATATAATATTGAATCGTGCAACAACAACCGAAAGTGTGAAAAAATTCCAATTTCAGTGCCCAATAATATAAACAATGCAATATTCCAAATAAGTCTTCCAGAATCATAGCTCTCTCTTTCTCTTCCACACAATCAAAAATGGTTTAACTTAAAGTATGTGATTCGTTACGCTTGCAAATTCCATTTTCCTAAAAGTTTTTATAACTCATCTGCTTCCACACCAAAAACATGGACCACCTTTGCCAGTTGCATACTTTGAGTGAATGAAAAATTTCTTATATAAAGAATTATAAAAATTGATTTTCCACTTCAGCTCACGAGTATCATAAGATTATTGTATTCCTAATTTCCTACGGCTGAAAATTATATATCTAGTTAATTATATTACAAAAATAACCGACACTCCTTCTCAAAAGAACAGAGACAATGTCTCCCTACTGCTACTATATACCATAAAACTTTCTACAACTGCATGATATGGAGAATTGTGTTTGATCAAATAACACTTTATGCTCCCTTTTCTAATCAACAAAGTTTTTTTATTATCAATAATAAAATAAAATTAATGGGAGTATTAGAGTAGTCCAATCCATATAAATAGGAGTAATCCAATCCATATGAAAAAACTTGTTGCACCAATCAAAATACAGCCAGAAGGCACACTACTACTCAAATACGCAAATGAAAGTTGAGATCAGTTTTTTTTATCAACTATGAATATGAATATCAGGAAGATACCAATATGAAAAAAAAGAAAAAACAAGCTAAATGAACTTTGAAGGTTATAAATATTTCTTAAAAAATTAGAATCAAAGAAAAAGTTACCCATAATCTGATCTTTTATTGAGCTAAAGAAAATATTTATAAATTTAAAAATGTGTTTATTTTGATGTCTTGAAATCTCATTTACCATGCAATTCAGACATTTTTCATAACTAAATTAACAAATGTAGGAACAACATGTAAATTAAACTAAGAGATCTGAGGCAGAAGTATGATAGTTAACCAAGAATAACAAATGTTCCAAACAATTCTGCAATAAAAAAATAAATAACTTGTTTTCTCCTCTTTCGTCCCACAAAAATAAACATAAAATGCTTTCAACCACGATTCCACGTCTCACCAAATTGACCTCATCATCTTTATACTCCTCAATACACAGTAGATCGCATTATCTCGATAATCCATAATACATTGATATCGGATAGTTCTCGGTACTCCGCAGTACACTATGAGACCAACATGTTTGTATTCAGTAGTACAAGGCACTTTTCAATTTTCTCTCACCCAATATGAATCTATAAGAAAAAGGAAATGTATAGAATTCATCTATGATGCAATGGTATCAACTCAGACGCCCTGTAGAAAACAGGGGTCTAGCGCCGGAGTATAAATACTGTTTGGGACTAAGTGGTAGCAAGTAGACATGTGTAAGTAGTAGGAAACAAGGGCATGAAGTCTGTTCGGGAAGAGAATGAGGTTAAAATGGATATTGTGGACCTCTGTTGGTACAATCCAATATAATCATGCAAAGGGAGTTCTAGCACAGGGGCCTCTCCAACTGGTTTTCTTGCACATGAGGAAGCTAGAAGGCAATAATCAAGAACAAGTGAAGCATGCAGGAAGCACTAAACAGTTAAAGAGCAAATAATACAAGGAGTTATGCAATAAGAAACAAACTTATGAGCTGCTACTTGTTTAGAGATAGTGGGGCATTGCAATATATAGCACCTGAATATGTGGTTTAACAGCTGATAAAGAAGTAGTAGATGTACGATTTTTAGCTCGTAAGGGCGTTGCAGTAATGCAGCTTCACAGATATATAACCTGAACTTGTACATTCTATATATGTTGTTAGACGGTGTTGCTAAGCAAGCATATGCATAAATACGTACAACAAAGCATGTTAAACTACATGATGTCCGTGTAGAAAGGATTGTATATGACAATCATGGAAGGTATTAATACAGGTTCATATGTTGTATGGGTTATCTTTTGATTCTTTTTTCAAGACTCTTTCCACGAATGTTGATGTTCGATCGGGATTGGTTGACCTGAGAAATACACTCCAACTATTAAGTAAGTACTCTCTGTCATTACTGATAAAAAAAAATAAAAGTACTCTCTGTAAAAAGTCTATGTTGGTAATTGATAAAAACGTACCTTACCCTTCACATAAAGATTATTTATAATGTTTAGTCATGAGTCTTTGTTGTGATGGGAAGATCAATGTTTAGTCATGAGTCTTTGTTGTGATGGGAAGATCAATCAAATATCCGTTGTTAACTGATTTATACCATCATCCTTGATTTATAGGGAAGTATATTAGTATATTGGACTGTCTGAAGTATATTGGTATATTTAATCCGTATTTAGATGATTTGTCTGGAGATATTTTCTGCATATTTCAAAATATGAATACGACTCATTAAGTGTTATTACAATTGTCGTTATTGTCATTTATTACTTGACTTAAAGGTGTTTTTTACTAGGTTTGTCGGTTACCCAAGTCGAGATTGGTTCGTCCGGTAAAAAAAGTAATATAATTAGCTAAAAAAATGACTTTATTATGATATCGAAATAACATGTAGATAACAAAAGAGAGGTGTCTCATATTATAGTTCCATCTTTACAAACATTCCAACCTTGAATCCAAAAAAGAAGGGAAATCATTTCACACAAACAACTCTACTGTCCCTTATTTTTGTGGGTGGAGTTTGTCGAATAAGCTTTTGACAACATTACATGTAACATTAGGGTAACTGTTGCAAATAACAACTTCATAGTTCCTTCATCCACTGAATCCAAATGAATACTTCTTTTGTTTGTCAGGAGAGAAGAGCCCAAAATGTTTCTCTCTCTCAGGACTCTTCTGATTCTCATCGAACATAGCAAACACATAGATCTCTGTGGGTTTTGAAGGCCTTCTAGGGCTACCTGTTTCAGCACGACGAATCAAGTTATCTAAGTAGGTGTTTGCATTGTCAAAAGTAGCAGCAAACTCTCCTCCATCCGATGGCCATCCACTCTCGGACACAACAACCTCCACATCACCAATTCCAGTGGCATCAACTGCAGCATGCAACGAATCCAACATAGCATCAAACAGATTCTGGTATCCGTATTCACCATCCGACACAACAACGTTTGGGGAGGTGAAAAGAGCATAGGGAAGTGATATGTCTGTAGGGTTATCAGAGTAACTAAAATAAGGGTACACATTGGCTAGTAAAGGTGCATTTGCATACACCAAGTACCCTAAAATAGGGTCTATGTATGACCTCACATCATCTCTGAAAGAGCCTTGTGATGGGAGGTAAGACTTTCCTAAGAGGCTCAAATCAATGGCTGTTGTGACCTTAATTTGATCCTGAAGGCCTTGAGCCCTAATAGCTTGGTATATGTTTTGGATTGCAGGTAGAACATGTGGGGCAAACTGAGAAGACGCTTCAACGGGATTCACTTCGTTGCCAACTGCCACGTACTTGATTTTGACACTGGGCCAGTGGTTCAACACGTTGGTTTGCACCCATTGAATGGCAGTGTCAGAGCTTGTAGCAAGACCTTCAAGGTCCACGTTTGGGACCCCGAGAATGAGCTCAATGGCTGAATTTGCAAGGGCGTCTAGAGCATCTTGATTAGGATCAAAGAGTCTCATTCTTGCTATGTTGTTTGATTGGTAAAGGCTTACGACTTCACTTGCGGGAGGTAAATTGTCACCCAATGTGCCGTAACACACGCCAATCTCACCATCTGCTACCCAAACACATCAAAATTCTCATCTATAATATTCTTGGTTAAACTTATCATAAAATATAAAATGATTAAAAAGTAAAATTATTTTTTTTCTCAACAAAGAATAAATAAAATAAGATGACACACTTCACAAGATTATGTGTCTCAACCTATACAAATATTTTAAGATATTCCAATCCACACTTTAAAAATGTTTGATCTTCATATAAAAATAGTCAAAATCAAACATACTACCGACTCTATATACAACAAAACAATCAACAAAAATCATCATCTGGCCATCAGGATCATTAAACACCTTTTAGAAAACAAAACAAGATAAATATTGGCTTAATTTATAAGTTAGTTTAACTCATTTAAATAACATGATTTATTTATATAAAAAAAAAGTATATACAATTTTAAATAATAAATAAAATTATTAAAAATATTCAATAAGAATTTAATTATTTTAAAAAATAAATCATAAATACATAAAATATATTTTTTCTTAAAAAAATGTATATATATAATAAAACTTATGTAATTACATCATTTTGTATCATTTTACATTTTTCAACGATTACCAAACATTTCGAATCCAATAAACTACTTTATTAATCCCTAACTTATCATTTAAAATATTTATCTGCTAAGAGCCAAACTATTAAGTAGAAGTTAAATTATTAACAACAAAGACCCAATGTTTTAAGTATGGCAAGATACATAAATTTTTTTAAGTTATTTTAACTAAGATGCATTTTTTTTATAATTCTGTTGTGAGGATCGTTATTATTAGAAAAATTGCAAACCTTAGTAAATTGTTTTACATTATGAATTATATAAATCATAATCATCAATTAAGATTTTTATCATGTTAATTTCCTATATATATTAACTCTATTATTGTATTCTATATTTTGGACATCTGCGGGTGCTTATGTCGGATGGAATGTTTCATAATAATATATTATAATTGAAGAACAAAAATTTGATGCAGTTGATAAAGTCACTTCAGAAGATTTATCCTCAGAAATATACTTATCATATACATATATGAGAAATTGATAGAGAACAATGAATAAATGTGGTGAAGCTTATTTGAAAGAAATGTTATATTTTGTTAGGGTTAAAATAAAACTTATCATTTGGAAAACAAAAACAAAAAGCAATTCCTGAATTGAGTAGGATTAAAAGTGTTATTTTCTGATAACATATTATATATGAACTACCATTATATAGCAATGGTGGAAGTAAATGAGAGAACCTGCAGTGCGAAGGTTGATTGTGAATAGCTGAAGAAGAAGAAGCATGAGAGTAGAGAAAGAGAACATCTTGGCAGTGGTGAAGAGAGAAGGCATTGATGATCACACTTTGTTCCTGTGTTCGTTTATGCTTAAAACTAGAGAACTGGATAATTCTGGTCTGCTTCCTTACTCTGTTGAAGATGATTATATGTATAATACAAAAACTCTCCACAATATCTCTTGTTATTAAACAAATATTAAATGTTAATTATAGAATAAATCTCTAGTATAATATCTTTTATAACCAATTCAATTTATTTAATATATTATACATAATCAATTAATATACAGATCTCACATCTTACATAATGAATTAATCTGATCTCATTTTAAATGTTATAAATGGTATATAACCTAACATATATAAGTACCAAAACTATTGGAATCTGTTTAAATACATGAATATTCTTTCCAAACACATACGTAAATGTATTTATATCACATATATTATTTATCTTGTCGTTCACTAATTTACATTAACGACTTCTTCTTTTGTTATTTCATATATTACCAAATTTATCTATATCACATATCAACTTTGTCTCGTTGTTGTTATTGTTATTGTTATTATTATTATAATTATTATTATTATTATTATTATTATTATTATTATTATTATAATTATTATTATTATTATAATTATTATTATTATTATTATTATTATTATTATTATTATTATTATTATTATTATTATTATTATTATTATTATTATTATTATTATTATTATTATTATTAACTTTATCTTCATACGAAATAATGTATGATATTAATAATATTATTTTTATTAATTAATCATAAGTGTACCTGTATAGACAAAGAAGGTATAGATAATAATTGGTTGTACAAGTCTTGATGTCTCGGTTGCCTTTTCACCTTTAATTGTTGGTGTTCGGCTGGAGTTGACCTGAAAAAGATACTTCGACAATCAAGTAAGTAGTGTTAAGAGTGTATAGTGAAAGTTGATTAAAGCATACCTTACACTTCTGGAGATGATTTATTTAAAGTGTTTAGTCATGAGTTTTTGTAGTCATGGACTGAATCTATCAAATATTAGTGTTAACTGATTTCTAACATGATCCTTGATTTACCGAGAGATATATTGATATGTTATGTTTGTATGTTCGTATATTTAAAGAATATCTTAATAAATCAATTTCTTCCACTGAATCAGTATTAGTTGATTTTTCGAGGATGTTATCCAAATTCAGTGGGACACGATTATGATTGGTAAAAAGTTTCCATAATTGTTATTGCTGTCATTTACTAAATATTTTCAAAATATATTAATACGAGATCAGTTCATCAATGAGACCGAATGATATGTGACTTGTCAGATATTAATTAATACAATAGAAATAACAAAATATAGAAAGTTTGGTATTCTTGGGAGCAAGGTTAAGTTGAACTTAAGAATCTAATTATGTCTTATAATTTGTATTCTTTGTATATAGTATTCTTTGTATGAATCATACAGAAAATGATAATTAATATATATTTAATTAAAAAAATAAACTAAGTAAAATTTTAGTAGTTGACATTTAATATATATTTTAGTCCATTAACTTGCTAATACAATTATTTATTATTTCCTATGAAAGATGTTTTACTTTTGTACTGCATGTGTACGAGAATGTGTTTGGAGATGACTAGAAAGTCGTGTTTTAATATGAAAATACAATTGAGATTATTGTATTTGTGGTACGATACAAAAATATAAAATAATTTAACTTTATACATATTTTAGTTTATTTTGTATACAACCTGAACACTCTTATAAACAGAACACGTACTACATTATCTTGCATATAATGATATTTTTTTATCATGCACCCCACCAAATAAATCAATAAATATTAGAAGAATTAGAAATTATGAATAAGTAGATAAATTATGAATGATGATCTTTAGTGGCGGCTATGGAGTTGAATATATCTTGTAGGATTGTAGCTATCTATGATAACAAAAACTACTGAAGCAGCCATTGACCATGATTAAGACTCTTCTCCTTTCAAAATGTCTTAGTTCAAAGAATACGTAATCAATTCATACCAATCAATTAAAGTGGGTAAGAAAACTAAGAAAATACAACATATCTATTTATATTTGTAAAATAAAAAGTTATGAAAAATAATTAATGATTTATCTTACGATCTTGTGATTAATTAAACATATATAAATCGTAATTATTTGTTTTAAAGTGGATTTCGTTAATTTTAAAAAATTTAATCCTCATTAAATGCTTGTTTTTATAATGAAAGTGAATGATGAAATAAAACAAGAAAACTAAGATAAAAGTGAGTGTAGGTTCACTTTATTATTAACAACCAACATACTTTTTATCCAAAACCAAAGGATAAACATGTTTTACAAACATAAAATTCTGTCTTATTTTGGTGGAATATTACAACAGACTTTGAGAACTAGGGTTCCAACCTTACATGTCACTCTTAAGGGGATATGTTGCATTGAACTCATCAACAACAATCTTTGCATCCCTTTGGGCACCAAATCCAAAGGGGTACTTCTTCTCTTTGCTGGGTTTAAAGAGCCCAAAATGTTTCTCTATCTCAGGACTCTTTTGATTCTCATCGAACATGGCAAATATATAAGTCTCTGTAGGCTTCGAAGGCCTTCTAGGGCTTCCTCTTCCAGCACGACGAACCAAGTTATCCAAGTACACACGTGCGTTGTCATACGTGGCACCAAACCCTCCATCTGAGGGCCACCCACTCTCAGACACAACCACCTCAACGTAACCAATCCTAGTGTTATCAATGGCTGCATGCACTGAATCCAACATAGCATCAAACAGATTTTGGTACCCATATTGGCCATCCCTCACCACAACATTTGGTGAAGTGAAAAGAGCATAGGGAAGTGATATATCACGAGGATTACCAGAGTAACTGAAATAAGGGTACACATTCACTAGCAAAGGTGCACTTGCATATAGCAAGTACCCTATTATAGGGTCTAGGTAGGATCTAACATCACCCCTGAAGGAACCTTGTGATGGAGGGTAGGAGTTTCCTATAAGGGTCATGTCAATGGCTGTTGAAACCTTGATTTGATCATGGAGGCCTTGAGCCCTTACAGCTTGGTATACATTTTGGACAGCAGGTAGAACATATTGGGCATACCAAGAGGAACCTCCAACAGGACTCACTTCATTGCCAACTGCTATGTACTTGATTTTAACACTGGGCCAAAAGTTCAACACGTTCCTTTGCACCCATTGACGAGCAGTGTCGGCATTTGTGGCAAGACCCTGAAGATCAGAGTTTGGCACTCCAAGAATGAGTTCAATGCCTGAGTTTCTGAGTGCTTGCAGAGCTGCTTGATTGGGATCGTAAAGTCTCATTCTTCTTATGTTGTTTGATCTGTAAAGGTTTATAACTTCATTGGCTGATGGGAGATTGTTGCCCATCATGCCATAACACACCCCGATTTGAGCATCTGCTAACCAAATCAAAAATCATATCTGTCAAATTTGATGTGTTGATATATTCTGAGGGTTGTCAAAGTTAAGTTTTTGTGTGTGTGATATTCTTGAATTTTAGGTTAGACGATAGTTTATTGTGGGATCGGTTTTGATTGGGATGAGATTTTATCTTATTTTTCTTTTTATTTTTTATGAGTTATTAGGTCATCTTTGAAATGATTATTTCTCACGATAAAAAAAATTGTGTCAAATTAAAACTGCAACCACATGCTACATATGATTAAGGGATATTGGTAAGTAATAACATTGAATAAAATTGGTGAAGCTTATTTTAAAGAAATAGTCAATAGTTTATTTACATTAGCTTGACTTTAAAAAATCTTTTGGAAAATGATAATTTGAGAAAAAAAGGCATTATAATGTCCCCTAACATTGAAAATGATATTTTATGGATGTATAAAATATGATGTAATATTAAGGATGATAAAATAAGTTAGCTTCAAGAAGCTGGTTCTCTGCTCAAATTAAATAACTTTCTCTAAATTTTGTATCTACTTTTCTATTTCTTCAATATTTTTTTGTCAGGTCAACTAAAACTACTAATTTCATTTAATGTTTATGTATTATGTTAATTGTCATAGCAAAACATTATTAAATAGACACAAAAAGACATAAAATAGAGTCATTATCCAATGAACTGGATAGTTGCAAAAACATCAAACACCTAGTTAGCATCTGGCAATGGAAAGCTAAGTCAGGTTGACTTGTCCATCTATTTTACTGATGGAGATTTTGTAAAGTTTTTAAACTTAAGACTTTATATATATATATATATATATATATATATATATAAATTTGACCAAAAAAATATATGTGTGTAAAGTTTTTAATTTTATTAAAAAATTAAATTTACATTGGCTATGGTTATTAGTTTATTTAATAAATTCAACCTCTTTAATATCAATAAAAAAACTATGTTTAATATTTAGACTAAGTTGTCAATATACAAATAGATTTTTAACTAATTTTTTGAATTAATTTTATGAAATAATAATTTGATTTTTCTTTTTTCTTTTTTGTTGATTTTGAAACTGCTCAGTGTACTGTTAATAGATAGATTGATATATACATTTAACTTATCCAGAACAAAATGGTGAGGAACCAATCTTGTCTGAGAAACTAGTATTACATATCAATCTATGAGCAAACTTAATAAATGAATGGAGAGAAACTGACCTGTTGTGATAAGGTTTACTGTGAATAGTTGAAAAAGAAGAAGGAAAGCAGCAAATGAGAACCTCTGGTTTCTGGGGAACTGAGAAGCCATGGTGGAAAATTATAACACACCACAAAATGGTGAAGTGAAGGATTAGCCCTCAACAGAGGCTTTGAATTGATTTATTAAACTTCATTGTTTCAGTGTTCTTATAAACACAGCTAGCTCCTTGACCAAGTCATAGAACAAATTTCAATTATTAATATAAATCTTGATGTCCATGTTTACCCACCCATGATGAAAAGTCTTGGTCTTGCCAATTTTCTCTTCCAATCTACATTTCAAATAACTCTCCTACGTATATATCTAAAAACACATTATGCATTAATTTTGCTATTAAAACATGTAATAAAACTAGTCTAAAAAATTATCCATACATATACACCATACTAACACTAAAAAAAAATATGAAATACATAATTAGTTACAATAATAACTAAATTAGAAACTATTTTAGAAACTAAAAAAAAATTCTAAATTAATTTTTATTATTGTTAAATAGTTTTTAAATTGATATCTAATTAGCAACCAGAGTTTTTGCTACCAAATTTAGAAACTAAATAATTGGTAGTTAAAACTTTGGTTGCTAATTAGATACTAATTTAGAAACTATTTTACAATAATAGAAATTAATTTAGAAATCAAATTTGATTTTAGTTTCTAAAATCGTCTCTAATTTAGTTATTATTGCAACTAATTATTTTGATCTCTAAAAATTGATTTCTATTTCATGATTTTCTTGTAGTGTAATTATTATAATATGTATATTATAATATCACTTAAATAAAAAAAATTCGGAATAAAACTCTCAAAATTATTAATGTAATTATGATAGACACTTTATATATAAACATGAAAAAAAATAAGTATTCGGAATACTATTGGTACAATAGTTAATAATTCTTAAACAAACTTATGTTATTTTCTTCTAAGCATTTATTGTTTAAATTTTTTGTCTCATCTCAGTTAACTGGAAACCACAAAATCACATCAATTAAAGAAAATAAAACTTATACACCTTATCAGTGATTAAAAATAATTTCTTAGTATTACAACTAAAAAAATTATTAAATAGAATTAATTTTAATGACTAAAAAAAATTAATCATTATATAATTAAATTATATTCTATTTTATAAATTAAAAATTATTAATATTTAAAGTAGTTTTTAAATTTTTAAACTAGTTTTTAAATTGGTATTTAATAATTATCAAAGTTTTAGTTATTTATTATTTTAAATTTTAAAACTAATAACTAAAATTTTGGTAATTATTAGATGTTAATTAACTAATTGAATATTAATTTAAAAATCATTTTAGATACTAATAGTTTTTCTAATGCCTTTCTTTTTATAATTCTTCAGTTTTTTTACCACTCCTATCATATTATTTATTTATTTATTTTAGTTTTCGTTCTATTTCTATATCTTATCCACTTTTGCAAAAATAGTCATAATAATATAATTCTTGGCAAAAAAATAAAATGATGTAGACAAATATATATAATAGTCAAGTGATGATAGTGCATGCACTTGGAAGAGTGGGACAAAGTAGATGATGAATATATCTAAATGCTTAGCATTTTCAACATAGTTTAAAGCTTTTCCTATCAACAACTTGGTATTAAGGGCCCACGTTAACAAAATACCAAAGAATTCAATTTCCTTAATAGTCTTCTACTTGATTGCATCTACGCATGGTGTTATATAAACCCAAGATAATAAGTATATGTGCCCTACAAAATACATTAAATATTTATATTAATAATTAACTAGCTTCTCACCGCAGCCATAAAAGCCAATTGCCTTTTCTAAATGATGATAGGGCTGCTGCACCTTCTGAATCAACTTCAAATATTAGCCTAACTTTTGTCATGTGCAATTTTTGAAGTGTTCAACATAATATAACACGAATTTAATATATAGTATATTCTATAATAGAATTAAGTGATTTATTTGAGCATATATCAGTTAATTTTACTATGAATAATATTTGGATAGCATTGGTTAAAGAGATTTGGAGATATAGGAACAATTGTTAGCTGACCTGGGGCAAGTCCGAGTGAAACAAGAGGCGATTTTACAGCAAAAAGCAAGATTCAGTTGGTTAAGTCAGGGGGATTTGAATACAAAATTTTATCATTCAAGCATTAAGTGGAGGAGGATGTTTAACGGGATTAATGGTCTCAAGGTCGGAGATCAGTGGTGCGAAGACCCAACCGAAGTAAAGGTTAGAGTGAAGGAATTTTTTGAGGGCAGATTTAGTGGGGGGGAAGTCCTCTGGTTAGATTGGATAATGTTCAGTTTAAGGTGATATCTAGGGAGGACAATGTAACGTTGGTTGGAAGTATTTCAGAAGAGGAAGTTAAGGAGGCAGTATGGAATTGTGACAGCTCCAAAAGTCCTGGACCGGATGGTTTTAATTTTGGCTTTATAAAATTCTGTTGGGATTTTTTAAAAGAAGATGTTGTGAGTGCGGTACAAAGGTTTGCAGAGGGTGGAAGTTGGCCGAAAGGTTCTAACGCCTCATTTATTACCCTGGTTCCAAAGGTTGCAAATCCACAACAACTGAATGAGTTTAGACCGATCTCTTTGGTGGGTTGTGTGTATAAAATTATCTCTAAAATCCTTTCTTCAAGGTTAAAAAGGGTACTAAACAAAGTTATTGATCCCAGACAGTCTGCTTTCTCTTGGAAGGAAGAGGTTTGTTGGACAGTGTGTTAGTGGCTAACGAGACACTGGAGGAGGTAAAAAGGAAAAAGAAAGAATGTGTGGTGTTTAAGGTGGACTATGAAAAGGCATACGACTCAGTTAGTTGGGAGTTTATTTACTACATGATGGGAAGATTGGGTTTTTGTGGTAAGTGGATTGATTGGATAAAAAATTGTTTAGAATCATCCTCAATATCTGTGTTAGTAAATGGAAGCCCTACAACTGAGTTTAAACCTTTGAAGGGCCTAAGACAAGGGGATCCTTTAACACCGTTCCTTTTTCTAATTGCGGTTGAAGGTCTTGCAGGGGTAGTTAGGCAGGCGGAAGAAAAGAAGCTAGTAGAAGGTATTGAAGTTGGGGAAAAGCGAGTAAAAGTGTGCATGTTGCAATATGCAGACGACACTCTTTTCTTCTGTAAAGCCTCAATCCTAAATGTTCTGACACTAAAGGCTATTCTGAAATGCTTTGAACTTGCTTCTGGTCTTAAGGTTAACTATTCCAAGAGTAAGGTTGGGGGAGTGGGTGTGAATATAAATCAGACGATGACTTTCGCCTCAATTCTTAACTGTGACATTATGAAGGCACCTTTCAATTACTTGGGGGTGTTGGTAGGTGGGAATCATAAGAGGTGTGTCTTTTAGGAAGGTGTGATCACTAAGTTACGGAATAGGCTGAGTGCGTGGAAAGGGAAAACCCTCTCTTTGGCAGGCAGAGTATGTCTTATCAAATCGGTGCTTACGTCCCTACCGCTTTTCTATGTCTCCATTTTTTATATGCCGGTAACTGTGATGAGGGAAGTGAAAAGGTTACAAAAAAACTTTTTGTGGGAATGGGGGTCAGAGAACCGGAAAATTGCTTGGGTGGCGTGGGATAAGATTTGTCAATCGAAAGATAATGGCGGATTAGGGGTCATTGACATAGAAAAGTTTAACTTGGCTCTTCTAGGGAAATGGATATGGAGACTTAAGTCTGAAGAGAGTGGGTTTTGGAAGGATATTATAGAGTCTAAGTATGGTGGGTGGAGGGGTTTAAGATCTCAAGATCAGTCTTGTAAGGATTCGATGTGGTGGAGGGACCTCAGGAAAGTTTGGCACTTAGAGGGGTGGGGATGTGATTTTGAAGATAGAGGTCGGTGGGAAGTAGGAGATGGGAAAGAAATCAGATTATGGGAGGATAAGTGGTTGGAAAACATCCCTCTAATGCATAAATTCCCTAGATTATATTTAATCTCCTTGGATACTGGTTGTACTTTGTCACAAGTTGGGAGTTGGAGTAATAATGGTTGGTCCTGGAAACTACGGTGGAGAAGAAATCTTTTTGTGTGGGAATCCAGTCTACTTGATCTTCTAATGCGAAAGTTGGATACCAAAAGGTTAACAAGAGAAGGTGGAGTTAAACCTGATAAATGGCTATGGAGGGATGTGGATCATACGAATTTCTCTGTGAAGGTAGCATATAAGTGCCTCATGGGGGAGGAGTCTGTAGTGGGGGAGGATCTGTTCGCGAATTTCTGGACTTTAAAGACCTTACCTTCGGCACATTTTTTGGCTTGGAGGGTGTTACGTAATGCTATTCCTACTAAGGACAATCTTTCGAGACGCGGTATACCTTTGATGTGCGATCGGTGCCCTCTGTGTGGTGTGGAAGAAGAGTCGGTAAGACATTTATTTTTTGAGTGTAAGATTTCTTGGAGAATTTGGGGTATGTGTCTCACGTGGTTGGGTTTCCCGTTGGTGCTACATTGTGATGCACAAATGCACTTTAGGATGTTCAAACCTCTTGGTCTGAACCACGCAGGTACCAAGTGTTGGGGGGGGTATTTGGGTAGGTTTTGTGAGTGAAATTTGGAATCACAGGAATAAGGTTGTGTTTGAGAATGGGCGGGTGGATCTAGTGGAGGTTTTTACCGTGGCACAAAGGAAGACTTGGTCTTGGGTCACAGTAAAAGAAAAATCGGTTGCGTTCTCTTACTCAGACTGGTGTTTGGATCCTATTTGTTGTATGAGGTATTTGAAAGTCTGATTTTTTGTCTTATTAACTAACGTTCTTTCCTAGTTTTGGTAGTTGTGGTGTGGTTTGCGCAGGTTCCTTCGGTAACTCCTATATGAATGGCTAGACTGAGGCTTGGAAAGCTTTAAGTGGTTGTGCAGGTTGTTTTGGTATTTCCTATCTGGCAGGGTCAGATTGATGATTCTGCTCTGTATTGCGGTTGTCTTGGACATTTTGTTTGGCAGGGCCGGACTGAGTTCTTTGCTCAGAACTGCGATTGGAAGCTGTTACGTTTTTCTTGCAAGCAATATCTGGTCTATGTACTATCCTCGAAGGATCGGTTTGTTGATGTTAGTTTTTGGATTTTTGGTACAGTTTGCCTGTTACAAAGATTTGGCTTAGTTGTTGGGTGATGTGTCTTTTATTATCGAGTTTGACACTTGGTTATGGTAATTCAGCCTGATGGCAAAAACCTCTTGTATATCTTTGTTTGAGGGTGTGACCTTTTTTGTGGGTTGATGTAACTGTGTTTGTTGGGTTCTTATATTTTGTACTGGGATTGTGTATTGTTGGATCATTAGTTGGTAGGGTACTAGAATACTTGTATTTGGGGTTTTGTATAAGGGTTGGGACACCCCTGAAATGTCTCTTTTTATTTTATTTATTCTTTGCTGATAAAAAAAAATATGAACAATTGTTTATTTAAAAATGGAGTTGTTGATCATATAGAAGTGTTTTCTTTCTTCATTCAGTTTTGAAGCCACTCTAACAGTGCTTTTCTGATTGTTAGTGGTTCCGATTAGCTTTAAGGCATATGCTGGAATTTTTTGCTGTTGTTAGTAGTCTTTAGGATGTTTTACTGCATTATTCAGCTGGTTTTGTGAGCCTTGTAGGTGCTATCTCGTGGTCAAGAATCAAAGGCTTCCGTTGTATGGAGTTCTTGACTGTTGTATACGGGTTGGAACATCCCTGGAGTGTTCTATTTTTAATATTATTTATTCTTTGCTTATCAAAAAAAATATTGAAGTGTTTTCTTTGACACAAGTTAAAGTTTGGTCTTGAATCGCTTCAAACAGCTTCTCATTCTTTGATTGGTATATAGAATCTTTAGTATGTATGTACTTGATTTAATATTCATTTAAAGGTTGATTCTTCATCTTTTGTTGGTATTTACGATAGTGTACAATTTCTTGGTATTTATGATAGTGTACAATTTTCTATTGATAGAATTTTGTCTCCTTATGTGATTTCTTAAAGTAGGGTTTTCTTAATTATGTGTGTTCTTAAAGTAGGGTTTTCTTATGTGTTTTCTTGAAGCAGGGTTGGCAAAATGAATTGAGTTTGCTAAGTTATCTTGTCCACCATCAATTTAATAAACTCGATTGATATTTTTATTTTGTTAACCCAGTTTTAACTCCCTAGCTACTCGCACCATATATGGCAAAGCTGGGTAAAGGCCTATTTGCAACCCTTTGTGGTACCAAAACTTTGTAAACACCACTATAGTGATTTCGACCATTGTGAAGATTATCACAGAAACTCACTATGGAAGCTCAAATTGCTTACCAAAAGTTTTTACACAATTGTAGCAACACACCACCTTCTCTATTCGCCTTATGAGTAAACACTATCACTCAAACCTAGCTAAATTCTGGTGGGAGGGGAGACAAAATTTACCTAGACTGGCATATAAGCAAAGATGTAGGGAAAACGTATTACTACTAGAAAAATCATCAAATAGAAACCAATTTTAGAGACTAAAAATAATTAGTTGTTATATTAACTAAATTAGATATTATTTTAGAGACTAAAAAAATTATTGGTTTCTAAATTACTATTATTGATAAATAGTTTCTAAATTGGTATATAATTAGCTACCAATGTTTTAAATACCAATTATTTATATTCAAAATTTGGTAGCAAAAACTTTGGTGGCTAATTTGATACCAATTTTGAAACTATTTATCAATAATAGAAACTAATTTAGAAATCAACAATTTTGTTAGTCTCTAAAATAGTATCTAATTTAGTCAATATAGCAACTAATTTTTTGTCTCAAAAATTAGTTTCTATCTAATTTTTCCGGATGAGTACAATGAAAAGGCTTTATGCAAACTCTTTCAAAGATGGGGAAGGGTCTTAGATATTTTCATTTCCAGGAAATTAAACACCAGAAAACAACATTTCGGGTTTGTTAGGTTTCAAAGGGTGGGGGACACACATGTCTTGGAAAGAAAATTGGATTCAATATGGATAGGAACTTGGAAGATGAGGGTTAACATACCTAAATACTATAAGAACGAGTTTCCAAAGAACAAAAGGAATTCTAAACCAAAGACGAAGACTGTAGTAGATCGGAAAGTTTGGAGCAAGAAGATTCAACAACATTCTTTTGCACAGGTTGTTAAAAGTGGGAGCGAGAGTTTTTCCCAGGGAGCTTCAGAAGATGACATGTTTCACTTAGGGTCAAGGTGGAGTCTTCAGAGTGGTTGCAGAATTGTTTTGTTGGTAGAGTTTCCAAGGCAACTAATGTGCAGTCCATCAAGGAAAGCTTCCTTTTGGGACGGTTCAATTTCGTTAGAGTAAGATACCTTGGGGAAAAGTATGTGTTTTTGTCATGTGAAGATGAGAGCATAATTGTGAAATCTATATAAGAGAATAAAAAATGGTTTGACAGAGTCTTCGAATCAATCATCCCCTGGAACGATTCATTTGTGGTAGTTGACAAACTTGTGTGGGTTCGTTACAGAGGTCATATGTTGGCACTTTGGATTAGCTAGTGTTTTGAGCGTATAGGGGCTCTAGTTGGTACATTGTTGAAGTCAACGAGGCAACTGTTACAAGAGAGGTCTTAGAGTATGCTAGATTGCGCACTAGAATTCCAGTGGGAAAGGCAAAATCTATGAGGATCAATGATACATTGTGTCAGGTGTCACTAAAAGAAGAGATATGTTTTTCAGGTCACAATAACTAGGGTGTCTTCATACGAATTGGGGAGCGCTCTCTGAAGACCTTCCAAAGGCTCGAATGGCGGATAGTGTCGGAGAAGAGCCCCTTGAATCTGAGTGTTCTGACTGCGAAGAAGGGAGGAGAGGAACAAACTATTCAGTTTCCTGCTGGGAGAGAGAAATTCTAAAGGTGGCGCATGCAATAACTATGGAGTTAATTCCTTTTTAGAAGTCAGAATGTCACTTGGAAATGAAGAAAGAGGGTAGCATCATTATTGGAGATGTGGAGGGGATTAAGTCTAACGGGCACATAGGTTTTAATCTGTCTAAAACAACTTTCAAATGGGCACTTGATGACCTAATTTGTGGTGGGTCACTTTTGGCCCATTTGCAAGTTGAAAGTTAGGTAGGGGAGTCTACTGGTTTGGGCCCATCTGACGTAGTAGAACAATTCGAGCACATTGCACTTGGAAAGCACCCATGCATGGATTGTGGACGTGACACTGCTAGTGGCGGCTATGAAAGTGAGGGTTCGCAACTGAAAGACGCTCAATTTTCCTACAACCCCGTAACAGTGGTGCCGACGAATAACATTGTAGTGAAGGTCTCCATTTATTAGTCTTTTAGGGACTAATTTAGAATTTAAAATATTAACAGTTAAAACTTTGGTAGCTAATTTAGATACCAATTTTTATTTTATAAATTTTTATTAATAACAAAAACCACTTTAAATACAATTATTTTTTAGTTTCTAAAATAATATCTAATTTAATGAATATAAGGACTACTTATTTTATATCTTTAAATTTAATTATTTTTTTATAGTAATTATTAAGACGACTTTACTTGATCAAAATCATTTAACTTTAACACAAATTTTTCATAATAAATAAAATCATCTCACATCCATACGATTTTTTCAACCTCATAACTTTTTCAAAAGCGATCATATTTAAGTAATAAAGAGGAAAAATTGCCCCTTTCATACAAATACCTTCCATTGCTACATGGATATATATCTTTCTTTTTGTTTATATATATCTTTTTAATTTGTTTATTAATTTCCTATCTTTTGTACATATCATTTAGAAAAGTCAACTGCATTTATGAGAAATTTAGTATTCTTCTATGCATTGAAATATAGTCTCACATATGTGGTACATGCCATAAACATTGAGATTAATATACTCAATTTATATTTTTTGATATTACATGTATTTCATTTTTTTAACTCTAGATGATATTTTAAATCTATATAATACTAGAAAAATATTATTATAAAAATTGATAAGTTCTGAAAAATTGTATAAAATAAGTGAATCACTTATTTATTTATTAGAAAAAAAAGTGAATCACTTATTAACATCACGACTCATTCAAGATGTGTAAAGGCAGTGTAATATGTGACAGTATTACTCCATCTTTACATTTTTTTGAAATACAAGAATTATTTTTTATAATTTTGGAACAGAAATTTTGTAAATGAAAAGTATTCTCAGAATAAGAATTTTGTAAGCAAAAAATATTTTCAGAATAAAAAATCTTTTTTTGAAATATCTTTTCTGAAACACATTTTTTAATTTCTAAAATATTGAAGTAACTTGGTAATAATATAAGAGTGCCCCTACAATCATTTTTAAAACTAGGATACAATTGAAATTATTAAGAAATACTCGATAAGATAATTAAGAATTTTTAAAATGATAAAATGTTAAAAAAATAAAAATTTAAGTATCCTTTTCTATCATGATTTTAATGTAATATTTATATATAGAAATCAATGTATATTCTTTATTTGAACTGTGGTATCTTTGGATGATGCCAAGGAAGGAACAATTCTAAATGAATGAGTACAAAGTTCTTGAACAACTCTACTTTCACAGAGCATGGGCCCACACGTTCTTGTTTAAGCCCAAGAAGCCACCAACTATAGGGGGGGCATACTCGTAATCTACTGCCACCTTTAGGTTTTTTCACCAAACAAATAATTTTTTTTTTCAAATTTATCAAAATGAATAGATTTTTAAAAATTATATAAATAAATAAATCATATTTAAGAAACACGACTTCTGATTAAAATAGAAATACATGATATTTGATTTTAATTTTTGTTTTTAGTGAAGTCATATTTTTAATGTACTACTTTTGTTTTTCTAAAAGAATATTTTATTATTTTAGAAGTCAAATTCTTAATACACGTCTTCTCTTTAATGAAAAGAATGGGTAGAGAGGAGAGATTGAGGAAGAGTATGTTATTTATTTTACAAAGTAGATATTAACAAATGTCGGCTGCACCCCTACATTTTTCTTTCTGTACCCCCATAATTTTGTAAATTCCGAAACTGACCTCACATTTTCGAGATCTGGGAGTGTGTTACGGATTCATCAATCCGGAAGTGAATCATGTTGCATTCTGGATGAGGGGGTGTTCTGGAAGCAAAGTTTGCATAAATTATTGATTTCCATATTGCTGAATCCGGAAGCCTAATGTCTATTACGGATTGGTGGATCCAGAATGATTTTTTTCAATTATGGATTTCTGAATCCGGAATGCATATTTTGAATTACGGATTGGCGGATCCAGAATGGTTTTTTCAATTATAGATGTTTTGCATTTTTTTATTTTGGATTAACACTATCATTCATGTACTACCAGAAGCATCAATCTGGGAGATTACCGGATGCGCCAATCCAAAAATTTACCAGAAGCGCCAATCCGAAAATTTACCGGATTTCATAATCCGGAATACAAAAAAAAATATACAATTTATATAGGGACAGTTTTGTCTTTGCGCAACTTTGTGGGGGTGAAGGAAGAAATGTAGGGGTGCAAGAAGAAACTGCCACAAGTGCCTCAAACACCTTGGGCTCTATTTTCTTAAATTGTACCCCTTTGGGGGCTGCTTCTTCCTGCATACCTTCTTGTGCCACCCCCATAAATTTTTCTTATTCCAAAAATACCCTTTTCAATATTCCGGATTACATAATCCGGAAGTCTTTTTCTAGATTCAGAATTAGCTTCCGAATTATGTAATCCGGAAGTCTTTTGTGATTAGATTCCGTATTACATAATCTGGAAGTCTTTTCTATACATAAGATTAGCTTATGGATTATGTAATCCGAAAGTCTTTTTTTCATATGTGTTATTAGCTTCCGGATTACATAATCCAGAAGTCTTTTCTAAATATGAAATTGACTTCCGGATTATGTAATTCGGATTCCGGATTACATAATCCATAGGCTTATTTTTTAAATTCAAGGGGGTGAAAAAAAAAGGATAAAATGGTATTTTCATATTTAGTATGGGGGTGGCACAAGAAGGTATGGAGGTGTAGGAAGAAAGAGTCCCCTTTGGGTCTTTGGGGTTTGAGCCTTTGGGCTCTTCTCTCTACCTTTAGGCTTTTTCTTCTTGCACCCCATAACTTGTTACATCTCATACTTCTTAAAATATTAAAAATACATTTTATTTTATTAATTTTTTCATTTTAGAATAGATGGTCTACAAAAAAATCCAGATTATAGAATTCATAAGATATTTTCATATTAGAAATACCTTTCGAATTCTATAATCCAAAATGAGTTTGTTTAAAAAATATACATTCCGGATCATAAAATCTATAAGGTATTTTCAGATTACAGAATCTGGAAAGTATTTCTGGACTCAGGAATACCTTTTAGATTTTGTAATCTAGAATGTACTTTTTTCAAGAAAAAAAAATTATTCTGGATTGTATAATCTGGAAGAACCTTATGTATTATACAATCCATAAACCTTCTATATTATACAATCCATAAACATTCTAGATTATACAATCCAAGATGTGTAAATAGAAAAACATACATTTCCATATTTTAGAACCCGAAATGTATTTTTAAGGACAAAATGATCTTTTGCTTTACTTGTGGGGTGAGAGGAGCAAATGAAGGTGTAGGAAGAAACAAACCTACCTTTACCATAGGGATATTCTCCAAAAGTTCTACCAAGAAAGCCGAAGGAACAAGAACGAGTATTTTCTTCCCACTTTCATGACAAACTCATTTATAATCATATTAAGGAGTGAGAAAGAGACAATGCGGTCTTACCCTAGAACCGCATTTATAAATCAATTTAATTACAAAAATGCCACCGCGTTTTTTACAAATGCGTTTAAGCGCAAAGCCGCACTAAATAAAGGGTCGTTGTTTTCATATTTTGTACTAGTGTGGGTTGCGAAAATTAAACTACCCCATAACAAGATGAGAGTGTGGTTCGCCACCTACAACATCGTCGAAGTTGTCGTCTATGTTTATGACCTCAAATTTCATTATCCTTATTACGGTAAATGAAAGAAGAAGCAAAATTATGGCACTTGAAATATTCTCAGTATACATGTTAAATTTTGAATCTCACTTAACTTATGCTCATAAGCACACATACTTTAATTTTCTATTTTTCCTTTGTTCTTATTTTGAAGCACATATGTGCTTTATAAAAAATAAAATAAAAATTGTGCATTAAGAGCACGACTTATATAAAAAAATAAAATAATTTTTAAAATCTAAAAAGTGTATTAAGCATACGATTTTACTAAAAACAAAAATAAAGTAATAATAAAAATTTGTGTATTCAAAACACGACTTCTATTTCAATATAAAAGTCATTTTTTAAAAACACAACTTCTTATTTTGAAGTCTTGTGTTAAACACAACTTAACAATTTTATAATTTTTTTTAAAATTTATCCATTTTAATAATTTTGAAAATAAATTACCCAATTTAGTGAAAATTTGTCACCTTTATTAATTATACGCTTGTAATATTTTTTTAGACCTTCATTGTTCCCTTAAATGCATGGAGTAACATAACACTATTATGATGTTGATGTTACAATGGCCATATTTTTAGTGTCAATGAAAAAAAAACATGTGTATCTCAACCACCTAGAGTTAACTATGAAACCATGTACCAACACAAAGTAAGAAACGAACTCCTATGGCAATGAGTTATGTTGAGTAATTAGAATTTAGGAAAACGAAAGTACCTCTATCTTATTGTCTATGACAAAAAAAGACAACTAAAACACTAACAAGTTGTGTAAAATAGTTAAACAATGACTAAAAATGATGTGAATCACAAAAGAAGTGTCATATTATGTGACTTATGTCCTTTTGTATTTAGTGTATATACGACAACACCTTCAATAGAAAGCGTTGTCGTCTTGGCATATGACGAAAATTCATACTGAAAAATAATTTTACATGTGTTATTTATACTGTTTTATTGTTCATTTTTTCACCATTTTTCTTCTCTTCTTGCTCTCTTGTTGGAATTGTGTTACTTCGTTTCTCTTTGCCTTGCATTGTGATTCCTTGGTGGGTTAAGTATTTTTGCATTGTGTCACATTATAAGGTCTTTTCAATTGATATATATGGGTTGTTTTCGTGTTGTGGTCTTGGTGGCGGTTCATGATGGAGTAGTGGTTCATGACTTTGTAGTGTTGGTTCGCGACTTCGAGTGGCGATTTGTGTGGTGCATGACTCGTAGTTCCTAATTCATCTTTATATTCATGTCGCATTATCAATGTAGTGATATTTTTGTGTTGTTAAGAATGATGAAAATATGAGTTTAGATGTTTTTCAACCTTTGTTTGACAATGATACATTGAAGTTAAATCTGATTATTTCGATATGTGAAATCTACAAAAAAAAACAATCATAAAAATGAGAAATAATGATAAATGTGGTTATGTTTTGTTAGGGTTTTTTGGTAGCACATGTATGTAGGTTACATTAAATAAAAAAAATAAGTAAAATGATACTTTGACAAGTTTTTAGACATTATCTTATATTTTGTTTTGAATTTTGCAACTCAATGATAACTTGTGATTATTTAACTTTCTTTTTATGTCCATAATTTAGATGTTATGTTGTCAAAATTTCAGTAAAATTATAATGCATTGAGTGAATCTTAATGTCCCATTTGAGATTCGATTCAATACTAAGAAAGTATTATAAAATGTTCATATTTCTTTTATATAAAAACAATATAAGGTAGTACTAACAATAGTTGAATTGAATCTTGAATTGTTCAGTTGAACGATTTTATATGTTTTAATCACATTTTATATATTGCATAACTCTTGGTTGATTACATCTTGTTTTGATCCCATAATACATATTTGATTGTGGTAGATTTGATGTCACGACTTTCATGTTGTGCCACTTGACAGATTAATGCGAAATGATGTTGATTTTTTGTGAAATATAAGAAATGTTGATTAATGATTATGTATTAATTAACTATAGAAAATGAATCTTCTTGAATGGGTAGGAACACACATTGGTTAAAAAAGTGAGATTGCATTGAAATGTTCATCTCATGCCTACATAACCTAGTTAAAGATCAAAGTTGGATTAATAAATATTGTATAACTTATAAGTATGGGTATATGGGTGGAGGATTTTTTTGCAGTTTGTTCAGCAAAATAAATGAAAGAAAGGTGGGGGTTGAAGAAATCAAGGAGCATCTTTTGTGCAATGAGTTTCTTAAAAGTTATGAGACATGGACATGGTATGATTAATTGTTAGATTTTTCAAATGTCAACGAAATTGATAATTCAATTGATTCAAATTTGGAGGATCGGTTGGAGAATATGATTCATGATTGAAGTATAATTGTTTTCACAAACACATGTGCATGAAAAAATGAATACCAATGCAAAGACTCTGCTTTATCCTAGTTTGACTAAGTTCACACGGTTGTCAGTGGTGTTAGGGTTGGTGAATTTGAAGGCAAATAATGAGTGAATTGATAAAAGCTTCAGAAAATTACTCCAGTTGGTGAAGGACATGCTTCCAAAAGAAAATACACTATTCAATTGTAAATATGAGGCCAATAATATACTTTGATGGACATGAAGTATAAAAGGAGAGTGTAGTGTCGTTAGCAACTACTTCTCGTATTTGTATTTGTTGCTAATAACATTATTACATGATTTTCTCTTTGTACAAGAAGTCCTTGACTAACTTAAGAGCAATAGTAAATGAGTAAGTAATGAATGTGCATTAAATCTTAATGTATTATGCTAAGAAAAAATTGTATGTCATTAGTGCTTACATTAAATACAACATTATGAGTGGTAGGATTATTGTAAGACAACTAAAGTTCATATGGATGCAACTTTAGGTATTTGAAATGCTTTCATTTTGTAGTATTTTTTTCTTGTCGTTTAACACTTCTTATGACATATCACTCTCTTTTATACACATTTTTGTTTTTCAATTTATCAGTTGTTTTCCTTTTTTTACCAATTAGAAATCACGAATGAATTATAACTTTTTTTTTTCTGCGTTGACCTATAAGAAACATGTACTTTATTTTGAAATCATTTACTACTTCCACCCATCACAGTTGTTCAGGACCTTAGAAAGTCTCATATATTTTCTTTATAACATGCCAATATCCATTATAATAAAATGACATTTTGAACAAGAAAGTGTAAGAAAACTGAAGTACATGAAGATAGAATGATATTAATTATTTCAATTATAATCCATTTAATTCATTGCTAAATTAATAGATGTATTAATTATTCTAAAAGGAAAGAAATTGTTCTAACTACAAACATGAGGATTAGACTCAAGAATGGAACAATGAAAGTTTACTTAGTTTGTATAAGAAAACAGATATGAACATGACTTAGAACTTTATTATAGATTCCTTAAACAACCTCCTTAAAAAAGAAAAGTAATGATTATGTTTTTTTTAAGAAAATCTTACATGATATTATTTTTTATATATTTTTTTCTAGTAAGTATAGTCACAATATTAAATGACTCAAAACAAATTGGTGATTAAACTTTATAAAAATTAAAATAATCAATATTTTATTTGTGTGAATTTTATTAGACTTTTAACATTTAACACGATCAAGTGTTAAAATATAGCTATGAATCTATGATAGGAAAGATGTGAAGAATCAAACAAGTATATGAGAATTATTTGAAGTAAAGGATTTTCAATTTAATGTTGCACTAAAAAGCTTTAATTATTTTTAATTACTTTGCTTTACTTTCCTTATTGTGTATTCTCATTTCTCTTTTTGACACATATTTTGACATCAATTTTTGATTCTTTTATAATTTTAACTTTTATTTTGGTTTAATAATAGTTAAGAGTCTAAAATTTTAACTAATCTAAAACTAAAACTAGTAGAAATGCAACTTTCTAATCTTGTTTATGAACAAATGAATACCAAGTCATGAAATGCTGATTTCATGCAATCAACAAACACTACAGTATACAAAAACCCAGTTAAAATCTATATGGAACAATAATCAAATTAATTCTTGAACATTTATGAAAGTCTAAAAGAAGAATACATACTTTGAGAAAAAGATAAGCTTACATATTTTGTTTTAGTGTTTCATTTTTTTTTTTAAAAATTGACTCGTGTTTCTTAAATTTATATATTTGTTAGTTTTAAATGATAAAGGTTAAAATAAATAATATTTTTAAATAATTAAATTATTTACATATTATTTTTAAAAAATATTGTCATCCAATTATAAAATTTCTTATAAAAACATACAAAATTACACTTTTGTACAAATATCAATGTATTATAAAATAAGTAAATAATTATAAAATATATAATTAATTTAACTAAACCATTATTATTTTAGATATTTAATACATACATTAATATACTATAATTTTAATATAAATATAAATATAATTGTTAATCATAATACAATTAAAATAAGTGTAAATTTAATTTTTAAAAAATCAGGAAATAAATATAATTGAAAAAATTATGAAATGAAATTTTTTCTATAGTAAAATTTATTATCATAATTATAATTTTAAGATATAAACACGGTAACTTATTGTAAAATAATAAATAAAATAATTAAAATAAGTTTAAAATAGAACATGAATTAAAATATTATTACTATTTGATTGCTATATATAAAAATTATTACTTTTATTATATGTATTTAGATATATTTAGATAAGCATACTAACACATTCAAGTTTTTTTTAAAGTATCTTATTTTCTGTTTATTTTTAAGAGTTTTGTTTATTATCATCACAATTACAATGATTTGTTTATTATCTTAATTTTTTAAAAGTTGTATTATGTTTAAATTTACAAAGTATATGTTAGATTATAAGTGAAACAATAAAATGTTTCGGTGAAATAACAGAAAAACTTGTTGAGATAAAAAAATTATATCGTAATTGAAAAATCTCATAATTTATTTCAGTAAATATATATAAATAAAATTTTGTTTTCAATAATTTTCATATAATTTAGTTATTTTTTATATTTTAAAATATTCAAATTCTTAATTTTAAAAATGTTCTAATCATTCTATTATTTCAAAATTTAAAATCATTAATAATATTTATTATGAATAATTTTAAATTTTTGTTTACAGTCACAAATATTTATTTATAATACTTAGTATTAGTAAACAAGAAAAAATATTTATATATTATTTTATTTTATAGATAAAGAGAATAAATACTTTAAATAAAATATAAATATTTAATGTAAAAAAGAGTTCCTATAACTTTTCAAAGCGTGAAATATTGTCCGTTTCCTTCCCACCGGTTAGTTATTAACTGAATTATCAATTGTCAACTTTTAACACGCAAAAAAGTCAATGTTATTTATATAATTTTTATTTTCTCAAAATTTAATAAAAAAGATTTATGTAGTTTTTTTTTATTCTAAAAAATTGTATTTTTTGACTGAATAACTTTATCCAAATACATGAAGCAAATCTAAACAAAATGTTGTATGGAAACATGTATGATTTTTTTTGATAATACTGCTAAACATTTATTTACATTTAAAATATTTAGATTTTATCATTTATTCAGTTTTAATTTTCAACACCACTGAAATCTTTCACAATTAACAGAGTTTTTTTTTTCTAATTTTGTATTTTTATCATTATTTATTTTTTAAATTACATATTAAACTAGAATTAAATTTACAAGATAATATCTAAAATTATTATTTTATTGAGACATGTACTCTTAGGCTACGAGAGGCACCGAAAGGCATAAAACGCATCGTTTGGTTCAATCCCTTTCCTTCTTTCGTCGTTCTCTCTCATTCTTCTTCTTTTTCCCGTTCTGTTCCTGTGCCTCTCTACATTATACTTCTATCGTAAGCACTGAAAAAACTGTAGGCATAGCACTGCAGAGAGCTTCCTTTTGAATCTTAATTTGCATTGTGTCGATTCACATCCTAATCCTAACACGTTCCTTCTGCCTAATTTGACTGGCCCAGGGCACCATTACTGTTTTTTCGAATTTCACTTCTCCAACCTCTCAAGGTAGAGCAACTAAGAGTAACCTCTTTATTTATCCTTGTTTTAATAAAAAATGTTTGTTTTGGTTTTACAATTTGGAAAATTTTGGTTCTAGATTCTACAGGATTGATGTTTTTTTTGGCGTGTGTTGGATTTGCTGTGATTGGTTGTTTGTGGTCATTTTTGTTGGGTGTTGTGGTTGGTTTCTGTGGTTGTGAAGTTTTGTCATGTTAAAATTAGGGTTTATTTTAATGGTGCAGAGGAATGTGTGATGGATTCTCTGGAGGGTCAGGGTTTCAGAGGTGTAGATGAGAGTTTTGGAGGGTGCTTCTCTGGTTGAACTTGTCACTCATCTGTAAGTTTTTTTTTCTTTGAATTTTAATTACTCTTTGTTTTGATTGTGTGTTTGATTGATGCTGAATGGAATTTGAGTTTATGTGGGAGTATTGCTTTGAAAATCTGAGTAGGGTAGGGGTTGAGTGTTTGTTTTCATTTAATGTCTAATGTTGCAGATATTTTGTTATCATTTGCCTTTATTGGAGTAGTTTTTGAGTGTGAACGCAGGACTGACATTTTGGTGCTTAATTGTTTGTGTGCTGACCCTTATTTTCGTTCTATGTTTAGACTTTTTGTGTGTGTTTGCTGGATAGGTTTTGTGTTGGGAAATGTTCTGGATTTGATGGCAGACCATGCACTTGGGTGAAATTTTCTGTTTTTAACTTAAATATTTGAAGGGCTAGTAGCTTTAGGCAATGTGTTACTAGAACAATTAAGGGCTTTCTGTTGCTGGAGCATTGCCATATGTTGCATATAATGAAGGTAAGGTATGCTAGATGAGGGATAAAGAGGGCAATTCAGTTGATGAGGCAGCTAGTGGGGTTTGGGGAGGGTTGATGTATGCAACCTTAATTATGAATGCGGAGCAAGGAAGAGGGATATGGAGTGGAAAATGGCCAGAATGCTCAGAGTATCAAATTGGAAGAATGTGCTTGTTGGTTCATCTCTTTGAAAGTAAAAAAGATTATAGAATTTGAATATCTTCTTTGTACTGTTGTTGAGTTACTTATGGCTTTTACAAAAGTGCACCTGCAATTTATTAAGAAGTAGATTTAAGCCTAATTCAATTTTACAAAATTGACTTGTAAGGTAAGGTTTGCTTCCACTTATATATTATAGTTTGACCTTATATTTAGTGGATGTGAGATTTCTAACACACCTCTCACACTAAGGATTAAACATCTCGAGTGTGGGACAAGATATTTGTTGGTGGTTCGATATCGGGTGACATGATAGGCCTAACAAACTTTGCTAGGATAGACTCTGATATCATATTTGGAATTAGGTTTAAGTCTAACTCAATCTCACAAAACTGACTTGTAAGGTGACCCCACTTACATACTGTAATTAAGCCTTACCTTTAGTTAATGTGAGATTTTTAACACAATTTCATTGAAAGTGCTGACTTTCAAAGGAGGTTGATTTCTTAATGATAATTTTTTGATAGCTAGATCACGTACTGTGAAGGATGTTTTGACAATTTTAGCAAAGCAGGCACAACCAATTATTTTTAGACCAGCACTAAAGTATTGGGGTGGTTACTGTTGACTTGGTCAAAACTTTCAAACTCTGCCCTACTTTCATCTTTTTTCCTCCTGTTCTATGTTTGTAAGGGTAGTGTGGTCTCATTCTCACTGTTCTCTCATTTCATTACACCTCCCAACTTGTAACAATTAACAGATCAACAAATTTGTGAGCAGATGATTACTTGGTTTATATTTGGATCATACTTTACGTGCTTTGTGATGATCTTGATTTTTATTTGTGGCATTTCATTTTATTTGTTCTCTTGTCACTTCCAGAAAGGCAATCTTTGTCTCTGATGGAGATTACTCTCTTCTGCAACAGAACCCTTCCTCTGAATGGCATTGTTATCTGTCTTGGGGATGAGGATAAATAAGCTATATTTTCATTTAAACGGTTTTTTTTTTCTGATGTTATTCCTATATTGTGGTTAAGCCTTTGTGCAATTGCAAGTTTTTTTCTTTGTGACTTGGACTTCATGGATTTTGCTTGTGGGAGTGAGGTGGCATTCATCTGCCCTTGGGAGCCTTGTGCATTGGGAAGCCCTTGTGTGATTGTTACAACTGTGTTGTTAAGGATGTTAGTATTAGACAGGGCTGGTGGTTTTAGTTGTTATTTAGTCATGTCTCTTGCTTCACTGCTTAATTTTGAGATAAAATTAAAATTTGTATATGTTTGGGGGTGAAGGTATGATACGATGGAAGGTGATAATTATCATTATTTTTTCTTGGGACAGTGGAATCATGGGAAACAAGCAGGCAAAAGAAAGTGTTACTAATGTTTTATCCTATATTCTTTCTTTATAAATGAATTCAAAATTAGAATATTGGCCATTCTTTGTTTGTTATCTTTTGTTTAATTTTTTTCTCCGTTATTGTCTTTAATTTTATTATCACTACTTTTCTCAACTATAGGTACACAATTTATAGAATTAGTGTTTTATTTGTTCCTCTGGTGCTTTACAGGAATATGGCTTTGCAGAAGTATGCTCCTTCTGGCCATGCACCTTCCATTAATATGAAACATTTGACCTTTTCCAGTAAGATGCCTAAGAAAGCTGAGCATGACAAGGCAAATCAGAATCATAACATGGATGTGGATATTGACCTTAGGGAAGTTTATTTTCTCATTATGCACTTTCTTTCAGCTGGGCCATGTCATAAAACTTATTTACAATTTTGGAATGAGCTTCTTGAGCATGAACTTTTGCCTAGAAGGTATCATGCGTGGTATTCAAAGACTGGAGCATGTAGTGGAGACAAAGATGATGATGGTCTATCATTCCCTTTAAATTACAATATGTTACTGGAGAGGTATTTTTATGCATCCCATCTCCTTTATGATTTTTTGGTGATTTATAATTAATTATTAATTATTATACTGGTCCTTTTATGCTCCACTCTTTATAATATCTTCTTTGATGTTGTAATTAATTATTATACAGGTATCCACATATTGAAAAGGATCACCTGGTAAAGCTTTTAAAGCAATTGTTATTAAATACAGCCACCCCATCACTGGGTATGAATCTTGGAAATGCCCCAAATGCAGCTGATGTCCCTACACTTTTAGGAAGTGGTTCATTTTCACTGCTGAGCTGTATGTGTTCTTCAATTTTTTTTTCTTCTTTAAATCATGATCAACTTTTAACACTTTAGGTTGGTTTCAAATCGTCACTCTGAATTGTGAATTTATTGATAGTTAATTATGAAAAAAATGAAAGTTTCCTTCCGTGTAGTAAATTGCTTGGTGCTTTTGGTGAAAATTGGGTTTGCCCTAAGGATCTCCTAAAGTAACTGCATGTTAATTTAGAGATTTTGGCACCAATAGATGCCAAAAGGCTTTGGGGTTGTTCTTGATATGCTTTTGTTTGGTGCATATGGTTGTAAATGATTTTATAAATGTAATTGACTGAGTATTGCTTTAGTTCATTTGTGATTATTTCTCTTATCTTCTTCGTGGTGTTCTACTATTGGTCTTTTAATGTGGGGTCTGTTTGTTAGATCTATAGAGAGATTGACTTTGTCTGCTGCATTACATGTGTTGTGTTCTTTTTCTTTTTGGCTTCTTTATCTTCTGCTTATGGGTATTTTTTATGGGGTGTCTTTGGTATAGGGTTTGGCTCTGGCTGCTGCATTACATGTGTTGTGTTGTTTTCCCCCTCCCTTTTCATTCTTGGTTTAGCTTATGAGAATTTCTCTTCCTTTTGCATTTGTATCTATCATTTCTTAATAAATTCTTTGTTGATTATATTGCTTCTCTACTACAGATGATAGGGATAAAATGAAAGAAGTCAAACGGCCACCTCCTCACATGCGCTGGCCTCATATGAAAGCCAATCAGGTTCATGGGCTTAATTTGAGGGAAATAGGGGGTGGTTTCCCAAGACATCACCGTGCACCATCTATACGTTCTGCATGCTATGCCATTGCAAAACCTTCTACCATGGTGCAAAAGATGCAAAATATCAAGAGGTTAAGAGGACACCGCAATGCTGTTTATTGTGGTAGGCTATTTTACAGAGTAGTAAACACTTGAGCTTATATTTAGACCTATTTGTGTAACTTGGTAGTACACTTGTTGAAATGATAATTATTCTTGTTTCCTTTCCTTTCCCTTTAGTGATTATAGTAGACACATCTATTGGTTAAGATTAATTAAAGCTCCATCATGAAAGTAAAGAAACTAAACCAGGGAGAAAAATTAAGCAAAACAACAATCTCATAAAAGCAATAAAGGTGATTTAAATTATCTGCAGTATTTTAGGGCTTTTATTAAGATTTGGTGGAATATATATGTAAAAGATGGGCTTACAGGAGTTTGTGATTGTTACAACACACATTCAATCTTTATTTATAATCAAAGGAAAATAAACAAGTTATAGAAAGAACTATAGAGATTACAATTCAATCATTACTCTATCAAACAGTGAATGATTTGCTTACAATGTAACACATTTTTACTTTGACAACTAACAGCTTCAACCTCTTGTCATGACTTACATAAGACATCTATTTATACTATATGAATGTAACAAACTCCCCTAAGAGTCATGCTGTGTATCACATATCAAAAGCTGTGACATGTGCAAAATGTGTTTCACACTTAGACGCAATGATGAAACACATTAGATGCACTATATGGCAGCAGATGGAGTTCGGCTTAAAAGATGACCTTCCACCATTAGACAGGTAGACGAGATGCTTTTCACTAGTAGACGAGGCACTACTACAGGACAAGTAGACTAGACGCTCCTTACTAGATGAGTAGACAAAGATGCTCTTTATGAGACACTCTTCATGTAGGTTACTAGAAGCTTTCAATAGGCGACTCTCAAAGAGTTGATGCATATGTACTAGCAGACGACTTGTATGCAATTGTTCAGATGGACGATCTTGAACATATTCTCCTTGAATCAATTTCTAGAATGTCTTTGTTTTTTTACATTGCTATGGTTGTATAGTTGTACTGTAGATAATTCACATTTAACCAAACAACTTCCAAATGAACAATTTGTCATTGAAAAGAATTAACAAGAATTGGTTATTAGGGTAAACTATGGTGCAATCAAGTGTCAATGATTTGTAATTAAAATGTTGTGGTATTGTGAGATAAGTTGTAGCAAACGTGCAGGGATTGTTGGTTACGCATCTGCACACTCCTTTTGTTAAGTATTTTGTTAGACCTATTCTGTGATTCCATCTTGATTTCTGAATTTATTTCTTTTTAAGAAAACCTTTGTAGAGACCCAAAACTGTGCAGTTCTCCACCAGCAAGAAATACATAGGAAAACTGAGTAAACTTTGCAGTGCCACAAAATTGTGCCCTTCTGTTTTCACCAGAACACTTAAAATGAACAATAAACTGCTCTAAAATAACACTGGCGATTCTTGTTTCCCCTCCTTCCAAATATGTCGGATATTTTGAATGAACTCAATTACTGTACCTTTCCAAGATTGGATAAATTTCATACTGCCCTATCTTACTGTGGGTATTCCATTTGATTTTTTCTTTGTTTTTGGAGGCATGCTGCTTCTTGTCAACTGAGTTTAGCTTAACATGTATTCTACAGCTATATTTGATCGATCTGGAAGGCATGTGATTACTGGTTCAGATGACCGCCTTGTAAAGGTTTGGTCAATGGAAACTGCATATTGTTTGGCCAGTTGCCGTGGACATGATGTGAGTCTGTTTTTGTACTATAAATATGTATCCTTCAGTCTGTGTAGATATATGCCTTAATGTTCGTTAGCCGTTAGATTGAACTACATTCTATATTTAATAGGGTGACATCACTGACTTGGCTGTGAGTTCAAACAATGCTTTAGTTGCATCCTCATCAAATGACTGTGTCATTCGAGTTGTAAGATTTCATGTTACTAAGCAAGTTTCTTGTTTTTGTCTTTTATCCCAACTCCCCAGGCTTTTTTTGGCTACATTATGTTTGACAATTTCATTTTCATAGTGGCGCTTGCCGGATGGGTTGCCAATATCAGTTTTGCGGGGACATACTGGAGCTGTTACAGCAATAGCATTTAGTCCCAGACCAAATGCTGTATACCAGCTTTTATCGTAAGTCTTCTGCATAGAGAAAAAAAGAGTTGATAATATAATCTTATTCCCAGCAATGTGAAGGCTATGTCATGTCAGTAACATTGAAAGTCCCAATTCAGTCATGATGTATATTTAATTTAACTACAATTTCTTGAAATAACATGCAAGCTTTCTCAGTGCAGTAGACATGCAAATGTGAACTGTATATCACCCTGCTATTATTGCATACAGTGAAGTTCGTAACTGTATCTATTTGTTTGTATCAAATTCTTGATGAATGCTCTCCTATTTTTCCTTTTATTTTAGGTGTTAATAATTGTTTACTGAGAGATGATCCGTGTAAGTTGGATTGATCTACCAATTGATTATAATGATTCCTTGATTTCTTCTAATGATGCCTTGAACTGCTGATGCTATGCTGTGTGATTATGACACTGAAATTTTCCCTTTCAGCTTCAGGCTACATGTTTTTGTATGCATTCAGTATTCTTGCATGATTTATGTGAATGATCCTCACCCTTGGGTATTCCCGGTTTTCTTTTATAAATTAACATGGTGATATTTTGTTTACTTTGCAGTTCCTCTGATGATGGAAGTTGTAGGATATGGGATGCAAGGTATACCCAGTCAAGTCCAAGATTATACATTCCGAGGCCTTCGGATTCTGTTATTGGTTAGTTGATTCTTTTGTGAACTATTGATTGATTTATTGGTGAAAATAACTAATTTGGAATACCTTATTGGCTTTAGGGAAGAGCAATGGCCCATCTTCAAGTACTTTACCACAGAGCCATCAGATTTTTTGCTGTGCATTTAATGCTAATGGAACTGTCTTTGTAACTGGTAGCTCTGACAATCTTGCTAGGGTATGTGTGTTTGCGTGTTTGTGTTTGTAAGCACTTATCTGTAGTTAGAAGACATGCGTTAATAACTATTTAATATTACTGTTAAAGGTAACTGTTGGTTCTATTTGCTTTGTAGAAACTAATAATCTGTATTTATTTCTTACACTTTTGTTCTTTAATCTTTCCTTTTATATAAGTAAAAGTCTCTTTTTATCCCTGTTCAAGCTTTTAATGTCCATTTCCAATAAGCATCACTGCATGTTGATTAGTGCTACTTGATCCCTGGTCCCACTTTTTCAATCATTTGGTAAGGCCTGTCTGTTAGTGATGACCTTCTAGCCTAGCCTTTAACCATTTCTGGCCACCTAGAGATGGTTACTGGCCATTTTCTTTAGTGCTAACAATACATCCGGTTGGTTAATGTTTACTTGTTTTGGACCTGAAATTTACCCTGAAAATAGTTTGAGGTGTTTGAACCTTCTTGGCATGTAATATTTATCCATCTGTTATCAAACATATTGATGACATCTAAATGCATCTATGGTGAGTGTAAAATGATGAAAACCATACATAAATTTCTTTGAGAAGATATCCATCTTCACAATTTTTTAAGCTAACCTAAAAGGTTTTGCAGGTCTGGAATGCTTGTAAACTTAGCATGGATGACAGTGACCAACCAAATCATGAGATAGACGTGCTATCTGGGCATGAGAATGATGTGAATTATGTGCAATTCAGGTTATTATGTTGCACTAGTAGGTTGTGATAATTGATAAGTGAAATTTTTGCATGCTGATGTCTGCCACTCCTTATTTTGCAGTGGATGTGCAGTCCCATCTCGGTTTTCCTCAACAGAAACTTGGAAGGAGGAAAATATTCCCAAATTTAAAAATTCTTGGTGTGTTTGTCAATTAGAAGTAGCTTCTTAAATGATCTAATTGTTGGCACCCTTCTTTACTTTTCACAACAAGAAATGTTATATTCTTAATTCTCTGGGCCTTTTCTATGATCTAATATCTAAATGACTATATTTTATTCCAGGTTGAATCATGACAACATAGTTACCTGCTCTCGTGATGGGAGTGCTATAATATGGATTCCTAGATCACGTAGATCACATGTAAGTCTTCATCCAATACAATTTGCTTCTACTTATGTTATCTTTCTCTTTAACAGAAAGTGAGAATTGGTAGCCTACTTTGTTATTCAAATTGCAAAAGCTAATGGTTATTGGATAAAGAGTGATACTTTATATTTCAATTTGTTAAAATTATTCCATTTAGGGAAAAAGTGGTCGCTGGACACGTGCATATCATCTAAGAGTTCCACCTCCACCTATGCCTCCTCAACCTCAAAGAGGTGGTCCTCGTCAGAGAATTCTACCAACTCCACGTGGTGTAAATATGATTGTTTGGAGCCATGACAACCGCTTTGTTCTTGCAGCTATTATGGGTAAGTTGGTTTTGTTTCTACTCCTAGGGAATTAATATTTAGGATAGCTAAAAGGAAAATTTATGTATTGTGGCTTATCATATCCATTTTAGTTACATTGTCTAATTTTTGCTCTTAAATGTAATTCAATCTGAATGATTATAAGTGTGGTAGTGGGTTCAACCCCATTTTGCTTGTCTCCTATTTTGGTTGAGTTTCTGGAGCTGTCTGCTGCCATTCATCATCCTCTGCCACTGCACTGTTCACCATAGTGTTCATCCACTGCAATAGTGAGATCAATGAGTTTTCCCATCAACCTCCTATATCTCTTAGGGTTCGAGAAACTTTAGATTTGAGTTCACGGGACTATCAATGGGCTTGCAATTTTTGAGGCTTGCTTCCTACAAAATTTCAAAAACATATTTTCTTTGTGAAATGATAATAATACCTTCTTTTGATTGAGCCACTTCAACGCCAAGAAAATATTTTAGATAGCCCAAATCTTTGGTCAGAAATTGGCTGAATAAATGCTTTTTTAATTAAGCAAATCTAGTGATATAATTTCTTGTAATAACTATCATCAACATAGACCATAAGATAAACACACTCCCCTAGAGAAGTATGACAATAAAACATTGAATGATCTGCCTCGCTCCGATTTAGTCTAAAAATCTGCACAATATTACTAAATTTACCAAACCAAGCTCGGGGTGATTGCTTTAGGCCATAGAGAGAGAGACCAATGCAATTTACAAACTACCTATGAAAAACAAATTCAGGTGGTTGCTACATTTAAATATCCTTCACCAGGTCACCATGAAGGGTGAAGAGGCCAGTGGTGAATGGCAACTATAGCAAGGAAAAGACGAATAATGCTGATCTTAACCATAGGAGAAAAAGTATCATAGTAGTCAAAGACCATAAATCTTAGTGTATCCCTTAGATAGTAAGTGAGCTTTGAGACGTTCTAATTCACCAATAAGACCAACCTTAGTAACATAGACCCATCTACAACCCAAAGCTTCCTATCGGACAAGCTCCCAAATGTTCAAGTTCATGTATTTCATCAATCATGGCTTGTCACCATCCAACGTGACCAAGAATCTCAGTAACATTGTTAGGAATAGTAGTGGTGGAAAAGAAGAAAACAAAAGAAGAATGCAAAGAATACAATTTGATTATAACTTGATATATTATAAACAGGAAATGGATAACTAGAAGATTGTATACCTTTTGCTAAGAGCAATAGGCCAAACATGATTTGAATCAAGAAAGGGTGAGGAGGATAAAGGATCCATGGTAATTATTGGAATAGAGTGGGTAAGGATCTTAAATCATGAGGATCTTCAAGGAAGGATTATGTTTTATATGCCTTTAGCTATAAATATGATAACAATATCTGAAATCATTTTGTTTTTATTTTATATTTTCATTAAAAGATTTCAAAACCATCACATTGTTTTCAAGTTATTTTTGTTTTTAGATATTTGATTTAAATAGGAAATAATGAAAACAACCTTTTGGTGTTTTCATCCTTTAATGCACAAATATTTGAAAACAATTAGCCTCTTTTGTAATCTGTAATAGGACAGGTGATTAAAATGTAAAATCATTTTCTTTACTAAACAAACCCTTAATTACTTGTTCTTGTTATCATACCACTCTTGTGCAAGTGTCAAGATAATGCTGTAGCCATTGTAATCTTCTTTCATGGTTTTGAAGCTAGAAGACTATTATTTTATCTGATTGCATGATATTCTTGCAGATTGCAGAATTTGTGTTTGGAATGCATCTGACGGCAGCTTAGTACACTCATTGACTGGGCATACTGAATCTGTAAGTGTTTAATTTTTTGGTTTTGGTTTATTTTCTTACTTTGGTTTGATATCATTTTTACCCTTTTGTAGATCATGTATGATAACTCTGGCTTTTTATGTAATAGTTAACTCAAGCCTGACATCTGATGCTGAGTGTTGTGTTTCTCAGATTTTGTTTCAGACGTTGCTTAGGATTTAGAGTTTAATTTGATTAATGTTTTAAATTATTTGTCTTTTTTATTTATGATTTCCCTATATAAGTATTTGTTTTCTACTAGTTTGGATACAAACATAAACTTCTTTTGCACGGTTACGATGTGTGCACCACCGGAAGAGATTTATTGATGTATTTTCTGAACTCTATGTTTATCCAGCCTCTTCAAACCAAGTTTTAAGTATTCATTGCAAGCTTTAGGAAATGAATGTAAGGTCTGTTAGAACATCTAGGAAATGTCTTTATAATATCTTCATTTTACCTTTAAACTTATCTTTTACTATGTTGGATGATCTCTTAAGAGTGGTTTCTAGAGTTCATTATATTTCCTAAAGGGTTTCTCTATTGTTGTGAATTGTGTGTTTAGTCACACATGTAAGTCCTTCATTTATAATCCTTCAAAGTATAATGTAAGTAGGCAAAGCCTAATAATGGCTAACAATGGGGAACATCCATAACTCTTAGTTGTACATATTTCCCTTATTACTAAGATCAAATTATATCTTTTACACTTATCTTCAAGTTGAAGCATATATGTCATATCAACCAAGCTTATTACAAATGTGATCATTACAAGAGCTCTTCAGGGATTTAGTGAGCATGTTTTCAAGTTGGTCATTGGAGCTCAACAAAGAGCATCTTCTCTCACAAAATGACAATCAATTTCTGTGTTTAGCCTTCTCATGGAAGATTGGTTTTGATGCAATGCGAAGGACAACATCATTGTCACATTAGTGGAGTATATTGTGTATCTCCATATTTTAATTGATGGAGAAGTTGCTTAAGTCATGTAATCTCGCTTGTTGCGACTTCAACACTAGATCTACCGATTACTTTCTAGGTCTTGCTCCTGCAAGAAATCAAGTTCCCACCAATGAGAAGACAATATCTAGAACTGAGACCTCCTATCTAACCGTGATCGTACGCAATCAACATCAAAATAACAAACAATCTTGGAATTTCCTTCATTCAAATATATTAATCTATGATCTGGTGCATTCTTGATGTATCGAAGGATGTGTATTGTGAAAATAAAGTAAAAAGAGGTATAGGATTAATCCCTTGTGTATAATGAATGCATAGGGTTATGTATTTATATAAGAAAAATACAAAACGTATGGTCTAAGTACATTACATCTAACACTCTCCCTCAAAAGTATAAGATGTACTTTAGAATGTGAATTACATCATACGAGATGGAGAAGTCAAAAACTGACTTACCACATTACCCACACAAAATATGTCAGGGCAAGTGAATGTGAGGCAGTTTAGTTTCCCAACCAGATCTACCAAACTATGTTTCGAGAGATTGTTTAAGATCATATAATGAGTAGACGACATACCAAGTGGGAAGAATCCCTTTGAGCAGTAAAGCCAGGAGGTTGTTCCATATAAATTTCCTCCAACAAATCACCGTGTAGAAAGGCTTTTTTGACATTCAACTAATAGAGGGGCCAACATTGAGGAGCAATCTTCTTGGACACTAGAGAGAAGGTGGCGCCATAGTCTACCCAAAGATTTGAGTATAACCTTTGGCAACCAAACGTGCTTTGGGCTGATTGATGGTACTATCAAAGCCAACTTTGATGGTGAAACTCATCGGCAACCAACAATAGATTTCCCAAAAGGTGGGGGAACAAATTCCCAAGTACTCCTATTCTAAAGAGCACACAGTTCATCAAGCATAGTCTTTCTCCATCCAAGGTGGACTAAGACATCAATTGTAGTTTTAGGAATTGAAAGGAAAGGGAAGAGAGACAAGTATAATGGGGATGGAGACAACTTGTGATAACTTTATAATGATGAAAACGATTATGAGTAGAGTGTGTGCCTTTACAAAGTACAATAAGACCAAATAGAAGAGGAGGGGTCGTAGGAATGAAGGAGGTGGCATCGAAATAGAGTCAATATTGAGCCCAATGAAGGTGGTGGGCCCGATGGCACACCAAAGATGTGGGTGGTATAAGAGACAAGAGGGGTGGTGGTGGTGGTTGAGATAGTCTCAATAGGTAAGAATTGGACCCAAAGTAGTGAATCAAAGAAGGTGATATCAACTAAGATCAAATAGCGACAAATGGAGGGTAAGAAACATTTATACCTTTTTTGAGATAGGGAAGCCTAAAAAGACACTTGTGAGATTGTGTTCACAATTTATGAAGTTCAATACTAAGATTGTGAACACAAATCGTAGATCCAAAGACTCGAGAAATTAATTGGTGGCAAGAGGAGAAGACTAGAAATAAGTGAGAAACACATTTTTCGGAAAAAAATTGCATCGATGAACAATAGGTTCACCAAGAGGGAAAGGATTCGCTAGGTTCTAGATACCCTGGTGAATACAAGATGGATATTCATGTGGATGAATCCTTGTGTGTTTGAGTACAATTAAGGAAGATGTTATATATAGATTGTACAAATATATTATAAGGAGACAGGCCTAAGCCATATGTTGAAATACATTTAACAACGACAATATCATCAACATATACAACAATATAGATGCACATGCCGGACGTAGAATGAAGTGAAAAAATTGGGTAATCGGCTTCCCAATGAGTTATAATACTAAACTCAAGCAAAGTCGGACATATAAGGTTAACTAGGCACAATGTGATTGCTTCGAGCTGTAGATTGAATGACAAAGCCTACAAACAAGACATGAGTCACTAGAGATTGTAAAACCAAATGGTTGATCCATTTACACTTCTTGCAATTCACCATGCAAAAAGACCTTTTATTTTGTCTAATTGGTGAAGAGGCCAATGGCGGATGAAAACCATGGAAAGAAAATGGCAAGACAAAGGTGATTTTGGCCAAAGAAGAAAAAGAGAGACAAGTATAATAACCCTTAGTCACTAAATGAGCTTTTTAAAGATCAATTGTACCATCGAGTGCGATCTTCGTAATGACACCCAATAGTGGTTTTGTTGGATAGCAAGGGAACAAGCTCCCATATGTTGGCCATCCAAATCGATCATCTTGGCCAGCATTGCCTGGTGTCATTTGTGGCCAGCCATGGCTTCACTTGTAAATTTAGTAATAGACACATAATTGAAGGAAGAGACAAACGGTCAGTTTAGAGCAAAGGGGACAAAGGTGCATGAGTTAGATTAAAAGAAGCTGAATTAAGAACATTTTTCTTGTGATACTTTGGAAGACGAGACTCATGCAAGAAGAAGAACTTCAACTTCTTAAATAGGAAGGGGTTCAGACTTACTTTTAATAACAGTCTTGAAGGAAGCCCTTAAGCAATAACATCAATGTGTTACTAAAGAGAACCCAAATCTCCACCAGAAGCAAGACAATCAACCAAAGCTTTTTATTAAGAAGAAAATCACCCATTGAACTATCATGAAGAGTCATGGAATAAAGTTCAGTGCAAAGCTGCTGCACTCTTGCTCTTGTTTGTTTTTGAAAATAATCATGCACTGTATCCCTCACGTAGTAAAAATGAATACATCCAAGAATGCATGAAAGAAAGGATCTTGATAGAGTGGATTGTAATCATGTGAACAACATTTGGTCTTGTTGTTCCCATGAAATATATGCTGGATTAATTTTTCCACATTACCGATCAGTTTCATTGAGAAATCGAAGAGGAATAGAAGGGTTTACCACAAAATGTTGGAGATGCGATTTTATGCATGGTTCTACTTGTTGACGCAAAAGAAGTTTGAATCATCAAGTTTTTCAGAAATCTTTACAAAGGTGGAGATGGAGGAGGGGGATTATTTTCTGAAGCCATGGATCACTAAGCTCTTGACACCATATTAGAGTTCAGGGGAGAGTGAGAGAGAGAGAACAAAAGAAAAGAGAAACTGAAAAGGTAATATGTATTGATGATTAGTGGCATACAGAATAACAAGGGTTCTCTTTGTATACAGAAAGAAAAGAAACAAAGCTGTAATAGAACAGCTGATAAAATGCCTATTACAAACTTAATACAACACTCACATATGTCTACAATGGACTTGAAATAATTAGAGTATACTGAAGCTGTACTCTATTTCAAGGGAAAAATATCAGTTAGCAAGGGTAACAAGGATCAAACATGTTAAAACACGGTTGACAAATTTTTTAATATTATAACTCGAATTTGATCAAAGTGAGCTTTTATAACTCGAGTTTCAGTGTCAGTCTTTGATTAGCCTCTGCTTTCTTGCCACTTTTCTGTTGCTTAGTTTACCGCTTTTTTCTCTGATGACATGCCAAGTTTTTTCTTTTAGTCCTACGACAAGTGCTGGAGGAGGAAACTTCATAATTTTAAATGCATAGTTAACTTTTTTTCTTGGGTCTATCTGGTTAAATTTGCTTTGGTTCTTTTCACTTTAGACATATGTTCTGGATGTTCATCCTTTCAATCCCCGGATAGCTATGAGTGCTGGATATGATGGAAGAACTATTGTTTGGGATGTGAGTCTTCAATTACACCTTTATCTCACTTTTCTGTCGGCTTTCCTCTATATTTTAAATAACTTAACGTTTTCTGACTTTAGATATGGGAGGGCATGCCTATCCGGATATATGAGATATCACGTTTCAAGTTGGTGGATGGAAAATTTTCTCCGTAAGTACACAATGAATGAACTAGGCTCATAATATTTTTTTGCTTAAATTTTTTTGGATATTTTTTTATTTTTTTCTCAAAAGTTCTCAAATCACAATCATTTACAGTTGTTATTTTCAGATACTCATGGACAGAATTGTGTATTTATTATTGTTTACAACAATTTATTATGTGACTTTCAAAATCATTTCTAATCCCTCAAAATATTAAATTTAAATTACTTTAGAGATGAAATATAAGTTAGGTATTTTTCTGAGAATGTGGCTTTTGAGTGATCTTTTTTGGATCACTCCATAAATACATATTTATTATAGGGTAAATTAAAATTTTTGTCCCTATATTTGGATATCATTTATTAGAATCCTTTTTTGACACTAATAAAATTGACTTGTTGAATTTCCAATGCCTTTCCCACTTAAATCAGTGCCTGTTGAATTTGAAATCATTGCTGTACTCAGTACAGGTTGCAATTTGCAATATGGTGCTAGATCACCCTCTGGCTTTGAATGCTGTTTTCTAATAAATTAAATGACATTGACGGGTGAATACATCATGATTTGTTGGACTCAATCTTCTACTTTTCTGATTTATAAACACTCATTAGATGTAGCTATGTTACGTGGATTGTTCTATAGCCTTTTTGTATTGCTGTGAGGTGTTTCACCAATTCATTGTATACTGCCTACATCAGCTAAACTTTGTTATTTGTTGAAATCTATTTTATTATCACCTAGAGATGGAACATCAATTATACTTTCGGATGATGTTGGTCAACTATATATATTAAGCACAGGTCAAGGCGAGTCCCAGAAAGATGCCAAATACGATCAGGTACATATATTACCTGCTATTATGATTTTCTCTTCTCTTTGCTACTGCTTTGTTACTGATGTGGTCTGCAAAATTTCTGCAGTTCTTTCTCGGTGATTATCGACCTCTGATTCAAGACACCCATGGTAATGTACTAGACCAGGTTAGTTGATTACTTGTTTTCTACTCTTTCTTTTCATTTATGAAACTGTTAGATGTTAGATCCTAAGATGTACAGATACAACATGAGTCACAGATAAAATGACATTGGCAAAAATATGGTAAATTTTAAAATTATAGGATACACAGCTATAATATAATATATAAAATTAATCTAAAATTAACAAAATAAAAATTTTAAATCACAAGAGAAATCATGTTTAAAAAATGATCATAAGTCATTCTAAACACAATACAAAAAGATATCTAATCTAACTATTGTAGTATTAAGGTCAGTATTGGGATGAAAATGTAAAAATTATAAAAATACAATAAAACTTATTTGAATTGTTCATGTAGAATCCAACATGCATCTGAATCTGATACAGCCAAGGCATAACACAGCTACTATTTAGTAGTGTAGTGTTAGTATTTATTAGGTTAGAACATCTGTTTTAGGTTGGTTGTGTACCTATGTATTTTTGTCATTTGGGAAAATTGGGAAGTTATATATCGGATGAAATTGATTAAAAATACATTGGATGGAATTTTGTTGAAATGCTTGTAAATATATATACGGTGTCGTTGTTTGAATATGGACTGTTAATTTTTCAAGTTATGGTTATAACTCCTCATTTTTCCCTCTAAAGTGATTCCCTCAGTGTTAGTTAAGAGGAGCTGAACTCTGAAGGTAAAAAGGAGTATTTGGGTTCAAAATGACATCTATTCGGAAGGGGAAAAATTGTAGTCTTAAAATATAAAAGCCTTATGTAAAGCTGTTGTTAACGTGTAGTCAAGTATTTAATTTTCACACTGGCACATATTAACTTATGCATTCACTGGCTCTACTTGTGATACATATTTAGAGGTATACTACATAAGAAGTGATTTTGATGGGTGAGCCCTTTTGTTTAAAATGGCTTTATTTGATATTGTGGGTTTAGTTTTGAATGTATGCTTTATCTACTATCGTATACATGTGTTTTCTAATTTGAAGTACTACTGAAATTTGACTCAGGAAACTCAAATTGTTCCGTATCGACGGAATGTGCAAGATTTGCTTTGTGATTCAGGTTACTTGTTTTCTTGGATCTGTTTACATACACCTTTTTCCTTCTGGTATTTCTTAGCCATTTCTTTATTCCTCATGTAATCTTATTAATTGTTGGTTATCTATGCTGCCAAACTTTCAGCAATGATACCATACCCAGAGCCATATCAGAGTGAATTTCAGCAAAGAAGATTAGGAGCATTAGGCCTTGAGTGGCGTCCATCATCGCTAAGGCTTGCTGTTGGTCCTGATTTCAGTCTGGACCCTGATTATCACATGCTTCCATTGGCAGACTTGGATTTGGTTACAGAACCACTGCCTGAGTTTATAGATGCTATGGAATGGGAACCTGAAGTTGAGGTGTTTAGTGATGATGCAGATTCAGAATATAACGCCACTGAAGATTGCTCTTCTAAGGGTGAGAAAGGATGTTCAAGCTCCAATGCTTCTGGTGATTCAGGGTGCAGCACAGACAACAGCGAAGGGGAAGACACTCGCATGGAAAGCATTCGTAGATCGAAGAGGAAAAAACAGAAGACTGAGGTAAGTACAGATTTGAAAATATAAAGTGAACACTGCTTGTTAATTTTGTAACAACTTTAAGTCATTCCGGTTTCTATATTTGTTTTGTACAGACTGAGATCATGACTTCTTCTGGGAGACGTGTGAAAAGGAGGAACTTTGATGAGTGTGATGGCAATACCATTGGCAGTAGCCGAAGTAGGAAGGGAAAAAGTGGCCAAAAAACATCAAGAAGGAAATTTTCGAAATCTAAATCTTCCCGGCCTCAAAGGGCTGCTGCACGCAATGCTCTGCATCTATTTTCCAAAATTACTGGTACACCAACAGATGGAGATGACGATAGTCTGATTGGTGATTTTTCAGATAGTGAATCAACATTGCAAGAGTCTAATATTGACAGTGATGAATCTGATGGAACTTTACAGAATGATCAATTGAATTATTCCAAGGGAAAAGAAGTATCCTATTATGAATCAGAGGACACAAAATCTCATGAGTTAACTGAAACTCATGTGAATTCAATGAACAAGAGGAGGTTGGTTCTGAAGTTGCCAATTCGTGATATATCTAAGTCCACAAATGAGTTTGATTACCAGGCTGAGTTGGCTGGCTCATCATCAAAAACTATACCAGAAGTTACTGATTTTAATGGGAACGGACCAAGTTTTAAGGATTCAGGGTACTATTCTGGCAGTACAAGTTACCCTGCAGTTGAAAGAACAGATCAAGCAAAACCTGGCCAGGTGAAAGACCATGTAGACTTGCTGGGGAAAATTAAATGGGGAGTGGTTAGGGCACGATCATCTAAACCGTTGAGAGTGGAAGAACCTGTACCATCAGAGGAAAATCCTTACTCTGGAAAATGTCCTAATCATCTTGATGAAAAAGAGAATGTAAGTAGTGGGAATGAGAAAGAGGAGAAGAACTTTAGTGCACCAACTCCTGAGTTTGAAACCCAAAATGATGGCAATCTGGGAGATGGTTTGATAGAGATTAATGAAATTTGTGCTGGTACTATCACCTCACAGCCTTTTAATCCCACTGTTAATGGAGGACAGATCACAGGTTCCAGCAATTGCAGGGACAAAGATGAATCACTGATTCCTACATATGTGATTCCCCAGGATACTGTTCCTGCTTCAATCAGCTATAGTGAGGTTGACCAACTACCTGAACCAAATATTGGTTTTTGTTCTGTTTCAACGAAACTAAGGTCGAAAAGGGGTGCAAGGGATCCTGAAAGTCCATCCAAGCATGAAGCAAAATCTTCCATTCTAAAGAATAGTGCGTGCAGCTCTAATGATAATGCTCCTTTGAACAATGAACAGCGTGTGCTTGTGGATAGCAACAACACTAGAGATAAATCTAATCTGGGAGAGAATGGATCTCAAGAAATAGATCCTCAGATTAGAGAAAATAGTACTTCTCAGGATTTGCTAGAACCACAAACACAAAGAGATAAAATGTATAAAGCGGTTTATAGAAGATCAAGATCACATAGGGCTGTGACTAATTTAGCTGACAGTGGTGGCCAGGGTGAATCTACTTCAAATGGGAGCAACAGTAATTTCAACACAACAGCAGACTTCAGTAATGGCACAAATGAGGCTAATCATACCAATGGATCCATAGAGTTGGAACCAATTAGTTGTGACCCAAACTATGAGCAGAATAATTGCAAAGTGCTGCAAGGACATGGAGATTCTATGATTAAAAGTCCACAGAATGTTTCTACAAGTGGAGGACAACTCACAGAAGAAGAAAGGGGTTCTAGTTCAAAATTGACTGTTGGTTTGAGGTCCACTAGGAGTCGGAGGTCTAGTTATAATATTCGTGAGACCAGTCCTGTAAATAAAAGGAAATCACTACAATCGACTGTGAAAGTATCATGGTTGTTGTTATCAACCCATGAAGAAGGATGCAGATATATTCCACAACAGGGAGATGAAGTTGTATATTTGAGACAGGTTAATCATAGCTTACACGTAATATTTATCTGATAGTATATTTTTAAAACTTTTACATATGTGATATTTTTGTTGTTTTAACCTACAAAAATATGTGTTTCAGGGGCACCGGGAGTATATAGATTATTGTCGTAAAAGTGATTCAGGGCCTTGGGTATCACTTAAGGGACATATACGAGCTGTAGAATATTGTAGAGTTCAAAGCCTAGAGTATTCCCATCTTGCAGGGTCTGGTGATAGCTGCTGCAAAATGACCCTTCAGTTTGTAGATCCTAATTCAAGTGTTGTTGGAAAATCTTTTAAGTTAACCCTACCTGAAGTGACTAGTTTCCCAGATTTTCTTGTTGAAAGAACTAGGTTTGATGCTGCTATGCAAAGAAATTGGACACGCAGGGATAAATGCAGGGTTTGGTGGAGAAATGAGGATAATTCCTCTGGTAATTGGTGGGATGGTCGAATTTTGTGCGTGAAAACCAAGTCTTCTGAATTTTCAGACAGTCCATGGGAGAGTTGTACTGTTCGGTACAAGAATGACCTAACTGAAACGCATTTGCATAGTCCTTGGGAGCTTTTTGATGCTGACACTGTATGGGAACAGCCTCACATTGATGATAGCATGAAAAATAAACTGCAATCTGCTCTCACCAAATTACTGCAGTCAGGCAACACAGTCCAGGTATCTGTGCAAACATTCCCATAGAATGTTGAATTTGTGTGCAGGTAAACGTAAATACTCACTTCTTGGTTATTAATATCCAGGATCGTTATGGAGTGCATGAACTGAAGAAAATTTCAAGCAAGTCCAAATTTATAAACAGGTATTCCATCTATATCCTTTTTGCACGAAACTATGAAATGTATGAATAACATTCTCACTACAAAAAATCATTAAATAAAAATTAATTTTAAAAGACAAAAAAATAACTAGTTGTTATATTGACTAAATTAGATATTATTTTAAAGACTAAAAATATTATTAGTTTCTAAATTAGTTTTTATTAATGATAAATAATTTTTAAATTAGTATCTAATTAGCTACCAAGGCTTTTGTTCCCAAATTTATAATATAAATAATTAGTAGTTAAAACTTTGGTAGTTAATTATATACTAATTTAGAAATCAATAATTTTTTTAGTCTTTAAAATAGTATCTAATTTAGTCAATATGAGAACTAAAAATAATTAGTTTCTATTTAATAATTTTTTAGTAGTGTCTCTTTTTTAGTTAAACTAGTAAAATGTCCTCCCGTTGTTGGATGGGAGACAAAAATAGCAAGGATTTTAGCTCCCTCAATTTCCCCTCCAGTCCAAAATTTTGAATCAAACAAGAAAATTAAAATTTTTATCCCCTCCCCCTTTCTTTCATTTTCCTCCAATCAAACACATATTAAATATTTCTATTTAATTTGCAGGTTTCCTGTTCCTATATCACTTGAATTGGTGCAGTCAAGGTTGAAGAACAATTACTACCGTAGTATGGAAGCTCTGCAGCACGATGTGACAAATTTACTGGCTAATTCCACTTCCTTTTTTGAAAAAGATGCAGATATGTCAGTAAAAATCAAACGTCTATCAGAATGGTTCACACGAACATTATCATCTCTATAGCTCCTGCTTTTCTTTCTGGGGCCACTGGCCAGCATTAAGCCCAAAGCATCCCAGCTGGTTATTTTCCCCCACATATTTTTTGTAGATATATATTTTTTAATTGTACTTTGGATTACTTTTTTCTTACTCTCTGAATTAGCTTCTGAGGATAGACATAGGAATATCGGGATAAAGTAGCATTATGCTGTGGAAAATTTCTGCAGCTACATTCATTGTTTGTACAGAGACAACACATTGATAGCAAATGCATAATTCGCATTTAGAATTTGTGGACCCTGTCTTCTGGTAAGGTTGAGGTATTTGCTACCGATACTATACAATTTTGATAATTGTGCTGATAAAAAAAAACAATTTTGATAATTGTAGTACCAAGACAAGACATAAGTTTAATTTTTAGTCTTAACTTTTTCTTCATTTAGTCTAATATTCTTTTGTACTTTATTTTGGTGTTTACTACTTCAATTCTTATACATTGTTTTGTAATTGGAATATTTTTATTTAAGAAATAGTATCTCTTATAAGTTTTATTAGGTGTGTTCATGGATAGCATTTTATTAAGTTTCATTAATTTTTTACTTGACTTGATTAAAATAGTTTGAATTGAATTCCATTGGTTTGTGATATTCATCTACTAAATTTGAATCCAACCAACTTAATTGTTAATAGGTTAGGTTTCCTTAAAAAAATTAATGGGCTAGGCTGGATGGAGTATTTCAAAAACTAAATTTATTTTTATAATTTTAAACATTATTGTTTTACCGATGCATTTTGATATAACTTTTTAATTTTTTTTTATGAATAAATAAGTTAAATCAATAAGAATTTTAAAAACTAAATTAATGCAGTGACAGGTTGGGACAAGAAAAGATGAAAGATGTCTCCTTTTTTTAACATACAACTTATAAATTAAAATTATATTATTATTTTAAAACGTGGGTTGGATTTGTAGTTTCAACATTAAAACCTAATAGTTAATGTAAAGAATAATAGGTTTAATTAATTTAATTAAAATATATAACACATCGATTCAAAGTGTTTGAATTAGGTTAGATTAATTTGAATTTGTGGTTATTCTAAGCATGAACATTCTTAATATCTATCTTCAACCAACGCAGGGATTAAATGATGTGTAATCAAAATTGAACAAAATGAAAACATGTATTAAAGGAATTAAAAGATTATGTCTCATTCTAAAATAACGTGCTTTTATTTTCAACTGATCTAAGTGACAACTAAGCACATCCTTACCATTGTCTAAGGTTCTGTGTACAAAATATATCTGTGAAAACTATCTTAAAAGCAGAGACTTGTGAGGCTAATTTGTTTGAAAATTAAATCCTCAAATTTAAACTTTTAACATTGTGAGTCAACTTTATCACGATATATATTTTCATCTATATGACATTATTTTATGTTTTTTTATGAAAAAAAAATAGAAGTATTTTAGAAATATCTCAACTCTTATAAAAAAATAAAGACATACTCCACTCGTTTTGGAGGCTTGAAGAAGACTGCGTAGCACAAACACCACTATGTTTACCCATATCTAAAGATACAAAAAAAACATCACCTCTACCCTTAAAAAATCATGTTCATCCCAACTTTCCTCTTCTAACTTTTCCCATTTTTGATAGATCTCATGCAAAACAATGAAATTATTTTACATATTCTACAACAAAAACTTTTAATTCTTTACATCTTTGTTAACCGATGATGGGTAAGTTGTTTAGAGACAAAAACAAAATAAATAGGAAAAGCACATTAAGCTAAACCTAAGAAAGTGTTCATTACAGTAATTGTGTATTAAAGGTAGAATATTAACTAAAACTTGTGGTTTTAATATGAATTAATTTTTAAAGTAGTATCACCTATATAATACAGTAATAAAACTTGTGTCAATAAGGTATGTCAACCTCAAATTGACCTTATCACAGGGACTAATATTCGACCCAAAAAAATGTATCTAAACACTAAACTGCATTTAAGAACCATTGTATCAAATACATCTTTTTATAAACCCGTGAACAATTTTCTTGTAAAATGAGCATGTTACTCCATTAATATAATTAAAAGTAACTCATTTCTCCCCGTAGGACATTTTAGTGTTTTTGAATATCTGAAGTTCAAATTTTTAATTTTATTCATATTCGGGTTTGTATTTTAGAAAATAGGGAATCATGTTTCCAAGAATACATTTTAGTTAACTTTTTGGTGAAAAAATTCCCCTATTGGAAAGGTGGAAATAACTTTTTTGAATTAATCTTTATGTTATAAATACATCATGTTTGTCTTATTGAATAATTTAATATGACAACTAATTAATTTTTGGTGAAAACACTACGTTACTATTTAACTTTTAGGAAATTTATATAAATATTTTTAAAATAATTCATCCACCAAATAAATTTTAGTCATCTTTAAGAATAATAAAATCCATTATTTCTGGATATGAATTTTTTTTTTCATGGTACCAAGGTTTTCCTAATGATAAATATATAACTTTGTGTTGGTTCGAAATAAATAAGAAAAAGGAGAAAAAAGTCGAGAAACTATTAAATATAATAGAAGAGAAATAGAAAGAAAACAATGTAGAAATAAAATAGAAGTGTAAGTAAATATATGTGAAGTATTTTCCTAACACAATTTTGGTATCAGGAAAAATGACACCTCGTTTTTAGATTTAAAAAAGTGTTGAGTATAATTTAAAAAAACATGGCACTTTGTTTTAGGCCTATCCATAAAATTTATCAACTTTGACCAGCAACAGTTTGTACATTGAACTATTTTAATCATTAGATCAGAAACTGCAGTTAAAACACAACTTCAGTATCATTTTCTCCTCTTCAATTAAGTTTTTCAGATAACAAATTCTCTCCGCTGTCACACAGTAGACAATAGACCCCATTTTGTTTTAGCTTAAATTTTGAGAAGTAATTTTTGTTTTCCAAAAGTTTTTCAGAAACTTGACAAGAAAAAGAAAACAATTAACTTTTCAAAATAAGCTAAAACAAATATTGGATCTCCTCAGTATTGAACCTTCCTCTGAAGAAGCTCAAATATCAGTCTCTCCATCTGTATCCACAGTTTGGATTGCAGCAAACGAAGAAAAGTGTCATTCCTTCTTCCCCTCTTGCTGTTGCCTGAATACATAAAAAAAATTTCGATGTTTCATGAGTAATTAAAATGCAGTTTGAAATTTTTGCCAAAAGTGCATTCATAAGGGTTATAATGCACAACATTTCAAATTCAAAAGGTTATACTGAATTATGCTTTCTTCTATTCAATATAACTGCATCATTTATAATGACAGATAGACATGATTTTAGAGTTTAAAGTGTAGCATAATAGCATAGACATTTGCAGCCGATCGTGGGTTCCTCATCAAGGTGTGTCAAACTAGTGTGTAGTGTTCAGAGAAGAAATCAATTTAGAATTTGAAGTAAGAAGCAAATAGAATTGGAAGACCTACTTTCCAAACCATGAATCAAATCTTACCATGATCAATGATTGAAAAAGAAACATTTGAAATATGAAGATATTAGCCTTTTCAAGTCAACCAATCAGCTCGTTACATTAAGTTTCATATATCACTAAAACAATGACTATTGAGCAAAGAAAAACACCCTTTGTTTCTTATTTGACAAAAGACTGCAGGGACAAAAAAAATCACCCAGTACTAAATATCATCAATGTTTTCCCAGAAAAAGAAAAGTCGAAATTTATTCACTGCAAAAATCTGCCCAGAACCATGAATACTACAATGATGGACAATATGGTAGCATCACAAGCCATGCTGAATAAAAAGTCAAACTAGTTCAAGTTTTAATCATTCTAAGGTTAAGCTGCATAACATTCCAACTAAGAATGTTATCATACTATATCAATGTAAAGACAAGAGAAGGTTCACAATCTACTTATAACCTATATCTCATGTCTCCTATCTATGCAATAGTCAATATACTTTCACAACCCTAAACAGACTCACTTGGATTTGATAACTTAAGCAGCACAGCATAATATCTGCACAGCTATACACATTACCGAAATGTTAAGGCTCAAATCTCTTTATTAGTTGCTCTCCTTGTGCAATCCACTTCTTCTAAATAAAGGGGGGTGAGAGTAGAAAGAGCAGCATAGTGTTCAACACTGAAAATTGTGCTATATGCAAAAAATAATAAACTTATAAATATTTATCCTCAAATCCTCACAGTTCTACCTCCACATCGCTCCATGTACACAAGGAAGAAGGGGATACTCATCCAACGTGGAACCAAATCAGAATCTTGCAATATGTCCCAACCTTGGCAAGGAACATTGTACAACCTAAATTCTAATACCAAGATAGCAAACTGCAAAAATAACAAAACAATTTCTCTGTTTCAAACATAGAACAGGGACTTTACCTGGAAAAAGACAGCTTCACCATGATTGCATTGAGTGCAGCGAACAGACTTGGTTCGAGGAAGAGTTGGATCTGCAGCTACATCCTGTAACACTTGAGTGCGCTCTCCAACAGAGTGATGTATCTCATTCCTATAAACACAGAAGTTATCCGCAACCTCCTGAGCAACAACAACAAAAACAACAACATTAACAACAAACAACTACTCAAACAAGCATGTCCCATCAAAATTACTAATATCAGAAATGCAAAGAACCCCTCTCAACACTTTCTGCAAAACAAACACAACCAACATTTGACCCATGATTGGGTACAGCTTAAATCCAGAAAATAATCGCTATTTTCTACTAAAAAATCAAACTTTTTTGGTCCCAAAATAAACCAATGCAAACTGGCACTTGACGTGGCAAAAGCATGAAGAGAATTTTCAGCCCGTCACAGTTTTACACTTGAAAACAAAAATTAGGAGTAAAGGGTACACGAAAAGAGGTAAAAGAAAAGGAGAAGAACCTGATGGTCGCAGTTGCGGCAAGCGTAGAGAAGAATCTTCTGATCCCTGTCTTCCTTAGGGTAGAGAATGTTGTTACTGAAGCAAAAGCAATGGATGAAGAAAATGAATTTGAAAGAGGGAAAATTGAAGAGGAAAATGAAGAGGGGACCAACCATTCACGGCAAAATTTCATAGTACTCATCTTGGCAACGATGATAAGGGAGTAGGAATCCTTCTTCGCTCCTTTTGTGTCTGCTCTTTCTTCTTTCCCTCCCACGCTTTTCTCCCTCTTATAAAATAGAGTAATCATAGATTGAAAATACACAATTTTTATATAATCATATTACAATTATCAATATTATTATTTTAATATTTTTTTTTATACTATTTAATTACAAATTTATATCAAAACATTATTTTTCTATAAAATAGATACTTTAATTGTCACTATTCATAAAAATAAATTCCTTTTGTTGTTGTAACAAAATAGCTCCCTTATTGGTTATATTTCATAGGTGCAATATTTTGTATATCAATTTAAAATAAAAGAAAAATAATTTTAAGATTGAAGTGATCTCTCTTTCTATTATTATTTTATTATTATTTTGATTTAGAATATAATTTATAGATACCAAATAACTTTTAGAGTTCTATAAAAATGCTTTAATAGTTAAAAATTTAAAAAGTAATACCACTAAGTATTCATTGAATCTTTAATAAACTTTGTAATTAAAGACATTATTCACTTAGAGTACTCGTGGGGCCTCATCTAGGATATGTTTGAGTTGTGATATTTTGACATTCATCATACAAAATACATGACTACTCCAAATAATAATATTTTAATTATATTTATTTTATTTTTAATTTAAAATTATAATATGAATTATTATATTATTAAAAATTAATTGTAAGGTTGTGATATTTTTACATCCATCTTACATAAAATACACATTTGATATCTCAAAATAATGATATTTTATTTATATTTTTTTTTAATTTAAAAATTCTAATATGTATAATTACATTATTAAAGTTGGTTCTAAGGTGAGTATATTTTTCTTTTTGAAAAAAGTTTTAATTTTGGAGATGTTTATCTTTTTTTTTCTATTCCACCACAATTATATCTTATTTTCATCATTGGTGAAGTATGTAAACAAAATCTGGGAGAAAAATATATTTTGCTGGAAGGAATGTTTTTCGAGGAGTTACAATAATAACAATAATAATATTAATGATAATACTAATAATATGATTAATAATAAAATTAATATTAATAATAATAACACTAATAATATGAATAACATCGAAAACAATATTAATAATAACATTATATATTGAAAATATTATTAATATTAATTACAATACTAGTAATATTAATAAAAAGATTAATATTAATGATAATAATAATATTTCTTAATAATATAATTAATAAATTAATAAGTTTTTTAATAAAAATAATATTATTAATATTAATCATGCATATAGATCCATGTGTAAATTTATATGTAGATGTATTTGTAGGTAAATATCTATATGTGGATAAATATGTAGGCTCAATTCCCTATCTAGCACCATTTACATCTTTATTTCCCTATCTAGCACCCTTTTGTTTTTATTTCCCTATCTAGCACTCTTTTATTTTTTATTTCCCTATCTAACACCATTTTAAAAATAAATAAATAAATAATAATTTTTTTTTATAATTTTAATTTTGAATGCATTAAAAAATAATTATTTTTAATGTTTAAAATAATTAGAAATATAATTAATGAATAAATAAATGAGTTTTTACAAAATAAAAATAAAAAAGTAATAAATTAAAAATGTTTAGTTTAAAGTTATTTTTTTTAAAAATGAAGAAAATAAAAAATTAAACTATACAACAACATAAAAGTTAAATCTATAAACATAAATTAACATTTATTTTTATTATTATTGATGATATAATCATGTTAATTTCAAGTAAAAAATACAGGACATAATTATAAATAAACCAAAGTCAATTAGTATTAATTAATAGTGAACACATAAATAATATTGAAGTGTCTACCCTAAATGCAAAATTCTAAAAAAAAAGCTAATACAAATGCTACACTTAATGCTTAAAAATGAGACCAAAAAAATGCAAAACTAAAGAAGTATAGAAAATAAAAACAGCAGCAATAAAATAAAAACAAAAAATAAATATAAATAAAGAATGACAAAAAAAAAAAAACAACTAAAAACATAAAAAATATAAAATAAAGGCAAAACAAAATAAGATAAAGATAAAAGATATAAAAAAAATTCAAACAAGATAAAGATAAAAGATATAAGGCGATATTAAATAAGTATATGTTGATTATAAAAAGGAAAATAAATAAAAGATGATCATTCATTTGATATTTTCTTCAGTGGTACATTAAATAGTTTGTGCAAAATGAAACATAATTAATGACGAGAATTGCACAATCCAGTAATTTTTTTTATAATTTTAATTTTGAATGCATTAAAAAAATATATTTTTAGTATTTAAAATAGTTAGAAATATAATTACTGAATAAAAACATAAATAGAAATAAATAAAGAATGGCAGAAAAAATAATAATATTGTCAAACACCAGGACACACAAGAAGAACGTGTCCCAACATTACTACACCATCTACTTTTCGTCATTAATTATGTTTCATTTCGCACAAACTATTTAATGTACCATTGAAGAACATATTAAATGAATGATCATCTCTCATCTATTTTCCTTTTTATGATCCACATATACTTATTTAGTGCCTTATATCTCTTATATTTATCTTGTTTTGATTTATTTGATTTTTTTTATATCTTTTATCTTTATCTTATTTTGTTTTTCCTTTATTTTATACCTTTTATGTTTTTAGTTATTATTATTATTTTTGTCAATCTTTATTTATTTATGGTTTTTGTTTTTATTTTATTGTTGTTGTTTTTATTTTCTAGACTTATTTATTTTTGCATTTTTTTCTTCTCATTTTTAAGCATTAAGTGTAACGTTTGTATTAGTTTTTTTTAGAATTTTGCAGTAAACACTTCAATATTATTTATGTGTCCACTATTAATTAATACTAATTGACTTTGGTTTTTTTTATAAATATGTCCTGTATTTTTTACTTGAAATTAACATGATTACATAATCAATAATAATAAAAATAAATACTAATTTATGTTTATAGATTCAACTTTTACGTTGTTGTAGAGTTTAATTTTTTATTTTCTTCATTTTAAAAAAAAATAATTTTAAACTAAACATTTTTAATTTATTACTTTTTTATTTTTATTTTGTAAAAACTCATTTATTTATTCATTAATTATATTTTTAATTATTTTAAACATTAAAAATATTTATTTTTTAATGCATTCAAAATTAAAATTATAAAAAAATAATAATTTATTATTTATTTATTTATTTTTAAAATGGTGCTAGATAGGGAAATAAAAAATAAAAAAGTGCTAGATAGGGAAATAAAAACAAAAGGGTGCTAGATAGGGAAATAAAGATGTAGATGGTGTAGATAGGAAATTGATTTAGGGATAAAAGTGAGAGATGAATTATTAAAATATGTTGTTTGACGTTGAAGTAGTTGGATTTATAGTTCTCCATTTTAATATTGCAGTTGTTGTGAGAACCTACCTCCCATACTACTTTGTTCGTTATATTTCATAGGGTGATATTTTCTATATCAAATTTACAATTTAAAAGAAAAATAATTTTAAGATTGAATTGATTTCTTTTTCTATTATTTTTTTCCTTTTGATTTAGAATATATTCGTTAGATAACAACTAACTCGTAGAATCCTTTAATACTTTAATATTAGAAATGCAAAAAAGTACTATTAATACATACACCTGAAAATTTCAATAAACTTTACAATTAACCAATACATTATTCACTTAAATTAGATAATAATATATTTACAAACTATATTTTTTATACAATCATGTTACAATTATTAATACTATTATTTTAATATTTTTCTATACTATTTAATTATAAATTTATCTTTTATTATATATATATATAAATAAATAAATGTATGAAGTTGTATATAGCATGAGAGCTTAACTGGAGATGTTTGAGTGATCATATATTTTGACATACATAAAATACACACAACTCAAAATAATAATATTGAAAATATTGCATTTATTTTACTTTTTAATTTAAAATTCTAATATGTAATATCATTTTGTAAGGCGATTGAGTTTTCCTTTTGTTTTAGGGTTGGGTTTCGAACTGCCATTGTTATACCCTTGCGCCCGGTCTCAACGGCGTCGTTACTTGCCTCAATCGCAGTCCACATCTTCCTCTCCGATCTCGAAACGACGTAGTTCACATACTCCGTCGTAAGCTTCACTGGTCCATCCACTTCAACATTCAACCCTTTTTCTCTTCCACCATCATCATACCCTATTTTCACTTTCACGTGCATGGTCTCTTCGCCCACGATGAAATCGTGCGTGGCCTTCACCCTCACCACCACACCATACTCGTGCTTCTTCTTCTCCAGAGTGAAACACCCTCCGCAACCACTCTCAAGACTATAGTAACGAACCACTTCTCTCTCAGGTAAAGGTGGCGCGTAGTAATGATTCTTAATCGAATTATAGGACCCCCCGAACGTAGTGTTCATGAAATTGCATAAAATGCCGTACCTCTTGTTTTCCGAGAGTCGCAGGTTCAGATTAGCGAAAGAACCCTTGCCACTGTTCTCGAAGAGGTCGATGTAGACTTGTTTTACACCACCGGAGGAGCAAATCTTTTCGGTTATCTTCATAGTTACGTGGGTGTTACCGAGGGAGTATGTGAACTCGGTGGTTCCATCTTCATCTTCCAATTTCTGCATTTTGGTGTTCACTTCCAACGGATAACCGCTAGACATGAACCTCACAACGCTCTTATTTCCTGCCATTGTCTTTAACGTCTGCTCTCACTCTAACCTTTTTTCTTTCTCTCAGCTCTCTGACTCTAATCCGGTCTTCCTGCATGCATGTTCCTTTATAGGTAAAACTGAACCTACACACAGATTCCAAGTGTTAAAAGAAGGCAAAGAATTATATGTTAAAAGAACCACGAAGAGCATCTCTAATCGTAGACCTAGAAAATCTTATCCAGCATCTTTTTATATGGTCCCATTTTCATATTTGGATGTATTTAGCAAAGTTATATTTTTTTATGGAGATATTTAATGAAAGTTTGGAGGTTTGAGGAGGGAAGTTTGAAGATTGTCGGAATTAGAAGGTTGGAAACGGGAAAGATGTTCAGTTTTGGGGTCAGATAATTGGGCATGGGCATTCTCAAAAAGACTTCAAAAGTAGATGTAAAAGACTTCAAAAGTAGATGTTATTTTTCTTATCGAGGCAAATCTATGTGATTCTCAAAATATGGGTTAATGCTGAGAGTTGAATTTAAGGTGGAGAAATGGTTTTTTTGCTTGGGAGGAGGATCAAGCAAGCCAACTTTTAGAGATGATTTCCAACCAGAGGCTTGAGTTGGAAAAAGCAGACAAATGAGTTTTGGAAGAATAGTGAGTCAGCATAGTTTTTAGTTAGGTTTGCTTATGGATTTTTAAGGGGAGAGGGATGCGAGGAAGACTCGAGAAGGTACAAGTTTTTCAGGAGGATTAAGGTGTTTCCTTTAGCTCACGTCTCAACTAGGGGCTAGAATTCTCGACCCGCCCCGCATAAGAGTTGGCCCGCGGGTTTGCGGGCCAGCCTGCGTTTTTTTTTTTTTAATTTTTTTGTTTACATTTTGTTCTTAAGAAATTATCAAATTAAACCTATATATTTGTTACTATCAAACCTAAATTTTTTTTTCTTCCTTTTCAAACATAGTCAAACATCAAAACATTAAACATTAAGATAAATATCAAATATCACTATTCTTCCACTTCCAAAACATTAAAAATACCTAATTCCAAAACATTAAACATAAACATTAATTCAAAAACATTAAACATAAACATTATTGACATTCTTCCATTTCAATAACATTGGATGCCGTCTTAGAAGAACTTTCATCCATTTTTTTTCTTGCGGGTTAGCGGGTTGAAAAGGTTAGGCCGCCTCGCGTTTTTTACCAGCGGGCTGCGGGCCGGCCTGCACGGCCCGCCTCGCTTTGTCATCCCTAGTCACAACTTGGAGAGTTATTGAAAACAAGGTTGCTTGTATGGTAAATCTGAAGAGACGAGGTATAGGGGTCGAAAGCAATCTTTGTTGCTTGTGCAGGATACCAGAGGAGTCAACAAACCATTTGTTCTTCGGATGTAGAGTTGCTTGGCTAATTTGGAATAATTGTTATAACAGGTTAGGGGTGCGTTCGGTCGACCTTATTGATCCTGGGTCTCATTTTGACCATTTCAAGATTCTAGATGCGTCTACTTCAGTTAATTTTATTATGGACAATGTCTGGATTGCATTGGTTAGTGAGATTTGGAGACACATGAATAATTGTTTCTTTAAAGGTGTGGAGTGGTTGATCATACTGAAGTTTTTTCCCTAGCACAGGTTAAGGTTTGGTCCTAGATCTATTCAAAGATACTGTCAGCGAGCTTCTTGTTCTCTGACGGGTGCCTAGAACCCTTGGTATGTATGCATTTGATTTAATGTCTTTATAAGGGTTGATCCTTGATATTTCTAATTCTACTTTAGTTGGTAGTGTTGAGGCAGACAGTAGGAGGTTACATTTTGGTTTGATATGTATATGGAAAAGTACTCTTTGAACTCTTGTATTCTGTATAAGGGTTAGACCACCCATGAAGTGGGTCTATTTAATTGTATTGCTTCTTGCCGATAAAAGAAGAAGTGACCATGTATTAGAGTTTTTTGGGGATAAAGGTAACCTTCATCTCACTTCACAACATGGAGGGTCATGGAAGATAAGTTAGCGACTAAAGCGATTTTGGAGAGAATAAGGATCAGTATAGTAAGTAACATTTGCAGTTTGTGTGGGGAGGAAGAGGAAACAATGTCCCATGTTTTTTGCACTTGTAGAGTTGCTTGACTCATGTGGTCTATGTGCTATGAGTGGATAGGGTTAGCGTCGACAAATCATTGGGAACCAAAAAGGCATTTTATAAATTTTAAGTTGAGTGGACTCAATAAAATTGGTAATCAGATTTGATAATGTGTGTGGATAACAGTGGTAGACGAATTGTGGAAGCATAGGAACAATATCATTTTTAAAAATGGTAGGATAGACCATATTGAGACTTTCATAATGACACAATTGAAGGTTTGGTCATGGGTGACTTTCAAGGTTCGTCTTGCAAGCTTATCGTATTCTAACTGGTGCCTTAAGCCGCTGATATGCATGAAATCTATCATAAAGCTTTAGGTGGTTGAACAAACAAAAGATGGGTTTAGATGAATTGCAAGGTATGTTGATAGATATATGTAGTTAGTTTGGATTAGTTTTTGTGTTGATTTTATTTTTGGATGTTAGAAGTCTTAGGTTGTTATGATTGTGCTACTCTAATCTGATTTGGAATTCTGTCTTTGATATGTTTTATGTTTGGAATCACATGATGACTTACTTGTATAAGGATTGAAGTATCCTTGAAATATCTTTATTATTTATTTATTTTTTACTGATAAAAAATAATTATTTTTTTTTTCTTATCTTGAACAAAGTGATGGTGTTTTAAAATTTACTTTTATATATATATATATATATTTAAAATAGTCAAATTAAGATAGGTAGAAAGTTATCAAAATATTTTTTTTCTAAATTGAAAATAATATATTGTATCCAATAAAAAAAGAGAATCGATCCTATATTATCAATATAGAATAATACATTATAATTATCAATATCATGCTAGAAAGGAGCATCTATCCTTTATGATCTTAATAGAATAATCACAGTGGGAGTATAATTCTTATATTTCTTTTCTTCTTATTGCGTTTATTCTCTTTCTGGCTAGATGAGAACTTGATATTTAATATTTTAATTTCGGAAAATTAAAAGGAAGAAAACTGAATTATTTTTTGTTTTCCAATTAAAGAGAAACGTGCATTCATGGACTTAGATTTTCCATAACGACATAAAATAAAATATTATTACAGGAAAATCATTTAAATATAAATTAATTTAGAAATTATTTATCAATAATAAAAACTAATTTAGTTAATATAATAATTAATTATTTTTTCATATAAAATTGATTTCTATTTAATAATTTTTTATTTGAAAATACTTACTACGATTTTTATGTTAGAAAAAACTTTTATTAAGAACTGAATTTTAAGACTAACTCGACCTAATAAAATCAGTTTATAAAACTCTTCATTACTACTTTGTTGTTTATATTTCATAGGTGCAATATTTTGTATATCAAATTTAAAATCAAAGAAAAATAATTTTAGGATGGAAGTGATCTTTCTTTCTATTATTTTATTATTATTTTAATTTAGAACATATTTAATAGATAGCAAATAACTTTTAGAATTATTTAAGAATGCTTTAATAGTTAAAAATGTAAAAAAGTAATACCACTAAATAAGTCTTGTATACACATTTTTTTTATTAGCAATAAGGATTGAATAACAGGAACCATTTAAGGGGTGAGTCAACCCTTATACGTACCTATATAATATGAATCAAATTTCAGGTCTCCTAAACCAACAAAATGAGAGAGACAAAAAAATCTACCACTAAAAAACCCGTACAAACCCGTACAAACTCAAAACAAACCCATACAAACTCAAAACAAACCCAATACAAACTTACTGCAACCAAAACAAGGGGCAAAAAGAACAACAACCCACGAGTCATCAATATCCGAATCAATACTCAAACCTCTAATTTCTTCAAAAAGTTGGTCTACCTGAGACTTCTCCCAATCAAATAAATTTCTTCTCCACCCAAACTTCCAGTTCCACTCTCCTTCTTCCCAGACCCCACAACATTCCAACAACTCATCTTCATCCCTGCAAAGAGAGTATAACCTTGGGAATTTGTTTTTCAACTCCAAATCGCCCACCCATTTATCTTCCTAAAACCTAATTTCCTTCTCATTACCGACTTTTCAATTGAAACGGTCGTCGAACTCTCTCCCCCATTCCTCCATCGACCAAATCGCCTTTAGCTCCCGCCACCAAAGGGACCCCATCGTTTTTGAACTTGGCCCTTTCAACTTTCTCCAACCCCCGTACTTAGATTCTACCACCTCCTCCCACAGACCACCTTTGGAAAAACCCAACCTCTAAATCCATTTCCCCAACAAAGCAATGTTGAAAAATTTAATATTAATAACCCCGAGACCACCATTTCCACGGGGTTCGCACACCTTCTCCCAAGAAGCCCACGCAATCTTTCGCCCACCTGACCTCCAACCCCATAGGAAGTTTCTTTGAATTTTCACAATCTTCTTCCTAGCAATAGCAGAGATTTTAAACAAAGACGTATAGAACAAGGGGATAGCAGAGAGAATAGATTTAATCAGACAAATTCTTCTTGCCATCGAGATAAATCTGCCTTTCCATCTTCCCAGTCTTTCCTTTATCTTCTCAACCACCCCATCCTAAAACGCTTCCTTTTTGTGACATCCCCAACAGGAAACCCAAGATACTTGAAAGGATAATTCATCACTTCACAGTTAAGCATTTTTGCGAAACAACTGATCGTGAAAGTATCAACCCCACACCTCCAATACTACTCTTCAGAAAGTTCACTTAGACCTGAAGCCAGCTCAAAGCAAGTCAGAATAGATTTTAAACAGAAAACACTTTTGGTTGTTGCTTTGCAGAAGAACAAGGTATCATCTGCATACTGAAGCATATTAACCTTAACCTTATTCCTCCCAACCTCCACACTCTCCACCCAGTCAAACAAGACAACATTCCTTACCACTCCTGCTAAACCTTCAGCTACAACAAGGAAAAGAAACGGAGCCAAAGGATCACCCTGTCTCAAACCCTTTGAAGGAACGAATTCCTTAGTCAGACTGCCATTAACCAACACAGATACCGTTGCAGACTCCAGATAAGATTTAATCCAAGCAATCTATTGTTCACAAAAACCTAATCTTTCAAGCATATAACTGATGAAATCCCACCTTACCGAATCATAAGCCTTCTCATAATCCACTTTGAAAAATAAGCAGTTCTTCTTCCTCCTTTTTGCCTCCTCTAAGACTTCATTGGCCACCAACACACTATCCAAAATTCCCTACCAGCTAGAAACGTAGACTGTCTCGAGTCAATGATTTTACTCATCACCTTTTTAAGCCTCAGAGATAGCAACTTCGGTATGATCTTATATAGACATCCAACCAGAGAAATAGGTCTAAAATCACATAAACTTTGTGGATTCTCCAGCTTAGGGACCAGACACACGAACGACGCATTTGTCCCCCTAGGCCATTTTCCGACTATAGCAAAATTGTTTACGACCAGCAGGATATCCTCCCTAATAAACTCCCAACAAAACTTGATGAGCCCAAAGTTAAATCCATCCGGACCAGGACTTTTCGAGCTTTCACAATCCCAAACAGTCTCCTTGACTTCCTCTTCGGAGAAAGTACTGACCAACATCTCATTATTAGCAGCAGAGATAGAATTGAAAGGCACATTATCCAACCTGACTTGAAGCCCATCAACACTTTCAAATCTGGCATTGAAGAAGTCCCTAACCTTACCTTTAACCACCTCCTTATCTTCACTCCACAACCATCAACTACTAGTCAATTAATTCCGTTTCTTGCCCTCCTCCATTTAACAGTCGAATGAAAAAACTTTGAATTAAGGTCACAATTTTTTAACCACTTAAGGCGAGCTTTCTGATGAATAATTGTTTCTTGTCTAAAAGCATTTTCATTTTGTTCTGCTAGCAAATACCTCCTCTCCACTTTGCCTTCCTCATCTAAGACACCAGCATCATCTCGAGCATCAAAATCCTCAATTTTCTTTTTTAAAATCTCCCCTTTCAGATTAACATCTCCGAACACGTCTCTGTTCCATACTTTTAAATCATATTTTAGCTTCTTCAATTTTTCTTTGAAGACAAACAAACCCCTACCGTAAACTTCATAACTAAGCCATTTACTTCGAACAAACTCTCGGAACTTGTTGTCTTTTTGCCAGACATCCAGACTGCAAAAAGGTTTCGGACCCCAATCTGGACAGGAATCTTTAATTACCAAAGCACAATGATCTGAAATAGATATACTAAGTACGAACTACTTACTGTTCGACCACTCCTCCATCCATTCCTTAGAGACAAGGACTCTATCAATTCTACTTTTAGCAGTACCATTCGGTTTATACCAAGTGAATTTCTGACCAACCATCGGAATGTCCATTAATTCAGCCTTTCCAATAAACTCATTAAAATCCCGCATTTCTCTATTATAATTCAAGCCCATAGCCAAACTTTTCCTCTTCTCCTTTGTTCTGATTGAGTTGAAGTCCCCTACTACACACCAGATCCTGTTTAACTGACACGCTCTATGAGCATTAATTTCATCCCAACTCGCTTTCTTTTCCTTCAGAGAACCTGAGCTATAAACATTCACAATAGTTACTCTTACTCCGTCACCAACCTTCCATACCCCTTCAATAATCGAGAAATTATTCCCATTAACAGAGCTTAATAAATGGAAACAACTCCTCCTCCATAAAGTAATAATCCCACCAACATTATTGATAGACCCAATTTCAATCCAGTCTATTTCATTAGAACCCCACATATTGAAGCAATTCTCTTCTCCGAACTCAGAACACTTAGTCTCTTGAATACACACCATTCCTACCTGTTCTTTGAAAATCAACTCCTTTAGATATCTTCTTTTGTTACTTCCTCCTAACCCCTTCACATTCAAACTAATTATTTTCATCATCAGAAACTACACTCTCCTTCCTTTTGAGCAACATGTTATCTCTGTCCCGAGCTTCCAAGGCTTGCAAATTTTTAACTACCACTTCTTCCTTCCCAGCAAACGAAAACCCCAAAACTTTTCCCATGTTCCAAATTTTTTGGGCTTTCGATTCCTTATTTTCCAGCCAATAACGATTATTACAGTTCCTTACATCATTGTCAGAAATAGAAGAGACAGTAGTTTCTAACCTTTTACCCGCCAGCGAGGACAGAGCGACTTTCTTTCTCATATTCTTAAGGCTGGTTTTAGATAAAGTGTTGCCAAGTCTTTTTCCACCTGCTGCCTCCGTCGAAAACACCATCTCAACCGCCCCTACTGACTCCTTCCCGACACTCCTATTAGCACCGTCAACTTCTCCTCCGTCCGCCGCTGCAGACAAACCCTCCACCGCCGGCGAACCACCCAAATGCTCGTCGTAACCTAGACCTCTTCCGCCGGTGACCTCGAGCCCTTTGTCTCTATAAACGGGTGCCGCTGCCACCTCGTCACACGGCGACGCACCCAGTAGGTGCCCAAGAGGCGTCGTCACTATTATCGTTGACGTAACTAACGGTGTCGCCGTCAACCTTCATCTCCGCTTTATTCGACCACCCCTTCGTAGGCAGAGTATTTGACATTGTCGGAGCCACCGCGTCGTCGCTGGCTGGCGTACCACCAAGGGCAACGCCGCTTGGATACACTTCTCCGCCCACCCCAAAGTCGCATGTTGCAAGGAAACCTACATGGTCTGCCACGTCTGCAAATGGGTCTGAAACCAATGGCTGCTCCGCCCCACCAACCACGTGTACTTGGGCCAAAGTAGGCCCAACACAGAAAAACTCATCAGACCACCCCCCTTCTTTTCCAGAACTACTCTCATTTACACCACTTGACACATGGTTTTGGACCCCCTTAAATGCGCCGCCCATCTCCATTCTTTCCCATGCACGGTTTTGGCTTCCCAACCTTTCCCACTCATTGTTTTGGCTTCCCAAAACAGTCATTACTCCCTCTTTTAGGTCTACACCAACTTTAGAAGAAAAATCTATGAACTCTGGATCTTCTAATAAAACTAAGTTGCCCTTAGCTCCATCATCTTCTCCTCCAATGTCCAAAAACACGGACTCAACCACATCTTCATCATCAGTGACTAAGTAGCGTGCCTCCGAACTCCCCTCAGACAGTTGCCCCCATTCCATGCACTTACTGCAACCAAGCTGAGAAAAACGATGACACGTATCTTCTTCAAAGGTTATCCGACACCGATAATCATTTATAATAATACTTTTTACCACATTTGCATTCCCGCCCGCTGGAATCTTGATCCGTAATCTAGCAAACTCAATAATCTCTCGTGCCTCCGTCGCCTCATCCACCTCAATAAACTTTCCTACTAACTCCCCAATGAGTTCAAAGCATTGTCTATTCCAAAACATCAATGGTAAACCCCTAATTCGAACCCAAGCAACTTTTACCAGAGACGGAGAAAGAATTATCCCATGGGACAAGAGAATCAAAGATATCCCTTAACCACTCTTTGTTATCATCAATGACCTTCGCGACAGAAATCTCACCATCACCAGCTAGCAGCATAAAATTCTCTCCAAGATAGCTAAGACTTAACGAACCATAACCACCCACCACAACACTCTCCTTAACTGCCTGAAAATTAGACAGTTCCAAGAACCTCCCAATAAAACAACTCTCGAGCCACAATGATGGCTCCACGTCCACCTTAAAACAAGGCAAATCAAATTCGAGCTCCTTTTGTTCACCATCACTCTTTTTTCCCTGAGGCAAACTCGCACTCCCAGACATAACCACTTTTGTGAATGAACGGTGCATCTCCTTCTGGCTCCAAACTTTTTTAGAGCCCTCCACCCTCCGGTTCTGATTACGCGCTTCCTTTGGCGGTTCTTTCTTACGGTATCTGGCTATGTTCACACGTAATTTCCATAACCCAATCCAAATAGCATCCAACCTTCTTTCTAACTCACAAACATCCCTCACCCCTTGGAACCTCACAAACCCGAAGCGTTGTTTTCTATAATTAAGTTTTTTGGGTATGAAAACATCCAAAACTCTACCCCGTCTTTAAAAAATATTCCAAAGCTCCTTTTCTTCATGACCAGGCGGAATATTAGTGAAGAAAAACGAAGTATCAGCCATGAAGACAACCTTACCTTTCCTTACCTTTCCCTCTCCCACTTGAAAACCTATTAGTGTAGCAAAGTCAAACCCCTTGTATACACATTGAATCTTTAATAAACTTTTTGTGATAAAAGACATTATTCAGTATCATCAGACCTCATCTCGGAGATGTTTGAGTTGTTATATTTTTACATTCATCATATACACATTTGACAACTGCAAATCATAATATTTTAATTATATTTATTTTATTTTTTAATTTAAAATTTTAATATGTATTATTATATTATTAAAGCTGTAGTAAGGTTCAGAGATGTTTTAGTTGTGATATTTTGATTCATTATACAGAAAATACACATTTGATAACTTAAAATAATATATATTTTTTTAATTTAAAATTCTAATATATATTATTATAGAGAGATATTTTGTAAAGGGAGGAATACTATTTCTTCAAGAGTTATAACAATACCAATAATAATGTTGATATTATTATTATTAATAATAACACTAATAATAATATTAATAACATTGAAAAATAATGACATAAAGATATTTAAAATATTAGTTAACATTAATTACAATACTAACAATATTAATAAAAAGATTAATATTAATGATAAAAATAACATTTATTAATAATTAATAAATTAATAAAAAATATTATTAATATTAGTCATGCATATAGGTCCATGAATAAATTTACATACAACTAGATTCGTACATAAATTTATCTACATAAATCCATATCCTTGGATCTTTATCTTTGGAGTAATATCCATGGATCTATATATATGGGTGGATGTATATCTACAGATAATACCCATTGATTAATATCATGAGTAATACCCATGCATTGATATCATTAGTAATTCAGAATCCAAATTCGTAGATAATATTCATGCTGAATGCAAATAAGTGAATTTGTGCTTAAAATAAAGAAGGGATTGGTTTAAGTGAAAAAAAAAAACCTTATAAAAAACCAAAAGACTTCATACAGTGATCGAGAAGATGAATGAAACGGAGAGAAGAACTATTAAAATATGTTGTTAGATGTTGAAGTACTTGTGTTCATAGTTTTCCATTTTAATTTTAAACTTGTTGTAAGAACCTAACCCCAACACTACTTTGTTGGTTATATTTCATAGGGTGATATTTTTTATATCAAACATTTTATAAAAAAATAATTTTAGAATTGAAGTGATCTCTTTTTCTATTATTTGTTTTCTTTTGATTGAGAATACATTTTATAAATAACAAATAAACTAGTGGAATTCTATAATACTTTAATAGTTATACATGCAAAATATACACATTGAATCTTCAATAAATTTTGTAACAAAGATATTATTCACTCCCTTAAGGTATTTTTTGTTATTAGGAATACAGGGTAATCCATTCCATTTACATATATCTAAACTCACTAAAAGTAATCCTGAGATGTTTAGTGATTATATTTTGACATACATAATAAAAAAATACACACGACTCAAAATAATAATATTTAAATTACATTTTTTTTACTTAATAATTTAAAATTCAAATATATTTAGTTTAATTATTTTATAAAAGATTTCCACTCCCTACTCTTTAATGTACGGAGCATATTTATTACAAGGGACAACAGTGTGTGGTTCTATTTCCAAATTTGTTAGGGCGTCCATTTGTATTCTCTTGCGGCCGGAGTCAACGGCGCCGCCGTCTCCATCGGTACTTGCCTTCTCAATCGCAGTCCACATCTTCCTCTCCGATCTGGAAACGACATGTTTCACATACTCCATCGTAAGCTTCACTGGTCCATCCACTTCAACTTTCAACCCTTTTTCTCCTCCACCATCAGCATACCCTATTTTCACTTTCACGTGCATGGTCTCTTCGCCGACGATGAAATCGTGCGTGACCTTCACCGTCACCACCACACCATACTCGTCCTTCTTCTTCTTCTCCAGAGTGAAACACCCTCCGCAACCACTCTCAAGACTATAGTAAGTAAGCACTTCTCTCTCAGGTAAAGGTGGCGCGTAGTAATGATTCTTCTTCGAATTATAGGACCCCTCGAATGAAGTGTTCATGAAATTGCATAAAATGCCGTACCTCTTGTTTTCCGAGAGTCGCAGGTTCAGCTTAGCCAAAGAACCCTTGCCACTGTTCTCGCAGAAGTCGATGTACACTTGTTTTACACCACCGGAGGAGGAAATCACTTCGGTTATCTTCATAGTTACGCGGGTGTTACCGAGGGAGTATGTGAACTCGGTGGTTCCATCTTCATCTTCCAATTTCGGCATTTTGGTGTTCACTTCCAACGGATAACAGCTAGACATGAGCCTCACAACCTTCTTATTTCCTGCCATTGTCGCTCAAATGTTTATCACTGTTTTTAACGTCTGCTCTCACTCTAATCCTTTTTTCTTCTTTTCTCAGCTCTCACTCTAATCCGGTGTTGCTGCATCTTCATTTATAGCAAAAACTGAACCTACGCACAAGCAAAAACTGAACCTACGCACAGATTCCAAGCCCTAAAAGAAGGCAAAGAATATATGTTAAAAAGAAAAATAATAATTTTTTTTTATCAGCAAGAAGGATTGAATAACAGGAACCACTTAAGGGCACTTAAGGTAGTTTAACCCTATACATACCTATATAATATGAAGGTCTTCCAAACCAACAAGGGGTAGTTCAACCTTATACATACTTATATAATATGAAATAAAGGAGCAAGACACCAGTCAGAAAAGGAGAAACAGATATTTTACTTATGACCAAGCCTTCAATTGGAGTCAAAGTGAAGATTTCATAATGATCCACCACACCTCCTTTAAAAATAACCTTGTTCCTATGACACCAAATGATCAATGGAAGCTGCCGACGACACTCCTAACCACGCGGAACATTGATCCCAAACGAGCCAGACAATTCTACCGTCAAAGAGTGTAGATTCCTCCTTCAACCTGCAAAAACAGCAAACTAAAACGTCAGTCTTCACCCCTCACCGTGCCAAGTTGACTTTAGTAACAATCTTGTTTTCCAACACCCTCCATGCTAGAATCTGAACCGCAGGCAAAGCCGATTTAATCGACAGAGCCGATTTAATCGAAAAATTAGTATGCATACCATCCTTCCAAACCCACGAGTCATCAATATCCGAATCAATAATAGTTTGTATATATACATTTGTAATGATATGAAAAAATATATTAAAATAATAATATTAAAAATTATAATTTGATATAAAAGATAAGATTGGAGTTTTCAGTGTATCATTATAAAAGAGCCACGAAGACCATCTTTATTTCGTAGAACTATAAAATGTTATCCAGCATCTTTTTATGGTCCCATATTTGGATGTATTTAGAAAATTTATCATATTTTTTTTAATCAGAAGGTACCATATTATTAATTACTAGTATTTTTTTTACGTTAAAGATAGTCAGTTATATATCTTATTATAAATTTAAATTTAAATGTGAAAGAGTGTAATTATATAGAATTATTTATATGTGACTGATAGTAATGAGGTTTTGAGCATCTCACTATTCATAACTTTTAATATTGTTTTGTCCAAAGCCTAAATCAATATCTGATCTTTGAAAAGACTGAAGTATTATTCATTTTCTCTTCCTTATCTTGAATGGAGTGGTGGTGTTTTAAGTTTTAATTTGAATGACGAAAGGGACTTCAAATATTATTTTTTATTAATATAATCATAGATAGAAATTCATATTCCTTTATAAATTAAAAACAATATGTATCCAATAAAAAAAGGATCGATCCTATATTATCATTATAGTATAAAGATAGAAATGACAGTTTATGCTACATTTGAAAGGAGCATCTATCCTTTATTATCTTTTTTTAATCATATTCTTTATTATCTTAATAGAATAATCACAGTGGTGGTATAATTCTTATATTTCTTTTCTTCTTATTGCGTTTATTCTTTTTCTGGTAGTTGACAACTTGACATTTCAATATTTTTATTATTATTTGCGTATAGGTAAACGTGGAGTTTCCATGTCTTGTGATTTTAAGTTCTCAATCCGAGTGGTAGATTAAAGGATTTAGGGTTTATCCTATATATATTATCATTATAAAGATAGAAATGATAGTTTATGCTACATTTGAAAGGAACATCTATCCTTTATTATCTTAATAGAATAATCATAGTAGGAGTATAATTCTTATATTTCTTTTTCTTATTGCGTTTATTCTTTTTCTGTGGCTGACAACTTGACAATTTAATTATCTTTATAATCTTATTTTTAAAGTAACTAATTTGAAAACTATATTTGATAATAAATAATAGGCTTTATTACTTCTTTGATCCATGTATTGAAATTTATCAAATGTAGTTCATATATTATTAAAAGTTTCAATTCAATATCTCAATTATTTATTTTTAATTGCTTGCTGTAAAAAAAATCTTAATTTTTAAAATATGAATTTGATTATTTTTTTTTATCAGCAAAAAATGAATAAATATAAAATGGGACACTTCAAAGATGTCTCAACCCGTATACATGAGATATAAGTGCTCCTAAACAAGATGAATTGTGGCTCTTGAGTACCAACTAACACCTTCAGAGCAAAATACTTGTTTTGCTACTAAGGTCTACACACTGAAAAACGGATGTGGGTTAGAGGATAAATTTGCACACATGGATAACGAGGAAAGAATCAATTTATTCAAGATAACGATCCGTTGCAAATGAGTGACAAAGTACCAGAGTTGCATAAAAAGAAACGAGTTAAAAATCATCATTGACCTGAATGTTAGGAGCAAAGCCACCTTCGTCACCAACATTTTTACTGCATCTTGGCCACTTTTCTTCTTAATCACAAACTGAAATAAAATGAGCATAGCCTTTCGTTAATAACTAAGACACAGTAGTACATATCTACAATCAAGTTGACAAGCCATCACAGCATGAAAGCATTCATAGATAAGCACCAGGCCTAAGAAGCAATGAGAACTTTAAAACGTTATCTATTACATTAAATGATATCCTAATTTGGAAAAATTTTAAAAATACATGTGGGAAAAACTAAATGGATGCAACATGCAAACTAACCTTCAAATTGTGATATACTTCTACGCCCCTCTTCACGGGTTCCTTGAAAGAGGAGGCTCCCACAGGAAGAACCATAAACTCCTGCATATTCATAGTATTACATAAATATTAGAAACACATGTCTTGCTTCACCTCTCACAGACAGAAAAAAGTGTTTAAAATCATGCCTGCATAGCAAGTTTGTTTCCAGCATGTGATCCACCATTAATGACATTGAAAGCAGGAACAGGCAAAACCAACTTTTTGTTACCAAGAAGATTTGCAATGTGCTGCACCAAAAGAATGGAATGCCATGTCGATATATGAAAACTACAAGATAAAGAGCTTAAGGCTTAGTGTTACCATAACACAAATTGATGGCTCTGGCAAGGGATTGACCTGGAAAATTTGTGGTGTGAAGTTTGGTTAGATAATGTGCTATTTGATAAAGTAGTTACCGTAAATTTTTTAGGCTTTCTGTGATGTTGGTGCAACCTTGGGATGCTGTTCCAAGTGGCTCTAGCTACATGCTTAGCTCCTCTTGCAAGCGTGTAGTTATAAGCCATAAGAAGAAGTAACTATGTGTTTTGTATACGGGTTGGGATATCCCTAAAGTATCTCATTTTATTAATTTTATTCATTGCTGATAAAAAAAATAAAATATGAAAACAACAGAAAACCACATTCAAATAAACATTCTATCTTTGTAAGAGAACAGTTGTACACAATGTGATGGTAAAATAAAACCTAGCTATCTTGTTAATCTTTAAGACCGGGTTTCATAAAATTTAGGTGGATTGTAAAGAAAACATCAAAGTAGCAAATATTTTTATTGTCTTTAGACATATCACGTATTTATACAAACTTTCAGGACAGCTTCAGTTACACAACGGATCTGAAGGACCAGTTACATCAAAGATATATAATCAATTTTTATTTTTTTTATCGACAATAAACTATTAAATTAAATCGGTTCACTTAAGGGGTGATCCAACCCTTGTACATATAACAAAAGATAAAAGTTCATTTCCACCATCGTATCTAAAATTCACATATTAATCATCTACTTCCTTTCCAATACTAATAGCTATAACTGAAGAAAAAAACAAATAACACACCAGTATTAAATCGAGTACATACATACCAAAGGTTCAAGACACTATTCAGAGAATGAGAAACTCACTGACGGTATCTTTGAGTTTATCCAAGACCAAACCTTGACCTGTGCCAGAGAAAATACTTCAGTACGATCAACCACTCCTCCTTTAAACAAACAATTATTCTTGTGTCTCCAAATCTCACTGACCAAAGCTATCCAGATATTACCCATAGTAAGATTAACTGAATGAGGTGCATCCAAAATTTTGAAGTGTTCAAAATGTAACCCGGGAATGATAAGATCAACCGAATTAATTCCTAACCAGTCATAACATAGGTTCCAAATTTGACAAGCTACCCTGTAATCAAAGAATAAATGATTTGTTGACTTCTCTGATAACCTGCATAAGCTGCAAAGATTACACTCAATCTGTATCCCTCGTCTCACCAGATTTACCTTGGAGGCTACCTTGTTTTCAATCACCCTCCAAGCTAATCAAATGCCACAGTTCACGAATAATTACCTTGTAAAGAGGAATTTTCAGAACGCTGGCACCAGCTTTGCAGACTGCAAGAGATACTGCCAATATGGCACTTGCTCCAAGCTAAGTTAAGCAGATTACTTAAGTTAGGTTCAGTTAGTCTCCAAGTGTATCTTTGCCTATATATTTCATAACTCTGTATCAGTTTACATTGAAGTGAATATATGAATATTTTACTCTTTTATTTCTCTATGCCTCCACTCATTCTCTCTCCTATTAACATGGTATCATGAGCCTTTTTTTTTTACACATGTCTTCATCCCCAACTGCCTCTTCTTCCTCTTCTGTTTTCCTTTCATCTTCTTCTCCGATGGCCTCTGTTCAGCAATTCACCACTCCCATAAACCTCAAACTTGATGAAGACAATTTTGTTCTCTGGCGTCATCAAGTTCTTGCCACTATACGTGGTCTCAAACTCTTGAAGTTTCTTGAAGGAAATCAGGTTCCTTCTTCGTCCCCTTCATCTTCTCCCTCTTCACCATCAGAGGAAGTTCTTCAATATCAACAACAAGATCAGCTTATCATCGCCTGGCTTCTTGCTTCAATGACTACACCGATTCTTACAAAAGTCGTGGGCTTGGATTCTTCGGCGCAAATTTGGAAATGTCTTCAAGAACAGTTTGCCTCTCATACGCGTGCTCAAATTCAGAAGATGAAGTTGCTGCTCAAGACTCCCAAGAATGACAAAACAATTTCTGTTTACCTTCATGACATTAAAAAGGCTGTCAACATGCTTGCTGCAATCGGCTCCCCAATTACTACTGAAGATCATATTGAAAGTATTCTTGAAGGGTTACCAGAAGAATACAATGCATTTATTGTTGCTGTTACGTCACACACAGATCCTTACTCAATCAATGAGATTGAATCCCTTTTACTTGCTCAAGAAGAACGATTTCAGAGGTATAAGCTTGCTCACTCTTCTTTTCAAGCTAATGCTACTTTTGTTCATTCTCAGTATCATCAAATCCCATCCTTTCGTCCATCGTTCAATCAATACTCCCGTGGTGGTCGTTTTCCGCATAAACCCTCAAGCGGGTATTCTCGATCTAATGGACCTCGCTCTTTTCACCGTGATTCTTGGACCCCCTCTCCTTCTGGATCCTGCAAACCTAATCGGGTTCGCTGTCAATTGTGTTCAAAAATTGGTCATCATGCGTTTCAATGTTGGCATTGGACTGGTAAATCATCTTCTTCCAAGGTCACTGCCAACACATCCCCGTTTTCTTCTCTATCTCTTGATGATGGTGAACCATCGATTCTTGGCACACCTTCCATTATCGAAGATCCGCTATGGTATCCGGACAGTGGGGCTTCTCACCATATGACACACGACTCAACTCTGTTTACTGATAATCAAGAATATCAAGGCTCTGCAAATGTTAAACTTGGTAATGGTGCAGGTATGTCTATCTCTCATATTGGTTCTGCATCTTGTGTTTCTCCTGTTACTAACACTGTTCTTTCTTTACAAAACCTTTTACATGTTCCTACTCTCAATAAAAATTTGTTAAGCGTTTCCAAATTTGCCAAAGATAATAATGTTTTCTTTGAGTTCTACTCTGATTCCTGTTATGTTAAACATCAGGTAACCAAGCAAATTCTGTTTCAAGGAATCATTAAAGATGGTCTATACGTTTTTCCTGCTCTAAGATCCACTGCTTACTCTGCTAATTACACATCCTTTAAATCTGAAAAACCTGCTCTGCAGTTGTGGCACAACAGACTTGGTCATTGCAATTTTAATGTAGTCAAAAACATTTTAAATCAATGTAATATTGCTTGTACTTCTAAATCTGGTTTCTGTGATGCGTGTGTTCAAGGGAAAGCTCATAAACTTCCTTTTTCCTCTTCTACAACTGTTTATACTCTTCCTTTACAATTGATATACATTGATATATGGGGTCCTGCTTCTATGCATGCTACAAGTGGTGAAAAATATTATATTTCGTTTTTAGATGCTTATTCCAAATTCACTTGGTTGTATTTGTTACACTCTAAATCACAAACGCTTGTTGCCTTCAAAACCTTCAAATTATTGGCTGAAAATCAAACTGGTCTTACAATTAAAACTATTTAGACTGATAATGCAAAAGAATTTCATTGTTTTAAATCTTTTATTAATGAATCTGGTATACAACACCGCTTCACTTGTCCACATACACACGAGCAAAATGGTGCTATTGAAAGGAAGCATAGTCATATAGTTGACATGGGCCTATCTATGCTCTCCGCAGCTTCTCTTCCTATAAATTTTTTGGGTGAAGCTTTTCTCATTGCTAGTCAGATTATCAATGTTCTTCCATCTTCTGTCATACAGGGTAAGACTCCTCATGAACTTCTTTTTCACAAGAAACCTAATTATACTATTTTTAAAAGTTTTGGTTGTGCCTGTTATCCTCTCCTTCGTCCCTACAATCTTAACAAATTAAATTTCAGGTCTACTTGTTGTTTATTTCTTGGCTATAGTCAATGTAATAAAGGCTACATCTGTCGTTCACCTGATGGTAGAATATATATCTCAAGGCATGTAGTTTTTTATGAAGATATTTTTCCATATTCTATTTCAAAATATGGTTTTTTACCTAACACTGATGTTGCCCCTGTGTCTCAAATTACTCCTCCTGTTTTAATTGTGATCTCTTCCTCTCCCTCTTCCATCCCTATTTCTGATTCCATTACTCTGCCCACAACACCTTTACACAATCACACATTGTCACCTGCTGTCACCACTAATGAGTGTTTGGTTCCTTTTATCTAACCAAAATGTTCATTCTATGACTACTCGGGCTAAGTCTGGTATTTCCAAGCCCAAAATATATACTGCATCTCTTGTATCTGTGCCTTCTGAACCTGTCAATTTCAAAGCTGCACTCCAATCTCCTCAATGGAATCAAGTCATGCAAGATGAATACCGTGCTCTGATTGCCAATAGAACCTGGACTTTGACTCCTCTACCATCAGGAGCTTGGCTGTAAATGGATCTTCACGAATAAGTATAATGCAAATGGCACGTTTCAGCGACACAAAGCACGTCTTGTGGCCAAGGGATATAGTCAAACTGAAGGTCTTGATTATTCAGAGACTTTCAGTCCTGTAATCAAACATACTAATATCAGAGTGGTGCTTGCTCATGCTGTGTCTGCTCATTGGAACATTCATCAAATCGACATCAACAATGCCTTTTTAAATGGTGATCTGTATGAGGATGTCTACATGCAACAACCACCATGTTTTATCTCTAACAATTCACAGCTAGTGTGTAAGCTTAACAAAGCTATTTACGGTCTCAAACAAGCACCTCGTTCATGGTATACAAAGCTAAGTATCACTCTTCAAAGTCTTGGCTTTAATTCCACTACTAGTGATCCATCATTGTTTGTTAGGTTTACTCATTCTTCTTCTTTGTTTGTTCTCATCTATGTAGATGATATAATTATTACTGGATCTGTACCTACTGATATTATTTCTCTTATTTCCACTCTTAGTTTTGTTTTTGCTCTAAAGGACTTGGGCCCTCTACATCACTTCCTTGGTATTGATGTCTCCACTCTCCAAGATGGATCTTTGCACTTATCACAGCGTCACTATGTTCAAAGTCTTCTTCAACGAACGCAAATGCTTGAGTCCCATCCACAACCTACACCTATGATTACCAACTTAAAACTTCCACAAAATGCTTCTGCAACCTTTTCTGATCCCTCTTTATTCAGATCCACAGTGGGTGCTCTTCAATATGTCCGTACAACGATTTGCTAAGTTTACAAACCCAATCTTCTTTACCAGCAACCTTGTATCCTTCTGGTTGAGTCATATAGATTTCCTCTTTCAAATCATTGTGTAGGAACACGATCTTTACATCAAGTTGAGCTAGCTCTAAATTCAACTGTGCTACCAAGGCCAACAAAATTCGAATGGAGGAATGTTTAACAACTGGAGAAAATGCCTCATTATAATCAATTCCCTCCCTCTGAGCAAAGCCTTTAGCAACCAACCTTGCCTTGTAGTGAACATCTTCTTTATTAGGAAATCATTCTTTCTTTGTAAATACCCATTTGCACCCAATTGCCTTCTTACCTTTTGGTAATTGTGCCAACTTCCACGTCTTGTTCTTCTTCAAAGACTGCATCTCCTCTTCTATCACACCTGCCCAATTACCACTCTCTGAACTCAGAATGACTTCTGGGTAAGTGTATGGAATGTCATCAACAACTGGAAGTGCATAGGCAACCATATCCATGGAACGAGCAGGCTTCTGAATATCTCGTCTCTGTCTTCTAACTGCAATTGGCGCTGATTGCTGTTGAGATTCTTGGGTAGGAACCTCTTCCTCATCTGACTCTTCTTCTGCCATAGGAGAGTCACTTGTGGTATTTCGTGTTGGGATCACCACTGTCTGCTCAAACTCCACCTGCTTCCGGGCACACTCCACCTATTGCGGAGTACTATCAGCTCCTTCTGGATTTACCTTCTTTAACATGGCAGATTCATCAAAGGTAACATCCTTGTTGATAATCGTCTTCTTTGCCTCTAGACACCACAAACGGTATCCCTTCACTGCAGGACTAAAGTCCATGAAAAAAGCCTTCTTTGCCCGTGGATCCAACTTTGATTCAATCACATGATAATATGCAATAGAACCAAAAACATGCAAAAAATCATAATCAGTTGTAGGTTCTCCAGACCATACCTCTAACGGGGTTTTGCCATCTATAGTAGACGATGGCAAACGATTGACGAGATGTTGAGCGTATGTCACAGCCTCAGCCCAAAACTCTCAGCCTAATTCAGCATTAGACAACATACAATGAACTTTCTCCACAAGTGTCTTGTTCATACGCTCCGACACCCCATTCTGCTGTGGTGTTTTTCTAACAGTGAAGTGCCGAACTATGCCACAATATTGGCATACCTTCAAGAACGGATCACTCTTGTATTCTCCTCCATTGTCTGTTCGGAGAACCTTAATCTTCCTTCCTGTTTGGTTTTCAACTTGAGCTTTTCACTTAAGGAAAATTTCAAGCACACCATTTTTTTTCTTCATAGTAAACACCGAAACTCTCCTAGAAAAATCATCCACAAAAGAGACAAAATAATGCCTACCTCTGATTGACGGAGTCTTGGCAGGTCCCCACACATCTGAATGCACATAATCCATAATAGCCTTGGTATTGTGAATTGCAGTGCCTTTCCCAGAACACAATGCTCACAAAATTCAAGTTTGCAAGCCTTCGTACCTTTCAACAATCCCTGCTTGGTAAGAATTTACAAGGATTTCTCTCCAGCATGTCCCAACCTCATATGCCACAACTTCGTTGCCTTGTCATCCTTCTTAGTGCTAGAAATTGATGTCGCTACTATCCCCACCACTATACTACCTTGATAGTAATACAAATTGTTCTTCCTCACACCTTTCAACATCACCAGTGCTCCTGAAGTTGCTTTAAGAATTTCATCTCACATCGATGGGTTCAAGTGGAAAGTTGGAGATGGAAAGGATATTTCTTTTTGGGAGGACAGGTGGCTCAGTTGTGGTGCGCTGAAGAGAGTATTCCCGATATTGTTTTCTATTTGTTCGGCCAAAAATGCTAGGGTGGCTGAGCTCGGGTCTCGGTCCGAAGGAGTTTGGGTGTGGAATTTAGCCTGGCCCAGACCTTTTTTCAATTGGGAGAAGTCTATGGTGGATCAATTGAGTCAGGCTTTACTTGAGGCGAGACTGGTTTTGGGGGAGGTAGACAAATGGGTGTGGAAGGGAGGGGGTGATCAGAGGTTTTCAGTTAACTCTGCTTATTCTTTGGTTAGGAGGGATTGTGAGGCAGATCCTTCTCCGGTTTTTAGTAAGTTATGGAGTTGTAAAGTGGTACCTTCAGCTTTATTTACAACTTGAAGGGTGATGCAAAATAAGATCGCTACTAGGGTTAATTTGTATAGAAGAGGGGTGTTGGTTGAAAGTTCATTGTGATGTTTGTGTAGAAAGGAGGAAGAGTCCTACCTGTTTTTCGACTACACTTTTGCTTGACGAGTATGGTGTTTCTGTTATAAGTGGCTGGGAGTGTCATTCGTATCTCACAATGACCCTATGTCAAATTTTGCCCAATTCAGGATGAACACATCCTCTGCTTCGATTAATGAAGTGTGGAATACTATTTGGGTTGGGGTCGTGGGGGAAATCTGGATTCACAGAAACTCTATTATTTTTAATAGGGGAGTGGTTGACATGTCTAAAGTCTGTACTTTGATGCAAGCAAAGGTTTGGTCTTGGATTTATGCAAAATCTAGCACTAATTCGATCTCCTTTTCCAACTGGTGTTTGGAACCTTTGGAATGTATGTGTTTGGTTATTTAATGTTATTTAGGTTTTTAGAGTGGTTGGTGCTTTTGCTAGATGGGTTTGGAGGGTCTGATAGTTGATTAGATTATGTTTTTCCTTGTATACGGGTTGTTCCACCCCTGAAATGGTTCGTTCTTTTATATATATATTTGTTATTGCTGATAAAAAAAAAACAACTAGGCCTTTAGATTCTAAAGCCCCCAATGAGATGAGATTCTTCTTCAACTTTGGCACGTACCGTACATCCCGGAAAATTCTGGTGGATCCATCATGATTTCGCAGCTTGATTGAACATATCCCAGGATTATCATTACCCATGTAAACAACACCGCCATCAAGTTCTTGAAATTCAAAGAACCATTCCCGAATGGGACACATATGATAGGTACAACCTGAATCCAATATCCACTCATCTGGATACGATGATGCTGAAAGCGAGACAATTAAAGAGATATCTGATTCCACATCACTTTTGCATTCTGCAACATTTGCATCTTGCGGAGCCTTCCCTTTCTTTTGCAGTTTTGGACAGTCTTTCTTCCAGTGTCCTTTCTCATGATGGAAAACACACTCATATTTGGCAACGACTCGACCTTTAGACTTAGACCTCCCTCTTCTCCCCTTTGTCTGGCTTTGTTGACGACCTCTTGCCACCAATGCTTCTTCTGATGTCGTTGATTTGGTTTTCATCTTATCCTGCTTTCTCAATTCATGACTATATAAAGCAGAACAAACAACATCTAACGACACATTCTCCTTCCCGTGAAGGAGCGTAGTCTCCAAATGTTCAAATTCATCAGGAAGAGATGATAACAACATCAAAGCCAAATCCTCATCCTCAAACTTCACATCTAAATTCAACAGGTTTGTTACTAACTGATTAAACATAGTGATGTGTGCATTCATAGTAGTACCTTGCTGGTAGTCAAATCGGAACAACCTTTTCTTCATCAGGAGCTTGTTCTGACCACTCTTCTTCAGAAACTTGTCCTCCAATGCCTTCCACAGTTTGTGTGCAGAAGTCTCGTTTTTTACAGCATACTTCTGCTCTCTGGACAGGCAGGATCAAATAGTTCCGCATGCTAACCGGTTGATGATGCTCTAGTCTTTCTCCTTTACCTCTTCTGGTTTCTCTCCTTCAATAGCAATATCAAGACCCTGCTAAAAAAGAGAGTCCAAGACCTCTCCTTGCCACATGCCAAAATGTCCAGTGCCATCAAATATTTCCACCGCCAATTTCAAAGTGGACACCGAGAACCTCGACCATGATGACGAGGAGCCCGACACTCTGGATACATCCTTCGCTTTTTCTTCTTGATTTGCCATTACAAACTCAAAATATAGTATTCAATATTACAAATAATTTCAAACAACCCAAGGGCGAACCTTCGGCTCTGATACCACTTGTTGGGAAAAACGGGTAATTTCCCCACTAAAACAGAACATTAACAGAGCTACCCGACAAATAATATTGAATAAACAGAGCGGAATAATAAAAGAGATAAAGAGGGAAAAACACACCAGAAAATTGTTAACGGAATTCGGCCAATTTAGCCTAATCTCCGAGCACAGCTGAAACAACCCGCTTTTATTATTATGGGAGAATATATTACAAATTAGGATATATTACAGTGAAGGAGGAAATGTTAATTTATAACCCTCAAACCTCCTTCCCAAACAATGAACCCACCAATGTGGGACTTAGGATTAAGCCAAAATCAACAATACAAGTGCCCTAAAGCTTCTACATGTTGCTTTCAAAATCAATAAACATTAAACACTGCATCCAAAACCGTAAAACCATAACACTTGATAACCAATGCTACCTGCATAATTGTATGGCAGGGTAGCAGAGTCCCGTGTATACTTAAAATTGTAGAGTAGCCACGTCTTCAAAGTAGAGTTTTAGCAGGTGTAACTTCTTTTATATTACAACAAAATCATGAAATAGAAACTAAGTTTTAGAGATCAAAATAATTAGTTGCAATAGTAACTAAATTAGAGACTATTTTAGAAACTAAAAAAAATATTGGTTTCTAAATTAGTTTCTATTATAGTTAAATAGTTTTTAAATTAGTATCTAATTAGTAACTAAGGTTTTAACTACCAATTATTTAGTTTCTAAATTTGGTAGCAAAAATCTTGGTTGCTAATTAGATACCAATTTAGAAACTATTTAACAATAATAGAAACTAATTTAGAAACCAATTTTTTTTAAGTTTCTAAAATGGTCTCTAATTTATTTACTATTACAACTAATTATTTTGGTTTCTAAAAATTAGTTTCTATTTCATGATTTTCTTGTAGTGATAAAACATGGTGTATAACATGACAATCATAAGAAATATATGAAATGAAATGCACAACACATTTGAATAAGGAAAATGATAGTGTGAGAACTGAAAGAGTTCTATACAACCTTGATGTGATATGGTTAGAAATAAATATATATAGTAAAGGATAAATTTGTAATTAAATGATATAAAAAAGTATTAAAATAATAATATTAAAAGTTGTAATGTGGTTGTATAAAAAATGGAATTGTCCTTTTTGAATAATGATAAAAAGTAGCCGTGAAGGTATTGATTTTTAAATATAATGTGGATTGGGATTGAATAAACTCTGAAACCAATCTGCACCCAATGACTATATATGCAGTACACTACAAGTCCTTTATTCTTTAAAATCAAAGTCAAATCAATTTAATTCTTTAATCTTAGTTATCTAGAAAGCAAACCATAGTACACTATAAGAAAAAATGATTTTAACGAGAGTTTATTTTTACATTACCAAGGGTTAAAACCTCCGCTAAGTCATTTACCCAGTGTTACAATTTCCCCCGCTAAATCATCCCTGGGAAATGTGTTATCCGGGGTTTTTTTAAACCCAAGGAAAAGTCTTTCAAAACCTCCATTAAATACCATGGGTTTAAGAACCTCCGTAAAATACCATAGGTTTTAGGACCTTCATAAAATACCATGGGTTTCAAAACCTCCATAAAATATCATAGGTTTCAAAATCTCCATAAAATACCATAGGTTTCGAAACCTCCATAAATTACCATAGGTTTCTAAACCTCCGTAAAATACCATTTTTTTTTACTTGTTTATCATTTAAGCATTCATGTGCTTTTTCAACCACAATTATTTACATCTATTGTATTTATTTATCTATGTTTGTTAAAGTAATTTTTCAATAAAAGAAAACAAATAAATGGATATAACACTCATCAATTGAAAATTTATGCATATAAAACTAAATTTAAATTTATATCAAAGTATATGAAGTATACACACTGAAATTAAAACTCAAACATAAAATATGAGTTAAAAGAATTAGGAAAAAAGCAATAAAAAAAGAATATTCATGTATCATATTGTTTACAAAACAAAAGTAAGACAAATCATTTTCACATTATATTATATTCTTCAACTATGCTTCTCTTGATGTCCAGAGTTTGTTCTATTAGTTGACACACTTCTTCGATCAGAAACCTGCAATATAAACATGTATCATAATTAAAAAAAATTATAATCTAAAAAATAAAAAAGTTATTTAATTTTTTTTTAAATCTCAATATTTACAGGCAGGTCTTATGGCAAATATCATTTGAGATGTTAATCCCAAATAGGGATCTACATTCATATTTTTTGAACTGACAGGTAAGCCAAACAAAAGTGAAGAAATCATAAGAAAACTTACATTGTACCACCTGCAGCAGCAGGACGAATAGCATTGAATAGAGACATGCCTATCATATCAATTCCATAAGCTGCACCCCAATATATGATAGCCCAAGACATTAGACACACCTTCACAACACTCCTTGCACTGGATTGTCACAGATATATAGTAATACCCAACAAATCTGAAAATTATATTCTAGTTTTTTAAATAAGAGTTCACTTTGATTTGTCCCAAAACTCAAAATATAATCAAACATAAAATTGTAATTGAAAGAAGAAAATTTATAGAAAATGATTAATAAATAATAAAGCAAGTTAATAAATGCAGTCCTACTGGCAGTTGCACTGAAAAGGTTCAACTGACTTAACCACAAATGCATCTTTACTACTCCAACAAAGTCTCATAAATGCATTAGATATAAATTTGGGTAGCCATTTTGTTGCATCCTTGTCGAAAACTAAGCTTAAAATCTTATGTGTAACTTTTGTGCATTACTTTTTTTTTTATCATAATTAACTAACAATTTATAATATAACAACTTTCAAATGAAAGGTCTAGTACACTTTTTTTCTGGCAGCACGTTAACTATCACTACAAGAAAATCACCAAATAGAAACCAATTTGTAGAAATCAAAATAGTTAGTTATAATAGTAACTAAATTAGAGACCATTTTAGAAACTAAAAATAAATGGTTTCTAAACTAGCTTCTATTATTTTTTATTATTGTTAAATAGTTTCTAAATTGGTATCTAATTAGCAACCAAGGTTTTTGCTACCAAATTTAGAAACTAAATAATTGGTAGTTAAAATCTTAGTTGCTAATTAGATACCAATTTAGAAACTATTTAACAATAATAGAAAATAATAGAAACTAATTTAGAAACCAATTTTTTTTTTAGTTTTTAAAATGATCTCTATTTTAGTTCCTATTGTAACTAATTATTTTGGTCTCTAAAAATTAGTTTCTATTTCATGATTTTCTTGTAGTGTATTTACCATGGCCAAAAACATCCTTAACTTTTCTTTATAGCATTATCGTATATGCATATTATATTAAATATCTAAAGTAGGTAAAATTACTATAGATATATAACAAAATTCTTAAAAGATAGCTATTAACTAAAAAAAATAAAAATGTCAATCATAGTCAGTTACCAGTTGTGTAGAAGAGAAGTAAAAAAGAAAAGATGAATTTGCATAATATATTTTATCCAATGATATGCTCTGCTTCCCCTGGTTCACATAAAGTGCAAAAAAACTTCAAATCTTTATCAATAACAATGCAATTTAAACAAATGAATTAAATTGTAATTGTAAAAGAAATGCCTCACATCCTTGTTCATTCAAATTTTAACTCACCTGTTTGAGTCCAATAATTTTATCACCTTCCATTATTTTATCCCAATCAAATTTCTCGGCAATTCCATTCAGCAATTCTGCTATTTGAGTTATAATCATTTCTGCATTAAACAAAGCCAACTACTACAACTCTGTACCTAAGTGTAGTCTTTGAATAATTTGATTTACTTTAGAAAATGAAAATATTTTTCATTATCATTCATTTTCTATTCACATTAATAGTGATTTCTCACTTAACTTATTAAGCATTAAACATAAAATCAAATCAATTAAGGGTTTGTTATTGTCAGTCACACTGCTACTGGCACCAGAGAGGGAGCAAAATTAACATATTATTAATTACTAGTATTATTTCTGACGTTAAAGATAAACACTTATATATCTTATTATAAATGTAAATGTGTGAACTAATGTAATATTATAGAATTATTTATATGTGACTGACAGTGTATCTTACTATTCATAACTTCTTCTTTTTTTTTATCGGCAAAAAACTATTCATAACTTTTAGATATTATTTTGTCCAAAGCCTAGATCTGAACTTTGAAAGACTGAAATGTTATTCAGTTTGTAAAGAGTAAATAATTTTTATCACTTAGGAAAGATATAAACAGATGTCGAAATGAAGAAACGAAACGTGCTGAAAACAATTGCAAAAACTCATAATAATTATTTATGGATAAAGTTTCTCTCGTATATATATGTTTGTATGAATAAGAAGTTTGTTTTGTGTCAAAAGCTAAGATAGAGAAAGAATGAATTAAAATGTGCAAATATTAAAAGAGAAAAATGATAGTTTGAAGTTTCCGAGTTATATATAATGTTTGATGTGATGAGTTTAGAAATAAATACACATAAAAGATAAATTTATATTTAAATTATATGAAAATTTGAGATCATTAATGTATGATTATCTACTAAAAGAATATCATAAAAACCTAATACATTGACAGTTGAATGATGATAATGTGAACTTCTCTTGACATTTTGAGCAATGGAAGGAGTATTCACTGAAATTTTGTTCAGAGACTCGAAAAAAGGGATTATACAACAACCACCAATTGTTGTAAGTATTATAAAAAGCACCAAAGTTCCACGTTAACAAAGATTTTGGAGAGGATGATTCACCCAGGGGTTTGCTATTATTTAATTAAAGATTTGATTGTGGGTAGTATTCTTAATTTATTTTTCTTATTTTGAGTAGTGTCTTGATTCTCTAAATTACATGTATATATGATTTAATATGTAGGAGGGTTATGGAGGGAGGTAATAAATTCTAAGTACGGTGGATGGAGAGGCCTAAAGGAACTTCATAATGATAGTAACAAAGTTTCTTTGTGGTGGAGAGATTTGATGAAGGTATGGAGTTCAGAGAAGTGGGGAAGGAAGTTTGAAGATTGTGTTAATTGGGAAGTTGAAAATGGGAAAGACATTTTGTTCTGGTCAGATAATTGGGTAACATCTGGAGATTTGAAAAGTAGATTCCCAAGGTTATTCTCTTTATCTGTTCTTAAGGAAGCAAACATAAGAGAATGTGGATCAAAGGCTAATGGGGTATGGGAGTGGAATTTAAGGTGGAGAAGGGGTTTATTCACTTGGGAGGAGGATCAAGTAAGCCAGCTCTTAGAAACAATTTCTAATAGAGGATTGAGTCAGAGATAGGGGATAAATGGGTCTGGAAGGATAGTGAGACAAGAGCGTTTTCAGTCAAGTCTGCTTATGGGCTTTTAAAGGGAGAAGGAGATGAGGAAAATTCAAGGTTTTACAAATCTTTCTGGAGGATTAAAGCGTTGCCTTCAACTCATGTCACAACTTGGAGGGTGATTGAAAACAAGGTAGCTTCCAAGGTAAATCTGGTGAAACGAGGGATACAGATTGAGTGTAATCTTTGCAGCTTATGCAGGTTATCAGAGGAGTCAACAAATCATTTATTCTTTGATTGCAGGGTAGCTTGGCAAATTTGGAACCTATGTTATGACTGGTTTGGAATGAATTCGGTTGATCTTATCATTCCCTGGTCACATTTTGAACACTTCAAAATTTTTGATGCACCTCATTCAGTTAATCTTACTATGGGTAATATCTGGATAGCTTTGGTCAGTGAGATTTGGAGATACAAGAATAATTGTTTGTTTAAAGGATGAGTGGTTGATCATACTGAAGTATTTTCTTTGGCACAGGTCAAGGTTTGGTCTTGGATCAACTCAGAGATACCTTCAGTGAGTTTCTCATTCTCTGAATGGTGTCTTGAACATTTGGTATGTATGTACTCGATTTAATACTGGTGTGTTATTTGTTTTTTTCTTCAGTTATAGCTATTAGTATTGGAAAGGAAGTAGAGGATTAATCTGTGAATTTTAGATACGATGGTGGAAAGGAACTTTTATCTTTTGTTATATGTACAAGGGTTGGATCACCCCTTAAGTGAACCGATTTAATTTAATAGTTTATTGCTGATAAAAAAAATATGATTTAATATGTATATATGATTTAATGTTGATTTTAGTATTGAATTTATCTTAATTATTTAGCTAGGTTAGCTTTGATCTTTGTTTTGTACTCCAATGATGAGTTATAGTTATAGTTTTGTATAACCATTGTACCACCGGTGAAATAGTTATTATTTATTTAATCTTTATAGCTGATAAAAATGAAAAAACAAAACGTTAACAAAGATTTTATATACCAACACATTCCTTAAACATCTGCTATTTATTTTCTGATTATCAGATATATCACACTATTTCACTTGCTCCCCATATTTGACCAATTCCTCGGATGAAAAAAGGCACTGTCAAACAAAATTTTACATCCACGAAATATGACAGAACCGTTGTAATTGCCATCATTGTATCCAGCTGAGCTTAAAAGGGAAGAGATGTTTTGGTGGCCGCTCATGTTCATCACTGGAAGAACATTACCATTGTTTTGGTTCGAAAACTCCATTCCACCGTCACAACTTGTAGTTCCAGGGCACCACCCTTTTTCTTTGACATCATCAAACATCTTCAACAACTCACCTTTCGAATGCTTTGAAGGCTTTTCAATCTCAACACTCAAACCCCCATCATTACTGCGAATCTTTGCCACAACAGAGACACCTTGCGAACAACGCGCAGCCACAAACCAGTGCTTCACAGTGATCATGTGAGGAAGCTCTTCATCATCATCGCATCTCTTTTCCCTTAAAATGATAACAAGACCCTTTCGGTCAGTGTCGCGTCCGTATAAGAAGGAGGAGGACTTCAGAACCCCACCTTGCGCCACAGGGATTTTCCTCTCGGGAAGTTGCTGCATGCATCTTGGTCCGTGCAGAGAAACGTTTGCCAGCAGAAGACCGTCTTCGACGCTCATGTTCATCTGAAAATCAAAGTCGTCGTTTGCATGGCTTGCTGCGTGGTCATGGACTGAGATGCGTAGTTCTTCTTCGTGATTACTGCATGTGGTTTTGATGAGTTGGAGTTCGCAGGTTGTCCTTCCAAACGAGTGGTATTCTGCTCTCCAAGTGTCCACAACTTCACGCCCTTTGCGGTTCTTGGTTTTGAGGAAGACAACCTCTGAATAATTGTCTAGAGGAAACCGATCAGAGTAACTGTTGGTACTGTGAATGTTTCCCATGATGGAACCTTTGCATCTATCTACACTCGATTTGTGCTGTGATGGATTCACTTACAAAATAATCAGAATGCTATGAGCAGCGTAGCATGTTTTCTTATAGGACACACTTCAAGAGAACAAATAATCATTGTCCTTGGAAGGAAGCGTTCACCTTCCGCAATTGTTGCTTTTGAATACATAACTACTTTTCCTACAGGATTCATGTTACTTTTTTTCTTTTTTTTTTTCCATTTTCGGAATTAGGAAGATGAAAATAAATATTCATAAGCTTTCATGTTAATTATGATATTTTTAATAGAAAAATTTCCATGTTAATTTATATATATAATTTAAATTTATTTGACTTTTTTAAAGTATTTACCGGAAACAAATCATTCAAGCAAATCCCAAACACTAGTTATTCTAACTTTTTTTATCAAAAAAAAATATAATAAATAAATAAATATTGATGACTCAATCCTTATATAAAATAAAAAGAAAAAAATGATAAACTTTTACGTTTCAACCTAAAATAATTTCTTAACAAAAGTTATTGAGTAACCAAAAACTCAAGAATATCGCTTACACAGAAAATCATCCTTGACAACCGTTAGAGTATATCAACACATCAAAATCCAAAAGAACAAAACCAAAAGCAAACCACAAACACAAATCTCCAACAAATAGAATAACTTAAAGAACTTAACAAACTCCTCTTTACAACTAACACATTAACAAAACCAAAGAGAATTATTTCCCAACACAAAAGCTAGTCCTAAAAGTTTTATTTTTTAATTTGATCAGCAAAAAATAAAAAAAATTATAGGAGACACTTTAGGGTATCTCAACCCTTTAACAAACAGAATTTTTTAGCTCTTCTTAAGAGTTACTTAATCCAAAAACCAAGATAGAACCTTCAAGCGAAATTTAAGACCAACCTGCAAAACACACAACTCCTTCATTCTTAAAAGGAGTTAAAGAATCAAACCAAAGGAAAATGAACAAAATTAATTTACGGTTTTCATTCATACTAGAAGTTTCAAACATCAATCAGAGTAATTTCAAAGACCAATTAGAGTAAGAGAAATCTGCAATTTTTTTTACTAGTTAACCAAGCAACTAACCCAATATAATTTATTAGTGGTAGAAAGAAAGAAAAAAAAAATATGTATTTTGACATTCTTTGAAAAACAAACACCTAAGAAAAAGAATATAAAGAAAAGTGGTGAGATTGAAATGGAGAATGTTATTCCATGTTTTGTGGCTTATTTACAATGCGAATAGAGTGATCACAATAGTTACTTTTATTCTGTATTATCAGTGCACATCAATTCCTTACCATTTTTTTATATAGGAAAGAATAAAATAAATAAAGTGATATATGCATTAATTTGTATGAAGTGATGAATATTAATCTTTGCGGATATGGTGACGCACAAGCACATTGCATCATCAACTTATCTAAGCTTACCAATTTTTTTTTATCACCAAGTGATATATGCATTAAATTATAGATGCGAAGAAATTGCATTTACCTTTTCGGTTTTAGAAGTCGCTTACAATTTTAAAATAAACATTTACTTTTTTTTAATGTTTTTAATCAAATAATATTTATATTTTTAAGTTTTAAAAAGATTTTAATAAAAACTATTTACATCCTTTTATATTTTAATAAACAGACATACTCTTTTCTAATTTATCTAAAAATAATATATTGATTAAAATGTAAAGAGTTATGAAACTAAAAATTAGTGTTTTAAAATTTAAAATATTAGAAAAATTCAGTTTTTTCTTTATCATTAAAGAATAAAATGAATAAATAAACAGGGGAATGTAAAATTTCAGTTGTAATAACCTTATATCAGTTTTACATGTTAAACCGGCATAAATAAGTGTACATGATTAAGTATGCGTTGGAGAACACCCTTCTTTCCATTTGTTTCCTCTTAAATGTTGGAATAGGTTTTTGGGTACGATTATTTATTATTTATGAAATAATTTAAAGATAAAAACTAATTAGTTATTATATTAATTAAATTAAAAGTTATTTTACAAATTAAAAATTATTGATATTTAAAGTAATTTTTATTATTAATAAAAAATTATAAGATAGTTTATAAATTGATATCTAATTACTTATCTATTTTAAATTAATTTTTTCTCAGTAAATAATAAATGAATTAAAAAAAACACTTCGCTAATTATTCCAGAATTACAGAACAACTATCAAATTGGTTAAGAACAAATTATGGCAAGTCCACAAGTTCAGCTATCATTAACAACATTATGCAACAAATCCTGCATAATTACATATTAACTTTATTCCTAAACTTGTGTTAGCCTTATCCTGCTTGTTGCACCTCTGCATGATTTTGCACTAGATTCAAATGTTGATCAAGAACTAATAATTAGACCCTTGGAACAAAACTTTTGTTGCCACAAAGGAGCAAAAATCTGTATTAGAATTGCACAATCTAGATTCCCATTCTAGATTCTCAACTTCCTTCTTCCTTTTCCTGCATTACATTCAACAAAAACCCTCTTTTCTCACCACCCTCTCACAACATAAACACCAAACCCTCCAGGCTACTTTGCATTTGAAGAAAACATGGTTCCTTGTTTCCTCTTCTTCCCCACGTATAGATTAATCCTCTTTCCTCCAAATTGACTCTTGTTGGAAGTCTGTTTGTTAGCCAGAACTCTTCATGTAGTAGTCATTGATGATGATAAAGCCTTGATGTTCCATGACTCCTATAACAACTTAAAATCCCCTTCTATCTTTTGTCTTTAAACATCTATATGCCTAACTAACCATATCTCGAACTAACCGTATAACCAAGATTTTCATCTCGTTACCCAGTGATACCCACTAATAACCAATATTATATTTTAGAGATTAATAAATTAATTTTTAAAACTAATTTTTCTTGTATTAATTTATCTGCCGTTTCACTTTTCTCTCAATTTTTGCGTTAATTTCAGTTTTGCTTGTACACTGCGTGAAGGCATAGAACATAGGTAATGAAACATATGGTGTGGTGTAATGTTAAATTATAATGTGCAGAACCAGTTGAGGGACATGCTAAGGTGATGTGCTCATTCTCTCTGGATCTAATACCCTTTAGAGGGCGTATCTTAGCTCTCTGAAGCCCGGTTTTACAGTGCTCATCCTCTTTGTTTTTATGTCTATGCATAGAGATGGCCGCTTTCTTTCTAGCACTTATATTGTCCACTGGTTTATTGGAAATCCCACATCGACTAGAGATTAGAGCTTTCATTGTATATAAGTGGGTGCAAACCTCAATCTTAAAGTCATTTCGAGTCTATCCTAGCGAGTATTTATTGAACCTATCTTGAGAGGGTGTGTTAATCCTATGAACCGATTTTATGGAGTTGAGTTAGGCTTAAAGTCTACTTTGTAACATCTAGTGATGAGGTGATTTCCTGTTATGGTTTACTCTGTTTTTTATTGGAGCTTTTGGGCAGGTTCGTATTCATGGTCATGCTGTATAGTTTGAGTCTAGCGTTTATGCCTCGTTAGTATTATCATGGGTAGCAGTTTTACACAACTGCAGTGTTGTGGGTGCTTGTAGGGTGATGCAGAGTGTGTAGTGTTGGCCTTTGTGTGCTCTGCTGCTGCCCTGTTTTGGTTTTAGCACTAGTGTAGGGATGGTTTAAGAGGCAAAGAAGGTTAGATTTGTGGATCTTGTTAAAGGGTTGGGACACCCTAATTACTGATATAAAAAACAAGCTTTGTCAAATTTCATTCTCTCCATCTCAAGTTTTCTGAACCTATTTAATTCTGCATGTAATATAACGACAACTATAATCTCTTAACAGGACACAGCATTTGAAGCAATATCCTTCGCAACACAGATTTTTGTGAGGATGGTGTTATGGAGGAAAGAAAATTTCGCCAGTTAGTAGTCGAATATATATAAACCGAAGGAACCAGGAGATTGAGGCACAAAGGAAATATAAATTTTTAATTATGCGCAAAATAAAAATGGAGATTAGCAACCGCAGATAATGGATTATGAAGAAATATTAAAATTTAAATTTGCAAAATTAGAGTAATTATGATCTAGTTTGGTGGGAGGAACTCAATAAGTTAAGTGGATGGATGGTGGTTTGATAAAAGCATATTATGACAAATAGGAAGGAAAATCAAATTTAGATTTTGAAAAAATTAGATGGAATAAAGATATTCTTTTTTTTTAAAAAAATACCTTTTACTTTTATAAAAATTCTAGTAATAATCTAGTTACTCGATTAGATATGGGGTTGTAGAGTAATAATACATAGAATGACAAAGTGACGACTCGCCAACTAACCCTTATTTAGGTAGGACAGGTTAACTTTTTGAATCTACCAATTTCATTGGTATGATCCGCCTAACATGTCAATCCAGTGGGTTAAAGAAGGGACAGGGTGGACTAGCTCGTCACTTCATCCTTCTTTATTTTTTACATTTTGAAAGAGAAATCTCATATTTTTTAAATTAAAATTGATGGTGATTAATGTTTTATATACAATTTTATTTACATTAATTTTTTTATAAAGTTTTTAACACTAATACCCTAAAATGATGATGACTAATATTTGCAAATCTCTGGAGGAAGGAGGGTTGGGGATTAAAGATATTGGAAAGTTTAATGGAGCTCTTTTGGCCAAATGGAAATGGTAGTTTGTGAGCTGAAGAAAAAGGAAAATGGAAGGATATTAACTTCTAAATATGGAACCGAAGCTAGTCGTCGTCAGCTGCCCAGGAAGTACCATTCTTGGTGGTGAAGGGATTTGTCTAGAGTTTGTGGTGAGGGAGATGTAGATGGTTGGTTCAAAGAATCTTTGGTTTGGAAAGTCGGTGTTGGGGGATAAAGTCAGGTTTTGGGAAGATACCTGGACGGGTGATGACTTTTTACGGCAAGTGCACCACGTTGTCAGAAGTAATAATTGTCCCTGAGGATGAATATCGATGTCACAAGAAACAATTTAATTATCAAGTACAATATTTGCTAAATATAAAAACAAAATAATAAAAACTGGTTGGAGAATTGTTATAATGACAAAAATTAACAAGAAAACAAATCAAATCAAAGAGTGGTTGCTTCAATAGGAAAAATAGGGATTAAGTTTCATCTCTCTCACTCTCATGTATTGTATTTTGATTAGCATGTCAATATTAAGTTCTTTGGTTGAAATTGATACTTGTAGAAAATTCATTTATATTGATCTCTCGCATATAAAATCTTAAGAATGTTTTTTAAATATCGATCTCTCGCATACTTATAAAGACAACTTTGAATCACACTCAAATGTTAATGACAATTAACACTTCAAGTAAGTCTATCTCTAGCACTCAAATATGTTAAGTATATTACATTATTGTTTAGGTCCGAACCCTACAAATACCTCTCAATTTAAGATTCTCAATTTGTCACATAAATTTAGAAGTAAAACAACAATATCAATAATCAATCAAGAACGGAATATTTCAATATATAAGATATCACCTCAATACATAAGAGTTCAAGCAAATTACTCTCAATCCCAAATGGTAGAATTAGCCACGCATACTTCTAGCACATTCCATTCTCCCCCAATTGGGTTACAATTCACTCAATGGTATTTTACTCTCAATTTAGCACACTAGGGTTATGCCTCTAACCCCCTATTTAACATAATTTGCTGCTAGGGTAAGGTGACTTCCTGCATCGCACATTAGGGCATTTTTGTGCACTTATGCATTATAGGTCTTTCATCTTTCTCCTTTTAAATTATATTATTCTTCTTTAAACCAATCATCTTCATTATTCCATAAAAACTTGAAATTAAAACCAAATTTGGGAATAAAATGTTTTTATTCAAATAAAGATCATAAAATATGTAAAAAGGTATAATTCCATAAATTAAAGATTATTTTATATTTATTTTAGCAATTAATACTCATAAGTGCCTATATTTTAATATGAAATATTACTGAAATTAGACACAACAATAACAAGCTTATTTCTATGTACCCTAGGATGTACTCTATCTCATTGGACTTGGACTAGGGGAGGTTGGTGAGGTTGGTGTATGAGGTAGGAGAGTGAGAAGATTCAAGTTGGCAATGGCATCTCAGGTGGAGGAGAGCCAAATTCGAGTGGCAATCCTTACAAGAAGAAGAAACGTTAAAGCTTATAGCCATGGGCTCTATGAAAAGGAAGGAAAAGGACCTCCAATTGTGAGGAGGTGATTTCACAGAAAAGTTCTCCATGAAATCAACTTACAATTGCTTAGCACAGGGGCTCAATCGGCCATCTTTCACTAGTTGTGGCAGACTAAAGCATTTCCTAATGCTCTCGCAATTGCATGGAGGATTCTGTTGGACAAAATTCCAACAAGAAGCAACTTGATAAGGAGAATGGTGATGGTTAGTTTGTCGTCATGTGCACTCTGCCAGGCACCGGAAGAGGGTACCCAACACTTGTTTGTGGAATGTGCCGTAGCTCAACGTGTATGGGTGTTATTTTTCAAATGGATATGTATTCTGATCGTCCAACATAAAGACTTGAGGTGCTACCTGAACCCTAAATAAAATTTGGTGTGGAAAGGTTTGTGGGTTGCTATAGTAAAGAGCATTTGGGAACAAAGAAATAATGTTATTTTAAGCAGGGATATCTGACGCGGAATAACTTTCCAAATGGCACAACTTAGATCTTGGCTTGGTTGAAACACATGTTACCTTCTTTCACATACTCTTTTTCGGATTGGCTACTCAATCCCAACCTATGCATCAAAAGCTATGTATAAAGAGGGAGGGGGAGCTCTTACGGTTGTATGGGCGTTCTAGTTTATGGAGGAGAGTAGCTACTGTTATCAGTAGAGAGCGATGGGGTCAACCAATGAGGTGTCTGAAGATGGGGAAGATGTATTGGATTGAATCTTGGGGTTGAGTGGTCTGATGAGTAATGCTGCTTTATCTGGTGGTGTATGTATATGTGCAAGGTATACCTTTGTATTGCTTCCGATGTTAGTTATCAGTGGGAAGGCGAGGCAGAGGGCTTAAGGGCGATCTAGTGGTGCTGTGAGGTGTTGTATTGATGCTTATCTGCTTCTGGCTTGAAATAAAAGTGTTGTTAACGAGCTGCTTTCTGAGTATCTGGATTGGCTGGGATTGTTGACTATGATTATGCTGGACACAGAGAATAGGCGCTTTCTTTGCCTATGGCAGATCTTTCTCTCCTGGTTTGGAGGTGCTGGCCTAGCCTCATGCTCCTTTGATGGGATCTGGAACCATGCAGGAAGTGTTTGGAAGGTGACTAGAAGTTGAAGGAAGGTGTGTAGATGTGAAGTGTGTTAGCTGATGTAGGAGGGATTTGTTCGGGTAACTGCAAAGCTACCAAGCAATGTTGGCTATGCGCAGGAAAGGTGATGCAGTAAAGATGTTTTGGGGTCTTCAATGCTTCTCACAGAGTCAAGCTAAGGCTGGTGGGAGTGACTTCACTTTATTGGAGTGCTGCTATACAAGAAGGAGATTGTTAAGAACTCTCAATTTGGAGTGCCTGCCTAAATGAAGAAGTTGCTCAGACCCTATTATGTTTTGGTTATCTGGTTCTGTTCTCGAAGCAAAAGGGTGCTGGTTTCTTCTCCATGTTAACTGCTTTTTCTCTTTAAAGTTATATGCTTTTTTATGTAGGTGTGTGCCATCAGATTCGCTGGTCTTTTTGTAGAAAAAGTAGGTGGTTGGTTCTGGCTTGTAGAGTTTGTCTTTTTTAAGCCTAAACTTTTATGTTTTATGTTATAACTTTTAGTTTATCTGTTGGCTTAAACGGGTTGGAATACTCCTCCTGAAGTGTCTTATTAAAATATTTTTAATATTTTTTCGTTACTGATGAAAAAAATTGACATAACTAATATGAATATTGATAGTTAATTGGAAATAACATTTTTTTTTTGCATGATAAGATGATTGAATGGTTTATCAAATTTATTTAACAAAACGAAATATATTAGAAAACCTGTCGATTGCTTTTCTATTTTAGTAAATTTTAATTGAAAATTTACATGACTAATTTCTCGTACTTTAGTATCATTGGGTATATACAATATTTAATAAATTTTAGTAAAAAAAAAATGCATTAAACAAACACTTTGGCATTCGTTATTTATGGTTAGCTTCTTATTTGTCATATTTCAGCTATTATATATATGTTTGTTTGTCTTTTTTTCATATCTTTATCTCTCTAGGTGTTCATATTATTCATATTGTTCCAAAGGTGTGATGGATCACTTTTCTTTCCACATTCAAAATAAAAATAAGCTTAGTTACTAGAGGCTCTGTGCAGAATTGTGATGAAGTTGCAGCAGAGATAGAAGGTGATAGAAGTAATGAAATGGAGGATGTTGGAAGAATGGAGCTCTTAGCCGGAGTTGGTGCAAAACCTGGATTGAGTAGCAAAACAGAAAAGTTATAGGGCTGGATGGGTTAGATGCATATTCTTTTATTGTAATTTTTTAGCTAGTACAAATGCAGTTACTGCAAATCCCTAGCACTATAAGCAACAAAAACTTCTCTAAACTTATGAAGATGAACATATGTTTGGCTCCCCAAGAAATGCAGTAACTGCAAATCCCCAGCACTATAAGCAACAAAAACAGCACATTATGCAGCAAAAACAGTGTTCATTGTTATACATATCCTTTCAGAGAATTAGAAGAGTTGCATTTGATAACGTGAAATGCATCATTATTCTAAGAGCTATAAAAATGCATAACAATAAACATATAAATTTTGTCCTAAGATTATCAGTGGTGGCTGTGGGGGTAAGGGTAAGGGTAGGGGTAAGGGTAGGAGCCCTGAAGTTGAGACATGGTGTTTCTGTAAAGGGAGATCACATTCTTATCCATCTCATTCTCCATCCGCTGCCCCATTTTCAAAAACACACGATTCGTATATTCCATCGTAAGCTTCATGGGATTTTCAACCTCAACACGCAACCCAACTCTTCTGTCGTTTCTTATTTTCACTTTGATAGCCACACTTTCGTCGCCGACCATGAAGGCGTGTAAGCCTTTCACCATCTCCACCACATCACCGTTGCCCTCACGCTTCTTCTTCTCCAGACTAAAACCACTTCCATCACCTGTTTCAGGACAAAAGTAACACGCAAGTTCTGTGTCTGGCAAAGGTGGCACACGATAGTTGTGCTTAACCAATTCAAAGGAACCAGATAGATGAGTATGCATGGTACTCAGAACACCGTACCTGTCGTTTGCCGTGAACCAGAGTCTCAGAACAGCAGAAGAACCCCTCCCATATTCCTCCTTCACGTCGATGCATACCAAGATTACACTATCTTCTTTGCACGTCTCAGTTATGGTGAAAGTGAGATATCGGTGCCCCACTAAGTATGAAATGCACCTTACCACAGATTCCTCACCCGTTTCATTGTCGATGTATCTCTTCTTATCAGTGTAGACATTCACCGGGCCAGACTTGAGCCACATCACGTTGGTGTTTGTGTTTGGTGTGTTTCGTATCATTGCTTCTGAAGCTGTTTCTCTGTGACTTTCTTAGTTTGTTGAATGTGCGTACTCTCAGTTATATAATCTTGGCCTTGCAGTCATTTATCAGTAAAAGTGATGAACCTCTACATGCAGATTCTTAATTAGCGTTCAAAGAAAGCAAGGCAAATGTGCTGAAGGGTCACGAGATAAGAAAGAACCGACAGAGGGAAAAAGTTCCACTTGTGGCTTGTCAGATTGTACCATTCGAGTTTTGTTTTATGCCGTGCTGCAAATTGAGGGAATCACAAGTAAAAGAAAACATCGCTCTTTAACAATTTGCATGATTCTAATGGAGATGTCGAGAGAAATGTGATTCTCTTTTGGCACCTGCTGTCCTGTTTAGTCCTGTTTAGTTGTGCGGTGCATGTACTTAGTTTGAAAAGTGTGAGCTCTTGGTTGGTTGATATAAATGTATTTGTTGGGCTTCTATATCTTGGATTCGTTTATTTTGGTTGGTTTGTAGTGTATTATTTGTTGGATCTTGTGTTGGTAGGATGTTAGGAAACTAATTTTGGGTGTTTTGTATAGGGGTTGAGATACCCTGAAATGTCTCATTTTATTATTTATTATTTGCTGATAAAAAAAATATTAAAAAAATGTTGATAAATATGTCATATATACCAATTGCACTTATTTTTTTTTATCAACAATAAATAAAATAAGATTTTTTTTTATCAGCAATAAATTAATAGAATAACAGAGAAACACTTAAGGGGTGTCCCAACCCTTATACAAGACCACTCTATAGTTAAGCTAACAACAAAACAAAACAGAGGTAAAAAACACTTAACACTAGGTGGTTTCAGCTAGAGGGGAACCAATCACAGGGTATAGGTATACACATAGGCCAGTAGAAAAGCACACTGCAATTCTCAACGTGACTAAGCTTCCTACTTCTTAAGAACGTCATGAAGAGCCCAGGTGTCAATAAACCAACCCCCACCGCCTCTACTAGACAGGTTCCACAACCTCTTGCTTCCTTTTGCATACGTTTGGTCTTGCAAAGGTCTTGATTGCACCCTGGATTAGCAACTGCCATCAGCAGCAACCACTAACAAGGCTTGTGGCAGCAACACTTCAACATGTACCAAGCACCCTGCTTCCTTTCTAATTGTTGCCAAACGAAAACTTCCCACCATAACATAACCAACTCCCTACGGCTGGCAGTACAACATCTTCCCCTTGCATCAGCCTCACCCTCCACACGGTGGTCCCTCCTAAAAAGAACCAATTCGCCCCACTACACCTGCTATGTTAACCGGATATTCTTCTTCGCTAGTGTGAATATGACCTCATCCGTAGGTGTTGGCCATCAAGATCCTCACAAATTGGTCCATCACCGACCACATACCCCAGCTAATCAACCACAAAACCACAGCAGTTTTGCCATTCTTTTAACAGCCACATATTTTGCATCAGCCTTGGTCTCCATACAATAGAGAAAGTTCATTTCTTCACCCTTTAGTGCATAAGAACACTCCACTCCCACCCTGCACCATACTGTGGGTTGTAAAAGAACTCTGCTCACCCATCCCATTCCCCTGACCACAACATTTAGCTCTTTTCCAACTATGTTTGCTGTCTTCAAAAAGCCAAGAGCATGTATACAAACCAGTGGCTATGCCATCCACAATTGGTACAAATATTGGTATAAAGTAGCCCTCCAACAGTCTAGCCAAAATAGCAAACTGCTTTAGATTAAACTAAGCTTAACAAGACCAATTGTTGCTCTCCTAAACCACAGAAACAAACCTCCTTTACATACAAAACTCCGCCATACTTTGTTCCAAGCCGAGACAGATCACGCTGGCCACACTAACTTTTCAACCTTCACTTATGTTTTCCTCTACCTGAGACAATTCAAAAGGCTGCTTAACAACCATCACAGTACCTGCAGCCAGGGACTCTTCTTTATACACCACAAAGCGTACATATGTCCTCACGTCCTCAACCTCGCCCCCTCAACCATCATCCTCCCCCATTTATTTGTAGCTTCTTATGCAGACAAGGGGATTAAACACCCAATCTGAAAAAGAACAACTAAAAGAGGGGCCCGTGTGCTTTAACCACTGCCAGGATTTAAGTTGGACTTTCTGAAAAATCTCCTCCACATCTATTTTCCCTTGGCTAAAGTCAACAAAGTTCCTTTGCTCCCATAAACATGCCACTATAGTTTCCCACACTCCTTTCCATAAGAGATTTTGTCTACTACTAAGTTGGGGTAGATAAAAACTTTCAAAGTGAGCTAAAATGATATTATGCTGGACATACACAATGTCGATCCATCTAAGACTTAACACCCACACCCTCTGAGCAACATTACATTCTAAGAAAATATGTTGGCATGTTTCCTCCTGTAACTCGCACATAGCACAAAGAGTTGTGTTCATTATCACCCCTCTTCTACTCAAGCCTTCCCTTGTAGGTATTCTGCCTATAAGAACTCTCCATGTTGTGGTTATCACATTGGGGAAGGTTTTGATTTTCCAAAGATAGCTAAACACATCATTTTGGGATCTTCTAACTGGATGGGCAATACATTCATATGCAGAATTGACAGAAAACAGCCCCAAATCCACAAAACCCCACACCCGTATATCTTCCTAATCCCTAGTTAGCCTAACTCTTGATAAGTGCACAGCCAGATCTGACTCCAACATGCTTTCCCACTCGAATCTTGCTCTTCTCCACCTATGTTTCCATTCCCACACTGAGTCTACCCAAGAGCCAACCTCTTCCACCTTTTGGCCCTGGTTCAAAGAAATTGAATAAAGCCTAGGGAATAGAGTTTTGAGGCTACTATTACTGACCCAAGCATCCTCCCAAAATCTTACTTTGTTTCCACTTCCTACTTTCCATACGACTTGCTGATTAAACCAACCTTCTCCTTCTCCCTCCCTGCACACTTTCTGTAAGTCTCTCCACCACCAGGATTGGGTTTTTATTGGTGCTTGCCAATATTCTAAATCCTCCACATACTTGGAAAACAGCATCTCCTTCCACCTCCCTTTCTCTTCAGATAACAGACGCCACCTCCATTTAGCCAGAAGAGCATAATTGAACTTCCTAATATCTCTGATTCCCAAACCACCTTCCTCCTTTGGTTTACACAGCACTTCCCAACTTAGCCAAGCGATCGGTTTCTTCTCCTTCCCCCAACCCCATAGGAACCTCCTTTGTAAGCTGATAATGCTTCTGCATACACAAACAGGTGCTTTATAAAGCGAAAGGTAGAAAAGCGGGACTGCTGTTAAAACTGATTTGATGAGACAAATTCTCCCTGCCAAAGATAGAAATCTCCCTCTCCATGCATTAAGTCTTGCTCTTAGTTTACTTAGAACCGGCTCCCAGAAAGCAGTCTTTCTTGGGTTCCCTCCCACCTCCAAGCCCAAATACTTAAACGGAACTCCCATTTGACCACAATTCAAGATTTTTGCATAGCAGACCATGGCATTTTGGTTAACATTTACACCTGCAATTCTGGATTTGTGGAAATTAATCTTCAGTCCTGACGCTAGCTCGAACCCCCTAAGGATTGCCTTAATAGCCACCACATTACTACGAGATTCCTCACAGAAGAATAAAGTGTCATCTGCAAATTGCAGAGAACAGAGTTCAACCTTTTTTCTCCCAATCTTGACACCTGATAGTAGGTTAGCCTTCTTTGCTTGCCTTACTAACCCAGCTATACCCTCTACAACCACTAAGAAAAGGAAGGGAGCGAGGGGATCACCCTGCCTCAAGCCTCTTGTTGGCTTGAATTCCTCTGTTGGACTACCATTCACAAGCACCGAGACTGATGATGCAGATTCCAGACATCCACGCATCCATTCAACCCATTTACTTTGGAAACCCAATTTTAAGAGCATATCATAGAGAAACTCCCAACTAACTAAATCATAAGCTTTCTCAAAATCCACCTTCAGACACAACCCAGATCTCCCACTCCTCCTCAGATCCTCTACTATTTCATTTGCCATGAGAACGCTATCAAGAATCCCTCTGTCTTTTAAGAAAGCTGATTGACATTCATCAATAACAGAGGGTAACACTTTTTTAAGTCTGCCCGCCAACACCTTCGATATGACTTTATAAAAAGCCCCCACTAAAGATATTGGTCTATACTGTTCCAGCTTAGATGGATCCCTTACTTTTGGTACCAATGCTATAAATGATGCATTGCAGCCCTTTGGTATAGTACCTGTATCATGGAACACAACCAAAGTTGTAATTAGCTCATCTTTGATAAAATCCCAGCTTTTTTTAATGAAGTTGAAGTTGAACCCATCCGGACCAGGACTCTTGGACCCTTCACATTGCCATACCGCTTCCTTGATTTCCTCCTCTGTAAACGCTGCCAGAAGAAACAAGTTTTCCTCCTGACTAATTCTTTTAAAATCAACTACATCAAGCCGCACCCCCAGGTCCTTTATTGCTTTAAATATATTTTCAAACAACTTCTTTGCTTCTATTCGAACCGTGCAAGGTTCCTCACACCATTGGCCCCCCACTTCCACACCCTTGAGTTCATTTCTAAGTCTTCTCCATCTAATGGATGAATGATAGAATTTGGTGCATGCATCCCCGAATTTCAGCCAGTTCATTCTAGCCTTTTGACTTAGAAGTGAGTCGATTTTCCTATCAATCTCACGCAGTTGACTCAACAATTCCACTCTTTCCACCCTTACACTTTCATGTTGGACATCAGTAAGCTCCTGACAGTCCATGCTATCCATTTCTTGTAGAATTACTCTCCTCTTGATATGTAGGTTTCCGTATACATCTCTATTCCATACCTTCAGATCTCCCTTCAGCCTTTTCAGTTTGTCCTTGAGCTTTGTTATCTCATTCCCCTGAACAACATATGACTGCCACTTTTCTTTCACCATCCCAGAGAATCCCCTTTCCATATGCCATGCATCAATGGTTCTGAATGGTCTAGGCCCCCAATCCTTGTCAACCGATTTAACCACAATGGCACAGTGGTCCGATACTTCCCTCCGCTGAATATACTGCTTACTTCTTGGCCATATCTGTAGCCACTCTTCAGTTACAAGGATTCTATCCAATCTACTTTTCGCCGAGCCATTTGCCTTAAACCAAGTGTAATTTTTCCCTACTAAAGGCAAATCTAACAACAGATTTGTTTCAATGAAATTATTGAAACCGTAGATCTCCCTAGAGCAACCCACTGTACTATTAATACTCTTCCTCTCACTTCTGTTTCTTATTGCATTAAAATCCCCACAAAAACACCATAACAGATCCTGTGATGCTGCTTTAATGTTAGTCAAATCCTCCCAAAGCTTCACCTTTTCTGTGTATGCACAAGCAGCGTAAACATTTACAATTACACATCTCATAGCAGTGCTTATATGTTTCCCGAAAAAAACAATAAACCCCTTTCCCATGACATGACTCTCATACCCGAACACAGACTTCTTCCTCATAGTGAGCAAACTACCTCCTCCATTTTCACCTTCATTGTGTATCCATCCCACCTCATTATCCCCCCACAACGCAAAACATCTAGAATCGGAAAAAACAGTGGTCTTTGTTTCTTGGATGCATACGATTTCTGCTCCCTCACACGCAATAACTTGCCTCAAGTATCTGGCTTTGGTTCCTCCCCCCAAACCTCTAATATTTAAACTAATGATCAGCATAAAAACCAGTCTTCTTTCCCTCCTCAAACCTTTGTATACACTCCGCGTCTCTCACTTCCATGCACTTATATTCCTTAACTACCTCTACTTCATCCCCTCTGCAAGCAATACCCATACATTTACCCCCTTCCCATGAATAAAATAAGATGTTCCAATCTTATTAAGGATCTCCAAAATCTAAGAGAGACACTCTTATACGTCATATAGTAAAATCAACGAAAATGTTACTCCAAAACCTTGTTTAATTACATAAAAAAAACAGTTGCTAAACAAACCTTATACAGAATATATATATATATATATATATATATATATATTTATTTTTATTTTTTTATTTTTTTCTGAGAAAAAAATTACATGTTACAAAAGATATTCATATTACTTAGTTAGGTTAAGTATATATGATTGAATTGTGAAATCTTGAAACAATTGGGTAGAATGTTGCAGTAAAATTAATATCCATCAGTTTCTGAATTTAGTGGCAGATGTGTTTTTGTATGCTCTCTTCATGTTTAATTCAGATTTCTGTATTTAGAATATATCTTAAATATCTTTTTTATTTAATTTATTTATTATTAATAAAAAAATATTAAACACACGCGTTCCATCATGATAATATAGGATTAATGCTTTTTTTAAATTTTTTTTTGATAAAATTCGTTTGATCTTTTCCACTGACAAAGAATATGCATATTTTACATTATGTGGTAATTCCAAATTAAAGTCAGGTAGATCGATGCTCCTCTTTTATGATTTTATGAGAAGAATATGAAAGAATATGAATATTTATCATTGGCTTGTATTTGTATGTTTTTAATTAAGTGAGTTTATACAAGATTTATTTCTTTGACTAGGGTGTTTGTTGTTTTAAGATTATAAGGATTAGGTAGGTTAGAAGGGGTTTTGAGGAACTGTTCTATTATGATTATGTATAAGGGTTGAGTCACCTCTAAAATAGTTTATATTAATTTATTTTGTCTGATAATAAAAAAAAATTATCTAGATGATAAAAGAGTATTTTTACTTTATTCCTTTTATGTTTTCCAAATTAATATTATGTCTTTTTTTTAATGTAATGTAAAGAAAAATAAAAAAAATGTTCAAAGATTTTTAGATTATTTGATGAAGTAGATGGTTTGATAATTTAACACTATGTATTTGTCTTCTTGGAATATTTGTCTTGAGAGCACACAGAAATATCAAATTGTCTATCCCCACGTTAATTATAACTTCCTCTTTTGCATTGGGTTGACCTTTAATTAGTCTTTACTTTGAATTGTAATATATGTTTTTAACCAATTTTTGACTCAGAATGTATATTAAAGTTAGTTAACACTTCAATTAAACCACGTTAATTTCTTGTATGTTTTCTTTGTTATTCTTTCTGTTTAACTATCTGTGTTTTTTTTTTCAGCAAAGAATTAAATAAATTAAAGGGGACACTTCAGAGGTGTTCCAACCCTTATACAGAACCAACAACAACAAGTCTAAACAACAGTTACAACAGGAGAATAAAAATAAAAATAAAGATGTTGCATGCCTAATCTTTTCAACAAAACTTGGGCTTATAGCAATAAACGTGAGCCAAGGTCCATTTCCTCCACAAAGCATCAAAAAGATTGGTCCCTGAAAAGCAGAACCAGCTCACGTGAACAACTATACAAACAACTTGTACATTCCATCCTTCCCAGGCACCACCCACATCTACTCAAGAGAACAGAAAGTTGATCATATCCTTCAAGACAACATCATATAAAAACTGCATTAACAGTGCCCGAACAGGGGTTCCAACAGTGCCAGTTACAACTTAGGTCTTCTCGTTCATAAAACTTCCTAACCAAGCATACCCTATTTCATACCTCCTCCAACCACTATCAACTTCCAGAAAAAAGTCTAGCTCCAACAAAAGGCCTGTTACCTAAGACAGACTCAACTCGTGAAGACCAAAGCAGCGTTTATATCCTCCAAAGACACCTGCTAAACAGAATCAAACCAGCACAAGATTTCAAGATAATTAGGGGTCCAACCAGACCCATTTCTTGGTTATCTCCAGCATGACTCGGAATCCACATAAAATTAGTGTAGCCAACCGAAACTGATAAAAGAGCAACCTGACCAGGTTCCCCTACTCGTCCCAGTGATAGCACCGTACTTGCAGCATCGAAGCCCAAATAGGATACCCAACGTCACCAACGAACCCAATTCAATTATGGTGTCTCTCTATCAACAAACCACATGGAGACCCTGCTTGGTTTACTTTTGATGTGAACAGACCTTCGGAAACCACCTGTTCTGCCAAGGATACTCAGCGTACACACAACATGCATTGTATTGGATTTAAGATCCAATCAGAGAAAGCATAGGAAAATGACCCTTCCCTATGTTTCAGCCAAAGCCAGGACATAAGTTGAGCTGCTTGAAAGGCTTCCTCATGGTCAGGGATCCCTTGTCTGAAGATCACATTGTTCCTGTGCTCCCATATGCAGCGTAGAATGGCCACCCACACTCCCTTCCAGACCTGGTTCTGCTTCTCGGACAAATTAGAAAGATGAAAATTCAAAAAATGGTTGCATATATCCTTATTGTATGCACCCAGAACACCTATCCATATAGAGCATAGCGTCCAGACACGATAAGCAAAGGTACAATCCAAGAACAGATGCTGGGCAGTTTCTACTGACTGGTTACATAAAACACATAGAGGAGAATTCACCATAATCCCTTGTACCATAAGATTCTGACGAGTTGGGATTCTGTCCAGGAGGATTCTCCAAGCTGTTATAAGAGCTTTTGGGAAAGCTTTGGTCTTCCATAACATCCTAAAAACGCTTAGAATCCTTGTGCATAACACCCCTAGATAATACTTCTGATAATTCATCCTCTAGAATGGATTCCCAATGGAATCTTTCCCTTCTCCAATTTAAGTGCCAATGCCACCCATAACTGTCCCAGAATCCAGTCTCACCCACCTTCATCCCTTGATTGAGAGAGATAGAGAATAATCTAGGATATAACTCCTTGATACCTTTGTTGTTAACCCACGGATCCTCCCAAAAGCGCACCAAGTCCCCGGATCTGACATTCCATGTAACAGCTTGTTGGAACCAGCCTTCCCCATTACCCTCCCTACATATTTTTTCTAAATCTCTCCACCACCAAGAATGGTAGCAAGGCCGTGCATGGTCATTACCAGATGTCGCTGAGTATTTGAACTCCAGAATATCTGTGTGTTTCTGTTGGTAGACGATCTAGTGAATTGTGAGTTATTTCCTTACAAACTGGTGCAGTAAGCATGAAGCGAGGAAACTCAATCATCATGACTTTCGTAAAGTATAAAGTTGAGAAATTCACCAGCTTGAATGATTTCGAGTTGTGGTAGTTGAAGATGTTTGTTCTTCTAGTTCAACAAGACCTTCTTGAAGCTTTTGAAGGTGAATTCAAGCTTGATGTAACCTAGAATGATAAAGACATGAAAGTGTTGCTGGAGAAGGTTCATAGTGCAATTATTCTGAGTCTTGGATTTTTTCTAGTTGATTGGTGATTAAATTTGTTATGAACTTAGAAGTAGTGAGTGTTTTATCACAAATGATTTGTGTTGAACTAGAATAAAGATTTGTGTGATTGATTTATTACAAATCGTGTTTAAAATTCTTAGAGCATTTCACATAGTAGACTAGTGACTAGTTGATAGTTCAAAAGCACCTAATGTTACAAGACCTTCTTGATCAAATTCCCTTATGTATTAATTTTAATATTTTTTTTATTCTAGTAGAAAATGTATAAACTAGAATAAAAAAAATTTAAAATTATTAAATTATGCACAGTTTAATAATGTTAATTGACTTTTACTATTTATTAAATTAGTGCTAAGTTCATATTATTTAATTTTAATATTTATTTAAGTTAAAATCAATTTAACGAATATTAATATAATTTATTTTTAATATTTATTTAAATAATACCAATCTAATTTATATTTAATATTTATTAAAATGAATATAGTTTACTTTATGTTTTTTTATCAATAATAAGCAATTAATATATACATAAAAATCACTTCAGGGATGATCCAATCCGTATACAAAAAAACGGATACATCCTTACATCACACACCTTCCTACTAACAATTCAAAACAAGTCCTGCCAAAAACCACAACCACACAACAGCTAAAGCGAAATAAGGCAATCTAGAGGAACAAGACACCAATCAGAATAAGAGAAACAAACATAGGAGAATTTATAAGTAATCCAAGACCAAACCTTTAATTGAGTTAAAGAAAAGATCTCAGAATAGTCCAACCCTCCACCTTTGAATAAAATCATTTTCTTGTGACTCCAAATCTCACTAACCACTACAATCCAAATACTCCCCATCCCTAAATTGACCGACTCAGAAACATTACACATCTCGAACTGCAAAAAATGAGAGTAAGAACCATGGGTAACCGAAAAAATGCCTAACCACTTAAAACAGAGGTTCCACACCAACCAGACTATTCTACAATCAAAGAACATATGATTAGTCTCTTTCAATTTTACCCCACATAAACAACAAAGAGCGCTTTCGATCACAATCTCACGTGTAAGTAAATTTGCCTTAGTGACAATCTTGTTTTCCAGCACCCTCCAAGCGGTAACATGAGCAGAAGGCAGGACCTTAATCTTCCTAAACCAACAAAACATCCCCGACCATACCCCCTCGGACCTCCCTCTAAGTTTCCTATATGCCAAATTAATAGAAAACACATGAGACTTGTTTTTCTTTCCAGACCCACCTATCAACTTTACCCAATACATGGCACGAGTTGTGCACTACCTCGAGGAGTTGACAAAGCTAGTCCTTCTCCCAATCAAAAAGACTTCTTCTCCACGCCAAAGACCACTCCCATACACCATTTTTCCAAGACTCACAATGTTCCAATGACACATCTTTCTCGCCACACAGAGGAAAAAAGCCTTGGAAACTCATTCTTCAAGGATTCGTTACCTACCCACCGATCCTCCCAGAACTTAATACACTTCCTGTTACCAACTTCTCACTTAAAACGGTCTTCAAAGTTAAAACCCCAAAATCTCCAACTTCCAGATTTTCTACAAATTTTCCACCAGATGAAAGTTCTATAGTTTACTTTATGTTTTTTTTATCGGCAATGAATAAATAAAATAAAGCAAACACATAGTTTACTTTATGTTAATCATATTTATTTTTCATATTTATATCCAACACTAAAATATCTAATTTATTTTTAATATTTAACGATGAGTAAGTCGATGTTTACTTAACTTTAATATCTATTTAAGTTAGTAACAATGAACTTTAATTTAATTTGTCTTTTAATATTTATATATTTAATATTAATACTAATCATATTTATTTAAATTAGTTTCAATTAATTTTATTTATGTTTAATAATATATTTATAAAAATTAATGTCAATTAGCATTTTTTAATATTTATTTAAATTAATTCACTTTATAATAATCTATTTTTTCTTAGAGTTGGCATAGCATTTGTCTTCATTCATCATAAATATCTTTTAATTTTATTTCTAATACACCTTATAGTCATTCCTTAAAGTGAAACTACAGTACAAAATAACAATGAAATTCAATGAAAAACGTCATACATCGAACATGTAAGTAGGTTCTGATATGCGTGGATCTATACTGTAACTGCGATTTATGCACTATTTCCCCCAAATACGTGCTACAACGAATCTTCTGTGCTTTGTGGGGTTTAACCATTGCTGCAAACTTATCTCCACGCTATTAGGCTATTTAGGAAACTTTGTTCTTGTAGCTCTCATGGTAGGTGTAATGGTTTATTTTATTTTTTATCAACAAATAACAATGAAATTAAATGGACCACTTCAGGGGTGGTCCAACCCTTATATAATACAGTAAAATAATGTTCACAAAGTACCTTTCCAACTACATATCAACCAACAAGACCTTCTAGAGTCTAACACATCTCTACCAAAATAAAAAAGAAGTACAAGGATCAATCCTTATAACAAACTAAATTGAATGCATATAACCAATGATTCAAGGCACCAATCAGAGAATAAGAAATTAGCTGACGGTATCTTTGAAGAGGTCCAGGACCAAACATTAATCTGTGCCAGAGAGAACACTTCAGTGTGATCAAACACTTCAGTGTGATCAACCACTCCACCTTTAAATAAACAGTTATTCATATGCCTCCATATCTCACTAATCAACGCAATCCACACGTTGCCTATAATAAGATTAACTAAAGTGGGCGCATCAAGAATCTTGAAATGTTCAAAATGAGATCTAGGATCCATAAAATCGACTGATCTTACTCCTAACCATTCATAACAAAGATTCCGAATTAATCAAACAACTTTGCATTCGCAAAACAAATGATTTGTTGACTCCTCATACCTCCTACACAAGCAACACATATTACTCTCAATCCCGATTCCTCTTCTCTCCAGATTAACCCTACAAGCAACCTTGTTTTCCATCACTCTCCAAGCTGTCACATGAGCGGAGGGAAGCGCCTTAATTTTCTAGAAAAAATTATATCTTCTTGAGACTTCCTCACTTTCTTATCTCCTTAAAAAACTATAAGCGGACTTAACTGAAAACTCTGATGACTCACTATCCTTCCATACCCATTTATCCACCGTTTCCATTTCGAGCATCTTATTATTAGAGATCATCTCTAAGAGTTATAGAAATTGTGATTTTTTTTATCAGCAAGAAACAATTAAATTAAACAGATTCATTTAAGGAATAGTTCAACACTCATGTACAAAACAAAATAAGAGACACAGAGTATCTTTATACATACTAAATGAAACATCATACTTATCCCAATACTACCAACAAAAGAGAAGCTGAAAGATGAAGGATCAAATCGAATGCATGGCAGGTGTATTTTACTAATTAGTCCTCAGAGTACGAAAACCGTCTATAGAAATTTGGCAGTCCTGAAATATCATAGAACCGTTATAATCGCCTTTGTTGTATCCACTTGAGCTTATAAGGGACGAGATGTTTTGCTGGCCGCTAATGCTATAGGAAAAAGGATTAGCATTTGAATTATTGTGGTTTCCCCCAGAGCTAATCACTGGGACATTACCATTGGTGGCAAGCTCCATGGAACAATCAGAACTAGTAGGATTAGGGCACCAACCTTTTCCTTTAACACCATCAATTATGCACAGCACTTCATGTTTGGGCTGCATGCAAGGCTTTTCAGTCTCAACGCTCAATCCTCCATCACTCCTATCACTGCGAATCTTCGCCAGAAGAGAGACACCATGAGAACACCATGCAGAAACAAAATAGTGTTTCACAGTGATCATGTAGGGAAGGTCTTCATCGTTGTCTCTTCTCTTTGCCCTTAAAACTACAATAAGACCCTTTCGATCATTGTCTCGTCCGTATAAGAAGGAGGAGGATTTCAGAACCCCACCCTGCGGAATAGGGGCTTTCCTCTCCGGAAGTTGCTGCAGGCTTCTGGGTCCGTTTAGAGTAACATTTGCCAAAAGAAGATCATCTTCCACTCTCATCTTCATCTGAAAATCGACGTCGTCGTTCGCATTGTTTGATACATGGTCACAGATAGATATGGTTAACTCTTCTTCGCGCTTGTCGCGTTTGGTTTTGGTCAAGTCGAGTTCGCAGCTTCTCCTTCCATGTGAGTAGTAATCTGCTCTCCAAGTGTCCTCAACATCACTTCCTTTGCGGTTCTTGGTTTTGCGTAACACAGCCACGGAAGAATCGTCCAGAGGAAATCGCTCTGAGTAATTCTTGCTACCGTGAGAATTTCCCATGATGGAACCTTTGTGTTTGTATTGGAACTGAATTAATTATGTGGCTATGGATGTGCACTTATACAATGGCAATATGAAAACATTGTTCTTATACGGAAGCGTGCATCTTCCGCAATGCTTACTTTTGGATAAAGGTTATTTGACAAACCCTAGAGAGTTGAATTCAGACAGAGAGATAAGAAAAGTATACTGATATTGAAATGGAGAATGTGATTCTCTTATGTGTGGATTATTTTATTCTTGATAAGATGCATTTGTATAATGCCAAGCATTCATTCCTTATTCTATAAAGTGTGGCACCTATATCTTCCTATAATTACTAATTATTTTCTTACAAAATGATTTTATTTTGAAATAAGGAAATATATATGCATTGTGATGATGAGTAAGCGATGTGATCCACTTGCATATTTCCTCTTCATAATTACAAGAGGGGTTGGCTAGAATCATAAGATAAGGTTTAAGATAAAAAAAATATATATTAGAAAGAGTAAAACTCGGAACAAATAACCTAAAAAGTGCGAACTGGTTATGTTCCACTGCTGTTGTCGTCCAAACCAGGAGGCGCAAGGGGAAGGGTGCATTGGGAACTAGATGTGACTACATTGGTTCATCAACTAATCTGATTATGGTGTTTGCTGGAAGGTTTGGATTGGTGCATATTTATTATATTACGATAAAAAAAACAGTAAAAAAAATATATATATTTTACAAACATTTAAATAAAATATAAATTTATTGAAATGTGAAATGGATGATTTTCTTCACCCTCTCAACATATGAGTACCCTTTAAATTTATAATACCTTTCTGCTAATTTTCATTTTCCAATGGTTATAAATTTTATGGTTACGCTCTGTTTTGGATGTGTTCTATCCGACGTTGCCCACGTTGCAAACGTGGCCCAGATTCGTTAAAACTGTAAGGAATACTCGGCTGAACGGTCGGCTGAATCCTCGGCTGAATTGTTGGCTGAATCCTCGGAAACAGCTCCAGGATGTTTTTAAAGGTCAACAGACCAGCCGCCCTTAAGGTTTCAATTACCTCAAAGACGTTCTTGACTTCGGTACTTGCTTGAACGGCGTCCTTGATTTCGGTACTTGCTTGAACAGCGTCCTTGACTTTGGTACTTGCTTGAACGGCGTCCTTGACTTCGGTACTTGCCTTAACGGCGTCGTTTCCTACTGTACTTGCCTCAACCGCAGCGCACATCCTCCTCTCCGATTTGGAAAGCACATGTTTCATATACTCCGTCGTAAGCTTCACTGGTCCTTCAACTTCAACTTTCAACTCTTTTTTACTTTCATCATCATCATACCTTATTCTCACTTTCACGTGCATGGTCTCTTCGCCAACGATGAAATCGTGCGTGGCCTTCACCCTCACCACCGCTCCAAACTCCTCCTTCTTCTTCTCCAGAGTGAAACACCCTCCGGAACCACTCTCCCGACATAAGTAACTAACCACTTCTCTCTCTAGGAAAGGTGGCATGCAGTAATTGTCCTTATCTGAATCATAGCACCTCACGAATTTAGTTTTCAAGTAATTGCATAGAATGCCGTACGTCATGTTTTCCGTTACTCGCAGGGTGAGAGTAGCGGAACCCTTACCAGTCTTCTCCTCTAGGTGAATGCACAGGGCTTTTACAGAACCGGAGCAAATCTCTTGGGTTATCTTCATAGTTAGGAGGGTATTATTGTGGGAGTATGTGAACTCCATGGTTCCACTCTCATCTTCGGCTCTCTGCATTTTGGTGTTCACTTCCAATGGATGAGTGCTAGAAATCAGCTTCACAACCCTCTTATTTCCTGCCATTGCCGCTCAAATGTTTATCACTGTCTTTTTTTCTCAAATCCTGTCTTGCGGCATCTTCATTTATAGGAAAGAGTGAACCTACCCACAGATTCCAAGCGTTAGAACAATGCAAAGAATTCAGTAACTTGAAACAATAATAACTAAATTTAGAAGTAAACCTACGCACAGATTCCAAGCGTTAACAATGCAAGGAATTATATGTTAAAGAGCCACGAAGAAGAGCATCTTCAATCGTAGAACTAGAAAATGTTACCCACCATCTTTTTTTCGTCCCACATTTCTACTATACTTACCCATATCATTTAAAGAAATTCACTAAAAGCAGAAAAAGAACTTTAAATGAGGGTAGGAGTGCTTTTGCAGTTATCATTTGGATGGGGAGTTTGTGAGGAAGTGGAAGCTTGTGAAAGAGGTAAAGGGAGTTGCTTAGTGAGGTGAAGAAGGTAAATATTTTCTGGTTTTCCTGCACAATGCTGGAAAGTGCATATATTATATACACGTATAGTCTTTTAAGCTTTCAATTAGGGTTAAGTAATCTTTATAGTCTCGGCCTTAGGTTTGGCTTCTTTATATTTGAAAGATCCCTAAAGTATTTAGCTTAATTTATTTATTACCGATATAAAAAAAAACAAAAACAGCTAAAAGTCAAATTGACAAACATAAGCCACATAAAAAATATAAGACATTTCAAAAGATATTAATATGTGAATGAAAGAATCATATTATCCATCTATAATTATGACAAAGAAAATATATTTGAATTATATTATTTTATGTCGTTCAAATGGAGATCAAGTCAATCAAAATCTTCGTAAATTAAAATATCGAAATGTCAAGTTGCCAATCCCAAGAAAAATAATAAAAGCAATAAGAAGAAAAGAAATATAAGAATTATACTTCCACTGATTATTCTATTAAGATGATAAAGGATATATTCTCCTTTCTAGCATGATATTGATAATTATAATGTACCATAAACTATCCTTTCTATCTTTATACTGTAATGATAATATAGCTGGGTCGTTGACTAATATAATTTTTTTTATCGTGAAAAGAATCCATTAAATAAATAATCAATTATATAATATGATCTAAAAAGGTAACGTACTTCAGTATTTGAAACATTACATTTTTTTATCATACAACAGCAAAGTCTATCGAGATTAATAGATAATTAGATTTAAAGATGTTTAAATATTGCTGCACAGTTCTCACTATCGCTCACTCTGCCATACTCAGACATGCCCACGGGATCCTCAAATTAAAGGTGAGATGTGCTGTAAAATTCTCAAATTTTGACATTCCATTTCTATGAACATAGTCAAAAGAAACTTTATCCAAAAGTAGGAACTGCAGAAGATGGACGCTAGCTTCTATGTTTTATATTCCTGCATCAAAGCACCAATTTTCACCATTGTGATAAATATTTGAGTGCAGAAGAGAGACACAAAGGTTCCATTCCATTCCATCATGGGAAACACTCAAACTAGCAACTACTCTGCGGAGTTTCCTTTGAGCAATTCACCTGTGGTTTTCCTTCGCAAGACCAAGTTCGGGCCAAAAGCTGTCCACACTTGGACTGCTCAGTACAAGTCATTGGGAAGCACCTGCGAACTCTTGGCCAAAACCAACGGCGATTACAACAAGAAGGATCAACAGTTAATCATCTCAATCCACGACCACTCATCAAACTACCGAAACGAATACGTTAAATTTAAGTTTGACGTGAGGTTTAAAGAAGGTCTTCTCTTAGGAGATGGTGATATTACTGGAACCGTGCTGCGTCTTCCGATGTGCAAAATTCCTACTGCGCAAGGTGGGATTCTCAAGGCCACCTCCTACTTATACGGAACTCGCACCGGCAGAAAGGGTCTTGTGGTATTCTTAAGAGCAAGGACACACGATGACGATGAATCGCTTCCTTACATGATCACTATAAAACACTATTTTTTCTCTGCATGTTATTCTCACGGTGTCTCTCTTGTGGCCAGGATTTGCAGTAGCCATGATGGAGGCTTGAAAGTTGAGATTGAGAAGCCTTCTGAGCATCCCAAAACTGAGTTGTTGAAGATGTTTGATGATGTCAAAGCAAGAGGGTGGTGGCCTGATCCCAACAGTTCTGATTGGGCAATCCAGCTTCCAAACCAAAACAAGAATCCTGCAAACCCTAATCCTTCTCCTTCTTATGGTGTCATCAGCAGATGCCTCATCCACAACGATGGATGTGTTAATGGCAATGGTAACGGTTGTCTTATTGTTAATCAGAAGATTTATTTCTGTATAGGACAACAAAAGTTCAACGAGTAAAATATGCTTCGAGATTGTAATTCTAGAATAAATAAGGTGATCAGTTTTTGGAGATTGTACTTCTAGAGTAAAAGGCTTTATTGATTCCTTTTCTTCCCAACAAACAATGGTGGTGCAGTTACCACAAGATTCAAAACGGCAATTAAAGATGCTGAAATATTTCTCCTCGTTCAAGTTTTGTTATTTCTCCTTCTTTTTCTTCACGTAGCAGAGGCATATGGGAATGCTCGCTAAAAATGGTGTAACTTCACCAGGTTTTGCCTCTTCATATGAACTTGCCTTCAGAGAAAACAAGACAACGTTCATATGTAGCTTGTTTATTGCTTGTAATACTACTAGATATGTCTTACCAAAGTTTTATTACTAACTTCTTATTAAAAATAATTAATATAAACCAATTTTACTAACCAAAAATAATTAGTTATTCCATTTTAAAAATAAAAAAAAATTATTGGTTTCTAAATTAGTTTATATTATTGTGAAATAGTTTCTAAATTGGTATCTAATTAGTTAACAAGATTTTTGCTAATAAATTTAGAATTTAAATAATTGATATTTAAATAATTGATAGTTAAAATCTTGATAACTAATTAAATATCAATTTAAAAACTATTTATCAATAATAGAAACTAATTTAAAAATTAATAATTTTTTTAATATCTAAAATAATTTCTAATTTAATCATTATAACTGTTGGAGATCCCACATCGACTAGAGATTAGAGCCTTTCATTGTATATAAGTGGGTGCAAACCTCAACCCTATGAGTCAGTTTTATGGGGTTGAGTTAGGCTTAAAGTCCACTTCGTAATATGGTATCAGAGCCATTTCGAGCGTATCTTAGCACGAGTTGGCAGTCTCGGCGTGGGTGCAAACCTCAACCTCATGAGCCGGTTTTATGGGGTTGGGTTAGGCTTAAAGTTCACTTCGTAATAATAACAACTAATAAAAATTGAATAAAAGTATGCGAACATAAGTTACTTTGAATAAAAATTTAATTTTAATCCTATCACTTTGGAAGGACGACATATATGGAAGAGTCACTCCTAAAAATTTGTATAAGAATCCCCTTTAATTAATTAATTCTTTGGTGTGATAAAAAAATCCTCAAATATTAAAAAAAAATGACTCATTCTTTAAATAATTCTCTTTCAAATGAAATTTTGTAAGGCTGCAAATGAAAAATCTGCTTAGGATGTGATAAAAGTTAAAGAAAATGTTTGTGGTCAAGGTTCTATTATAAGATTATAAAAATAATTAAATTGTCAAGTTGTCAACCACAGAAAAAGAATAAACGCAATAAGAAGAAAAGAAATATAAGAATTATACTTTCCACTGTGATTATTCTATTAAGATAATAAAGGATGGATGCTCCTTTCTAGCATGATACTGATAATTATAATGTAGCATAAACTATCCTTTTTTATCATTATACCGTAATGATAAAATAGGATCGATGCTTTTTTTTTATTAGATACATATTATTTTCAATTTATAAAGGAATATAGATTTCTATATTAATGAAAAAAATATTTGAAGTCCGTTTGGTCATTCAAATTAAAACCGAAATCCTTAAAACACCACCACTTTATTCAACATAAGAAAGAGATAACACGACGTATAACTTTATTCAACATAAGAAAGAGATAACACGACGTATAAGTGTCTAATTTCAATAATATTTTATATTAAAATATAGGTATTTATGAGAATTTATTTCTAATTTACATATAAAATAATTTCTAATTTATGAATTTATACATTTTTACATTTTTATGAGCTTTATTTGAATAAGAGCATTTTATTCCTAAATTTGGTGTTAATTGCATATTTTTAGGGAGGATTGAAGATTTGGAGTAAAGGAAAATAATTTGACCTAAAAAGAGAAAGTTTGAAGGTCCCATAATGAAAAAAGATGTAGAGAAAGATTGGACATTTTTTATATTTTATCACTTAGCCCATTAGCGCGACACAACAAGCCACCTAACCCTAGAAAATTAGAATAAATAGGGGGCTAGAAGTTCACCCTAATGTGCCAGATTGAGAGAAAAACACCATAGAGTGAATTCTAATCCAACTGGGAAAATGAAAGGTGCTAGAAGTATGCGTGGTTAATTATACCATTTGGGATAGAGAGTAATCTACTTGAACTCTTATGTATTGAGGTGATATCTTATATATTAATATTCATTTCTTGATGATTATTGGTATTGTTTTTTACTTTTAACTCCATGACAAATTGAGAATCCTAAATCTGACCGGATGTATTTTTAGTGTTTGGACCTAAACAGCAATACTAAACATATTTGAGTGCTAGGAATAGACTTGGAAGTTTGGTTGGAGAAGGAATCTTTTTGAGTGGGAAAAGAATTTAGTGTGTCTTCTGTCTCAGGAAGTTCAGGGTGTGAGGTTGAATTTGGAGAAGGAAGATAGCTGGGAGTGGAAGGAAGGGGAGGAGGTAGAGTATTCGGTTAAAGTTGAATATCTCCGTCTAGGGGAGGGCCGAGTAGGAGAGAGAGGGAGAGTTTATGAAGTTCTGGAAGTGTAAGGTTGTACCTTCTGCACATGTTACGGCTTGGAGGGTGTTAGAAAATAAGTTGGCTACTAAGGCTAACTTGGAAAAACGTGGGATCACAGTGGTAAGTTCTGTGTGTAGTCTTTGCGGGGTGGAGGAGGAATCTCACACTCATCTGTTCTTTGAGTGTAGTTTTGCGTGGCGAGTGTGGAACCTTTGTTGTGCTTGGTTGGGCGTGCAAAGTATGTTTCATAATGCTCCACCGCTAAATTTCTCTCAGTTTAGGTTGAGCAAGGAGTCTGTTTCGGTAAATGAGGTTTGGGAGTGATTTGGATCGCGGTCGTCAACGAAATCTGGAAACATAGAAACAGAGTAATATTTAGAGGGGGTGTAATAGATGTATTGGAAGTATTCACTTTGGTGCAACTAAAGGCATGGGCTTGGTTACTTCCAAGTCGCAGGATGCAATCTTTTCCTTTTCTGATTGGTGTGTTAATCATTTGGTCTGTGTGGAGATGATGTTTTGATGTTTTGTTTGGGTATAAGAGTGAGGGTTGTAGGCGGTTCTCTCCGGATTTATTTAAGTATTTAGGAGTTGACGGGGTGTGTGTTGTGGAAAAGGTTAAAGGTTGTGTTTTTGTATAAGGGTTAGGTCACCCCTAAAGTGACTCACATTTATTCATTGTTTATTGTTGAAAAAAAAAAACTTTTCCAATATGTTATTTTTTTAAAATGTCACTAAAATAATTTAATAACACTATTAAAATATCACATTTTTACTAAAAGGGTTATTAAAAAATTTAATAACATTTTTATAATTTTATTTATTTAAAAAAAATATTACTAAAAAATTTATTAACATTTTAAAATGTCAACTTTATAATAAAAAATATTACTAAAAATTTTTAGTGATACTTTTATAATGTTCACTATAAGAAAATCATGAAATAGACCCCTATCTTGAATTCTGCAGATAGTCCGTTTGGAAGGCTGGTAAGGATAGTGGTTTCTCGGTAAAATTTGCCTATGATCTTTTAAGAGGCCCTGTTGAGGGAAAAAGTGTGTTTGTCTTCCTCTGGAAGACTACTGCTTTGCCCTCAGCACAGATTATCGCTTGGAGGGTGTTGATTAATTCAATTGCCACAAAAGCTAACTTGGAGAGACGTGGAGTTTTGGTGGATACCAATCTATGTAGTTTTTGCAGGATGGCTGAACAAAACACATGTTTTTTTACTGCAAGATAGCTTGGTTAGTCTGGAATTAGTGTTATACATGGTTAGGGATTGCGTCGGTTGACCATGTTGTCCCAACAGCTCACTTCTTGCATTTTATTTTGCTAAATGCTCCTGTCCAGGTTAATGTAGTTTGGAATTGTGTTTGGATAGCTGTAGTTAGTGAATTATGGAAGCACAGGAATAAACATATTTTCCAAGGAGGGGTGATCGATCCTTCAAAAGTGTTCACTTTGGCACAATTAAAGGCTTGGTCTTGGGTAACTTCTGTTTCTGCTAGTTTTACTTACTCTGAGTGGTGCATTGATCCTAAGGCTTGTATGTTTTCAATAAAGTGAGCTTTTATAAGAGTTACTCCTTCGGTTGGGTTATTTGTTGTTCTTAGCTTCTGTTGTTCTTTTTGCCCCTTTTTGTGGTTGCAAAGAGATTGTATTGGGTTTGGTTTTGAGTTTGTACGGGTTAGATTTGAATTTGTACGAGTTAGTTTTGAATTGGTACGGGTTAGTCTTGAAAGTGAACGGGCTGTACGGGTTTTTAGTGGTAGATTTGTTTGTCTGAGTTACTCCTTCGGTTGGGTTATTTGTTGTTCTTAGCTTCTGTTGTTCTTTTTGTCCTTTTTTTGTGGTCGCAAAGAGATTGTATTGAGTTTGGCTTTGAGTTTGTACGGGTTAGATTTGAATTTGAAACGGGTTAGTTTTGAAAGTGAATGGGCTGTACGGGTTTTTAGTGGTAGATTTGTTTGTCTCTCTATTTGTTGGTTTGAGAGACCAGAGAAATTGTCTCATATTTGTTAGGTATGTATAAGGGTTGAACCACCCCTTAAGTGGTTCCTGTTATTTAATCTTTTTGCTGATAAAAAAAAAAAACCTAAATTAGAGACCATTTTAAAAACTAAAAAGAAATTTGATTTTTAAATTAGTTTCTATTATTATTAAATAGTTTCCAAATTGGTATCTAATTAGCAACCAAGGTTTTTGCTACCAAATTTAGAAACTAAATAATTGGTAGTTAAAACCTTAGTTGCTAATTAGATACCAATTTAGAAAATATTTAACAATAATAGAAACTAATTTAGAAACCAAATTTCTTTTTTAGTTTTTAAAATGGTCTCTAATTTAGTTCCTATTGTAACTAATTATTTTGGTATCTAAAAATTGGTTTTTATTTAATGATTTTCTTGTAGTGGTACTAATATTTTTTTAATATTTCATTTATTTAATATAATAATTAAGTATTTGGTTGCTAATTAGATATCAATTTATAAACTATTTAACAATAATAGAAACTAATTTAGAAACCAATTTTTTTTTTAATTTCTAAAATGGTCTCTATTTTAGTTTCTATTGTAACTAATTATTTTGGTCTTTAAAAATATGATTTTCTTGTAGTGTACCTAGATTAATTTTTATTATTAATAAATAATTTTAAAGGTGTTATGTGATTAGGTTGTTCATATCTTTCTAAAATCATTCTTGTGTATGTATATTCTTGATTGCTGATAAAATATAATAAATAATTTTTAAATTTATATCTAATTAGTTACCAAAAGTTGTTGCTACCAATTATTTAGACACTACACATAAAATAAATGAATTAAGATATCTTTGTAATTTATTGTGTATTTATTTTCGCATGTGTTCGTGGAGAACATTTATGATAATTATTCTTTTATTTAATTTTTTGGTTTTTTTTTACAATGTTAACTTCTTTGGATGCTTAGATAATTACATGTATTTTTTTTTATCAACAATAACAATAAATGCGAATTACTTTAGGGGTGGATCAATCTTTATACATACAGAAACCATCTAGCAATGCCTACCAAACCAACCGGCGAAAAGTGTTGTCCCTAAAAAACCCAAAAATACATCAAACAATCAGACACATACATTCCAAAGGTTCCAAACACCAACAGGAAAAGGGAACTGAAGCGGAGTCGAATTTTACATAAATTCAAGACCAAACATTAACTTGCATCAATTACATATACTTAACTTGTATAATATATATATATATATATATATATATTTATTTTTATTTATTTTTTTTTTATTATTATAATGATAATAATAAGAATATAAATAGTAATAATCATAAGATCACTAAATTGATTTAATGATTTTGGTGAAAATCCATTATCTTTGAGCAATGCTCATGATTGGAAAATCATGAACAAATTGTTTTCTAAACTTAAGGGCACAATGTTGTTGAAAGTAAAAAAGTGTAGTGAAAACTATTGAAAGTTGATTATCTTTGTATTTATTTATTTTTAAATAATCGTATTATATTATTATTTAAAATATTACAAATATTTTTATAATTTCAATTAATATAATCTGAACCATCATTATTTTGTTATCATACTTTATTCAATATCACATAATATATATGTATAGTCTCCATTCTTATTTACAAGGGGAAAGTTGTTCATAACTAATCTCTATTACATTTAGATTAAATCCCATCTGAAATCAAAGAAAAAGTTTGTACTAACAAACAAATAAGACAGAAGAAGAAGCATAATTTATTTATATATTATGAACTAAGATCACTTATTTGATCATACAACAGCAAAGTGTATCGAGATTAATAGATAATTAGATTTAAACATACTAAGAAAAGATGCGTTTAAAAACAACATTTGGAACTAAAAATCCCAGCGCTGGGAAAATTAGAGCCACCATGCATGGATCGCTCTCTTTAGTGCACACCTCTCAATACCATTTGACTTTGTAATCATCCTCTTTGCCTGTGAAACTTCCATTACACAGCTCCCGATACTCCATCACGGGCAACGGGCACGTTACCATTTTGGGTTTCACACCGGAGTCACTGTCGGAGACAGTTCTTGAGATCTTGGGCGATGTTTGCACCTCCGTTTCCTGAGTTTTTCCCAAGAAACTGTGGGAGACATTTCTTAAGGTCGACAACACATTATTCCGTATTTCACGTTCCATCTTCTCCTCCATTTTTTCAATCACCCTATCCGAGTAATCCGTTGTTAGCTTCACCGGTCGCTCCACCTCCACACGCAACCCTACTTTTCTGTCGTTTGTTATCTTCACTTTCACACTCACCGTTTCATCACCGCCGAAGTGGAAGGCGTGTGTGGTCTTCACCCTCTCCACCACTTCTCTCCCATCGACTTTCTTCTTTTCTAGAGTGGAGAAACTTCCACAACCGCTCGTACGACAGAAAAGAGCCGTGGCTTCTATGTCTGGCAGAGATGGCGCACTATAATTCATCCTAAACGAATCATATGAAGCAGATGATAATGTAACCACGCTAGACAAAACATCGCACATGTTATTTCTCACGAAGCTCATGCTCGTTTGGGTACCAGTACTCTCACCGAATTGTTCCCTCACGTCGATATTTACTGAGTATACAACATTGTCTTTGCATTTTTCAATTATGTTGAGAGCACAAAATCGCTTACCTACACAGAATGCGGTGCTCCTTTTCACACAGAACACGCCCTGTTCTTCACCGTCGGGGTATTTCTGCGTTATGAATTCTTTCACTTGCACAGGTGGACCGCCACAGTTAAGCTTAATAAAATACTTCTTCGGGTCTTCCATGGCTTTAGACATCACTAGTGTATTTATATATAATATGCTTTTTTGTTGGATTCACGTGGTGAGTTATATGATCCATTGCAGCGCTAGGGTTCATTTATAGGTGAAACTGCTGTATCTACAGATTTGGAGCGTTAGAAGAAAGCATGGAATATATGCTAAAGAGCCACCTTCCTTCAAGATAACAAAGAGAACCAAAATGTTCTATTTATACATATCTTATGTATTTCTTTTTACAATTTTTTTTTTATTAAGGAGATTTTTTCTTTTTTAAATTTTTTTTTATTATAAATATTAATATTTATTGTGGGTTTACGAGCTTGAGTGTCAAAATATCATAACTTTTTTTTATAATGATATATTGACAATTCTCATTTTTTCATACAACCACATTACAACTTCCAATATTATTATTTTAATATCTTTTTCATATCTCCAAACCTACCCTTTTTATATATATTTATTTCTAAATCCATCATATTAAGAGTTGTATACAACTCCATAGGTTGTCAAAGTTGTTAGAATGTATGACTTTAAACTAGAGGGGTGAATGGTTTAAAGAGGGTTTTCACAAACTTTTAAGTCTAGAATGAAATTACTTCGAGAAAGACTTGATTAAGAAATCAGTTTGCCAAAACACAAAGCAAATAAGCATAGCACCAGAAAACAATCGGTTGTTTATACCAATTCACAAATACAAACTGAAATTAAAGAGTTCAAGGGATAGAGAGATTGAACACACAGGTTTATACTGATTCACTCTTAACCAAGAGCTACATCCAGTCTTCCCAGAAACCCCTGGGAATCCACTAAGCAATCAACCCTAGATTACTTACAACACCACCAAAGAAGTGACATTGATCCCCTCAAGACACACACTTCCTTTGGCTCAGCACAAACACCACTAAGAATGCTGATCTTGACAACCTCAAGAACACACAACACTTCTCAGCTTCACACACGGAGTTTCTTCAAAGTACAAAGGATTACACTTGTTACATAAAAAAATCTGAAATCAATACAATATGAAAATCCTATATCACACTCTTTGATCAAAGCAATCTCAAAAGCAAAATCATTGAAAAACTCAAATATGTTTTTCTTTGATTAAATCTCAGTTGTTTTTTGATACAAAATTTGAACAAAGTATTTATTGCATTCAAAGACTGGTCAAAGCATTTAAAACTGGAGTGTATTCAGTTATAAAATCATTTAATGCTCAGTCAAAGCACAAAACAGTTTTCTGTTATGGTCCCAAAACAAACAATCGGTTGAATGCTTAAATCAATCGGTTGTTTTGGTTTGACAGCAAGTCAACCATCAAAAACAGTTTTCAACCTTTCTAAAAACACTTAAGTATAAAACAATCGGTTGTTTCGACAAAACAATAGGTTGTTTTTCACTTAGTTTGAAAAACACATTTCATTTAAAAGGTTTGAGAATGCTTAAGCTTTGGATTCAATCAAGAGTGGATTTAACATATATAATCTACCGTAGATCTTATCTAAAGACAGCTTCAGCAACAACAAGCACATCCAGCCTTCCATCAACCTTCAAAGGGTTTGGATTCTTCAAAGCTTGAACACACTTGATTCAACAAAAGTATCATTTTCCATTTTTTTCTTCTAACCATAATTGAAATTTCACTTTAATAATTTACTTTATATTTTAATGCACTACAAGAAAATCATTAAATAGAAACTAATTTTAGAGACAAAAAATAATTAGTTGCTATATTGACTAAATTATATATCATTTTAGAAACTAAAAAAAATTGGTTTGTAAATTAGTTTCTTGTTAAATAGTTTCTAAATTGGTATCTAAATAGCTACCAAAGTTTTAACTACCAATTATTTAGATTCTAAATTTGGTAGCAAAAACTTTGATAGCTAATTAGATACAAATTTAAAAAATATTTAACAATAATATAAACTAATTTAGAAACCAAATTTTTTTTTAATCTCTAAAATGATCTCTAATTTAGTCAATATAGCAACTAATTATTTTTGGTCTCTAAAATTGGTTTTTATTTAATGATTTTCTTGTAGTGATACTTAATAAAGTGAAATTTCAATGGAAATTTTATCTTTGCACCAAATTCACCAAACATATTTGAAAAAAAAAAGTATGTAAATAGGTAAGTCGTAATAGTTGATTCCTAAGTCTGATAACCTGTAACAACTTACCAATTATAGACCCATCTTGTTGGTAGGGTGCGTGTACAAAATCGTTTTGGAGATTTTGGCTATCAGGATGAAAAAGGTGATTAATAAAGTCATTGACGTTAGGCAATCTGTTTTTCTTGAAGGGATGAGGCTTTTGGATAGTGTTCTAGTGTCCAACAAAGTATTAGAGTTGCGTGTTCTAAAGTTTTATTACTAACTTCTTATTAAAAATAATTGAATATAAACCAATTTTACTAACCAAAAATAATTAGTTATTCCATTTTAAAAATAAAAAAAAATTATTGGTTTCTAAATTAGTTTATATTATTGTGAAATAGTTTCTAAATTGGTATCTAATTAGTTAATAAGATTTTTGCTAATAAATTTAGAATTTAAATAATTGATAGTTAAAATCTTGATAACTAATTAAATATCAATTTAAAAACTATTTATCAATAATAGAAACTAATTTAAAAATTAATAATTTTTTTAATATCTAAAATAATTTCTAATTTAATCATTATAACTGTTGGAGATCCCACATCGACTAGAGATTAGAGCCTTTCATTGTATATAAGTGGGTGCAAACCTCAACCCTATGAGTCAGTTTTATGGGGTTGAGTTAGGCTTAAAGTCCACTTCGTAATATGGTATCAGAGTCATTTCGAGCCTATCTTAGCACGAGTTGGCAGTCTCGGCGTGGGTGCAAACCTCAACCTCATGAGCCGGTTTTATGGGGTTGGGTTAGGCTTAAAGTCCACTTCGTAATAATAACAACTAATAAAAACTGAATAAAAGTATGCGAACATAAGTTACTTTGAATAAAAATTTAATTTTAATCCTATCACTTTGGAAGGACGACATATATGGAAGAGTCACTCCTAAAAATTTGTATAAGAATCCCCTTTAATTAATTAATTCTTTGGTGTGATAAAAAAATCCTCAAATATTAAAAAAAAAATGACTCATTCTTTATATAATTCTCTTTCAAATGAAATTTTGTAAGGCTGCAAATGAAAAATCTGCTTAGGATGTGATAAAAGTTAAAGAAAATGTTTGTGGTCAAGGTTCTATTATAAGATTATAAAAATAATTAAATTGTCAAGTTGTCAACCACAGAAAAAGAATAAACGCAATAAGAAGAAAAGAAATATAAGAATTATACTTTCCACTGTGATTATTCTATTAATATAATAAAGGATGGATGCTCCTTTCTAGCATGATACTGATAATTATAGTGTAGCATAAACTATCCATTTTTATCATTATACCGTAATGATAAAATAGGATCGATGTTTTTTTTTTATTAGATACATATTATTTTCAATTTATAAAGGAATGTAGATTTCTATATTAATGAAAAAAATATTTGAAGTCCGTTTGGTCATTCAAATTAAAACCAAAATCCTTAAAACACCACCACTCCATTCAACCATAAAATAAAACTTGCAATAATAAAAGAAAATTTAATCACTACACCAAACAAATTCTTTAAAATTATTATGATTTTTATTATACTTATTATTAATAATAATATTAATAATATTAATTATAATATTGATAATAATAATAATAATATTAATAATATTACTAATAATATTACTAATATGAATAATATTAATCAATATTAATAATATGAATAATATTAATAAATATTAATAATATGAATAATATTAATAAATATTAATATAATTTATTTTATTATTATTAATAATAATTATATTAATATGTATAAATTATATTAATAATAATAAGTATAATAAAAATGATAATATGACCAAAGAACTTCTCTGATCTAGTGGTTAATGCTTCCTGGTCATTTGAAGGACTACTTGGGTAATGAAAGGTGCTAGAAGTATGTGTGGTTAATTCTAACTGGAGCTATTTTTAGTGTTTGGACCTAAACAACAATACTTAACATATTTGAGTGTTAGGAATAGACTTGAAATGTTAATTGCTATTAAACGTTTGAGAGATTGATATAAATGATTTTTATACGGACATCAATTTCAATCAAAGAACTTAATATTGACATGCTAATCAAAATACATGAGAGTGAGAAAGATGAAACCTAATTCATTCTTTGTTTGTTTTCTTATTGATCAGTGCCAACATAACCAACTTAAAACACTTTTTTTGATTGTTTTAGTGTTATATTTAACGAATATTGTATTCGATAATTCACTATTACTTGTGGATCGATATCATATCCGTTCTTAAGGACCATTATTACTTCTGACAAACGCGGTGCACTTGTCATAAAAAGTCATCAACGACAGAGGTGGTTTAGATGTTTGACCATTTAGTATTTTAGAACTGATTAAGGGACATAATACCTCAGAAATATTCTCAATTTATTTTATTTATTATTGATAAAAAAAAGTCTTTTTAAATAGTTAATTAATCTACTTAAAATGGTTACAAATTATCTAAATTATATATGATGGATATAGCCCAATGGGAATGACTGAAGAAGATGTGGCATCAACATAATTTCCTTCACTTGCTATAAATTAAATTAAAAATAAGAAAAACTTCCTATAAATTAAAGAGACCATGAATCACAAGCATTGCCATGCACCTTTTTTACATAACTTCAATCCGTTTAGTCATGACCTTCAAACAACATTGCTAAAAATGGAGGATGGGAGGATGGTAGGTGGCTATGGAGGTTAAATTGGAGAATGGTTAAATATGATTGGGAGCGGAATATGGAGGAAGAGTTATCTTCAAGATTGTCATTGGGTATGCTCAAGATCATCTCGTCTGGGGGAAGATCCAAAAGGCATGTTTTCGGTAAAATCTGCATACTCCCTTCTGGCCAGCATCAAACAAATGGCACAATGGATAATGCTTTTGGCCTTTTATGACCGTCGAAAGTCACGCCCAAAGTACTTATCACTGCTTGGAGAGTCATTCTTGACAGACTTCCCACCAATGACAATCTTATAAGGAGAGGTATACAGGTGAATTCGCCTTTATATGTCTTGTGCAGTATGTCAGACGAATCATCTCAACATCTCTTCCTCGAGTGTACATGCGCAACGAGTATGGTCCCACTGTTATCGTTGGATTGGCATTCTGGGGCCAACAACAAGGACATAAGGAATCATTTGGTAAACTTCTACTTAATCCACCTATCTAGTACACAAAACCAGGTGTGGAGAGGTTTATGGGCGGCAATTGTTAGAAGCATTTGGGAGCAGCGAAACCAGGTAATCTTTAGAGGAGGGATCCCCGATGCTGACAAAGTTTTCCAAAATGTTCAGTTACTGTCATGGCTGTGGTTAAAACACAAGGCAGCTGGATTCTCATATGCGTTTTCAGATTGGCTCTTGAATCCCAACCACTGCCTCCTTGAAGTTATATGAAAAGTTCTCTCTTCATGCTGTAAGCTGTCTCACTGCTTGTGTTTGTGTAAGGTCTTGTGACTAGTTGACATAGGTAGGAGTTTTGGGAGACGTGCTGAATGGAAGCGAAAATTGTTGTAACATAGAATCTATGATGGCCAAAGAAGGCGTTGCAAGGTTCTACGGTGTTTGCTGCTAAATGATGTAATGAGCATGCAGGTTCTGGAAGAAATACAGGTATGCTGAGTGCCTAATAGTAGTCATAGTTAGGAATGAGGGTGCTGCAACAAGGAGAGAATTACTATGAAGGTGGTTAAACCTTGGTGAAATCAAACCAAATACCTTAAACTCATACAGCTATCCTTCTTTTTCTTCACCGTAGCAGAGGGCATATGGGAATGCTTGCTAAAAATGGTGCAACTTCACCAGGTTTTGGCTCTTCATATGAACTTGCCTCCACAGAAAACCAACACAACGTTCATCTCTACCTTGTTTATTGGTTCTAATACTACTTAGATATAGATATCGTGTTACCAAAGCCAAAGTTTTATTACTAGCTTCTTATTAAATAAAAGTATCTCTAAACTTCTTTTTATTTAATTTATTGTTTATTGATAAAAAAAATTAAATAAAAATATGCAAACATAATTACTTCGAATCAAAATCAATTTTAATTATATCAATATGTAATAGGGGAGGGAAAGATAAAAAAGTTAGGTTGTATTGATTTTTCAAGTCTTTTCTCAGTCAGAAATGTGGTTTTTATAACGTTTGGAATATCCTAAAGTATCTCTTTCTATTTTAATTTATTAATTTTTTACTGATAAAAAAAATTATATAAATATGTAAAATTTCATTAATAAATGAATAAATTCACACGTTATAATTGAAATCTAAATAATTCAAACTTAAATAATTTTTATATTTTTTATTAAATAATTTTTAGTATCATTTGTTGAAATATTACATATTAGTAACATTTTTAACGTTACCTTAATAAAAACTTTTAATAATAATTTTAAAATGTTACCCTTTTATTAAAAAACATTTACTAAATATTTTAAATAATATTTTTATTATTTTATTTTTGTATTAAAAATATTGTCAAAAATATTTAAATATTTAGTAAAAACTTTAAAATATTATCTCTTTATAAAAAGTCACTAAAGATTTTTAATAATACTTTTCCAATATGTTATTTTTTTAAAATATCACTAAAAAAAATTTAATAACACTATTAAAATGTCACATTTTTACTAAAAAGGTTATTAAAAGATTTAATAACATTTTTATAATTTTATTTATTTTAAAAAATATATTACTAAAAAATTTATTAACATTTTAAAATGTCAACTTTATAATAAAAAATATTACTAAAAATTTTTAGTGATACGTTTATAATGTTATTTATTATTAAAAAAATATTACTAAAAAAACTTGGTAATAGTTTTTAAAAAAAAAATTTATTAAATAAATGTTACTAAAAATATTTAGAGATATCTTTATAAATGTCTCTGTTAAATATTTTATATATGTCTCGGTTAATATGTCAAAATTTTATTGAATGTGCGCTTTTATTCGTCACATAAAATGTTACTAAATTATATTAGGAATATAAATATTCGTCACATTTAATAAAATGTTATATCTTGTTTTGATTTAATAATTCTTTTTTATTAATTATCATATATCTAGTAGTAGTGATGTTCCGAGTATGATGTCACTTTTAAAAAGATAATTAATTATTATATTAAATAAATGAAATATTAAAAAAATATTAGTACCTTATTAATTTTTATTATTAATAAATAATTTTAAAGGTGTTATGTGGTTAGGTTGTTCATATTTTTCTGTATAAGGATTAAATCACATCTTCTGAAATCGTTCTTGTGTATGTATATTCTTGATTGTTGATAAAATAAATTAATAAATAGTTTTTAAATTTATATATAATTAGTTACCAAAAATTCTTGTTACCAATTATTTAGACACTACATATAAAATAAATGAATTAAGATATGTTTGTAATTTATTGTGTATTTATTTTCGAATGTGTTCGTAGAGAACATTTATGATAATTATTTTTTTATTTAATTTCTTTGTTTTTTCTTTACATGTTAACTTCCTTGGATGCTTAGATAATTACATGTAATTTTTTTTATCAGCAATAACAAATATATAAATACGAACCACTTTAAGGGTGGATCAATCCTTATACATACAGAAACCATCTAACAATGCCTACCAAACCAACAGGCGAAAAGCGCTGCCCCTGAAAAAACCCAAAAATACATCAAGCAATCAGACGCATACATTCCGAAGGTTCCAAACACGATCAGAAAAAGGGAACCAAAGAAAGCCGAGTTTTACAGAAATCCAAGACCAAACCTTAACTTGCATAAGATGTACTTAACTTGTGTAATATATTATAATGATAATAATAAGAATATAAATAATAATAATCATAAGATCACTAAATTGATTTAATGATTTTGGTGAAAATCCATTATCTTTGAGAAATGCCCATGATTGGAAGCTCTAGGCTTTAGGAAGCTCTTTTAGAAAAATCTTCATTATGGCCTTAAAACCTCACTAACAACGTAATTAAAATCTCACTCACAATTTTTTACATTTCACATATCCAAACTCTCATTCTATTATTTTCTAGTAACTTCTAATTTTAAAACTTACAAATTACATTAAAGTTAAATAATATTTTGTTTCTTTGTTCCCATACGCTTCAAACTATTGCCGTCCATATACCTTTCCACACAAAAATTTTGTTTAGAGTTGATGTGATTAAAAAAAAGCTCCTGAAGTGGTTCCACGGGTCATTGTACTGCTTGTGTAATCTATACCTATATATAAAGGGGATTCCCCTCTTAACTGCTCTTCATTTTTTTCCCCATTTTATCCTTATATTAATATTTAATTTTATTATTGTATTATGGTAATTGTGTCATTTCTTTTTTTTTTCTACAATATTTGGTATACGTGGGGACAGTTTTGAATTGAAAGAGAGGTGGAAGAGTGGTTTTGAATTGAAAGAGATGTGAAGGAACAATTATGAATTAAAAGAGAGGTGGATGAGCGGTTTAATTTATTTTCAAAATCAGTTACATTTTATTAATATTTTATATATTAATATTTTATTCTTATTTTTATTATTTTGTAACTGTTTTTTTATATATAGTTATTTTAAAAGAACAGTTAAATATAAAGAGAATTTTCTTAAATAACCGTTTTTTGTTATTTTGTAGACAGTTTTAATTTAATTTTCTATTTGTTGTTTTTCTTTTTGAATCAGCAGAACGGTTTTTCATTTTATTTACGAAACAATTTGAATCCGCGAGAGCAGTTCTCGATTTGATACATAACAATTTATCATTTGATTTACACAACAGTTTTCAATTTGATTCAAATAGATTTTTCATTTCCTCATTTCTTACCTTTTTATTCCTTCAATCAACGAAATCTAATGTAAACTCTCATTTTCTCTCTGTTGATGTTGTTCCGTCTCTCTGTGGATGTTGCTTTTCATTTTCTAGAGAAAGTGGAGAACAAGATCGAGAAGTCGATGTGGTTTCATGCGATTAGTCATTTAATCTTGATTTTTTTCAAGCCAAAAGAAAACTGTGAGGGGAGTCTGAGAAAAAGAGGGAGCAATCCTAACACCCCAAGTCACGCGAAGATTTCATCATCTTTCTCAGTCACATTGTGCTTCGTTGCAAGTTCGTTTTGCATTGTGATTAAAAAGGTTTTTCCTTCAATTTCTCGATTAATTTTACTCCAAAGTCAAGATGAAGACTAATGAAACTTTTTATTAGAGTTCGTGTGTTTATACTTGAATTAATACATCATGACCTATGCAGGCTGGACTTACTAAGGCTTATTGAACTTCTTCTTTATTAAATAAGCATATTTTAATAAAAATATGCTCAAAAGGCAAATGGGAATGCTTGCTAAAAATGGTGCAACTTCACCGGGTTTTGGCTCTTCATATGAACTTGCCTCCACAGAAAACCAACACAACGTTCATCTCTACCTTGTTTATTGGTTCTAAGACTACTTAGATATAGATATCGTGTTACCAAAGCCAAAGTTTTATTACTAGCTTATTATTAAATAAAAGTATCTCTAAACTTCTTTTTATTTAATTTATTGTTTGTTAATAAAAAAAATTAAATAAAAATATGCAAACATAATTACTTCGAATCAAAATCAATTTTAATTATATCAATATGTAATAGGGGAGGGAAAGATAAAAAATGTTAGGTTGTATTGATTTTTCAAGTCTTTTCTCAGTCAGAAATGTGGTTTTCATAACGTTTGGAATATCCTAAAGTATCTCTTTCTATTTTAATTTATTAATTTTTTACTGATAAAAAAAATTATATAAATATGTAAAATTTCATTAATAAATGAATAAATTCACACGTTATAATTGAAATCTAAATAATTCAAACTTAAATAATTTGTATATTTTTTATTAAATAATTTTTAGTATCATTTGTTGAAATATTACAAAATATTCATATTAGTAACATTTTTAACGTTACCTTAATAAACACTTTTAATAATAATTTTAAAATGTCACCCTTTTATTAAAAAACATTTACTAAATATTTTAAATAATATTTTTATTATTTTATTTTTGTATTAAAAATATTGTCAAAAATATTTAAATATTTAGTAAAAACTTTAAAATATTATCTCTTTATAAAAAGTCACTAAAGATTTTTAATAATACTTTTCCAATATGTTATTTTTTTAAAATATCACTAAAAAAATTTAATAACACTATTAAAATATCACATTTTTACTAAAAAGGTTATTAAAAAATTTAATAACATTTTTATAATTTTATTTATTTTAAAAAATATATTACTAAAAAATTTATTAACATTTTAAAATGTCAACTTTATAATAAAAAATATTACTAAAAATTTTTAGTGATACTTTTATAATGTCATTTATTATTAAAAAAGTGTTACTAAAAAAACTTGATAATAGTTTTAAAATATTTTTTTTTATTAAATAAATGTTACTAAAAGTATTTAGAGATATCTTTATAAATGTCTCTGTTAAATATTTTATATATGTCTCGGTTAATATGTCAAAATTTTATTGAAAGTGCTTTTATTCGTCTGATAAAATGTTACTAAATTATATTAGGAATATAAATATTCGTCACATTTAATAAAATGTGATATTAATAACATCTTATTTTGATTTAATATTTTTTTTTATTAATTATCATATATCTAGTAGTGATGTTCCGAGTATAATGTCACTTTTAAAAAGATAATTAATTATTATATTGAATAAATAAAATATTAAAAAATATTAGTACCTAGATTAATTTTTATTATTAATAAATAATTTTAAAGGTGTTATGTGGTTAGGTTGTTCATATCTTTCTGTATTGAATCACATCTTCTGACATTGTTCTTGTGTATGTATATTCTTGATTGCTGATAAAATAAATTAATAAATAATTTTTAAATTTATATCTAATTAGTTACCAAAAGTTGTTGCTACCAATTATTTAGACACTACACATAAAATAAATAAATTAAGATATGTTTGTAATTTATTGTGTATTTATTTTTGCATGTGTTCGTAGAGAACATTTATGATAATTATTTTTTTATTTAATTTCTTTGTTTTTCTTTACATGTTAACTTCCTTGGATGTTTAGATAACTTCCTTGGATGTTTAGATAATTACATGTAATTTTTTTTATCAGCAATAACAAATATATAAATGCGAACCACTTTAGGGGTGGATCAATCCTTATACATACAAAAACTATCTAACAATGCCTACCAAACCAAAAGGCGAAAAGCGCTGCCCCTGAAAAAACCCCAAAATACATCAAGCAACCAGACGCATACATTCCGAAGGTTCCAAACACCAACAGAAAAAGGAAACCGAAGGAAGGAAAGCTGAGTTTTACAGAAATCCAAGATCAAACATTAACTTGTGTAATATATTATAATGATAATAATAAGAATATAAATAATAATAATCATAAGATCACTAAATTGATTTAATGATTTTGGTGAAAATCCATTATCTTTGAGCAATACCCATGATTGGAAGCTCTAGGCTTTAGGAAGCTCTTTTAGAAAAATCTTCATCATGACCTTAAAACCTCACTAACAACATAATTAAAATTCCACTCACAATTTTTGACCTTTCACATATCCAAACTCTTCACTACAAGAAAACAAGTTATTAGCTTCCAAATATTTGCGTGGGCCAGCAACGGACGCTAATATCGTCAGCTAAAATGACGCAAAACCCATGCAAAATAGCATTCAACGCAAAACGAACGCACTTGTGGATTTTTTTATTTTATTTTTTTTAAATTCAGTTTGCGTCGGTCGTGGCCCACGCATATGCGTCGGCTTGCATCGGCCGCGGCCCACGCATGTTTCACGTTCCCCACATTAATAATAATAATATTAAGTACAATAAAAATCATATTATGACAAAAGAATTTGTTTAGTGTAGTGGTTAAAGTTTTTTTGTCATCCAGAGGATCTGGGTTCAAATTTTGCCCACCCCAATTTGTGTGTAACATGATTTGCATTACATATGAAATTTTATTTTTTCATCCTTTATGTGTCGTCCATTTTGCGTGGGCTTGCCCCACGCAACCTGGGCCAAAGTTTTTTCGTCCAACTGTGGTCAACGGAAATCCGACGCATAAGAGTCTATTTTTGGCCCACACTAAATTCTTGTTTTCTTGTAGTGCTCATTCTATTATTTTATAATAATTTCTAATTTTAAAACTCACAAATTACATTAAAGTTAAATAATATTTTGTTTCTTTGTTCTCATTGCTTCAAACTATTGCCACCCATACACCTTTCCACACAAAATTTTGTTTAGAGTTGATGCAATTAAAAAAAGCTCCTGAAGTGGTTCCACGGGTCATTGTGCTGCTTGTGTAATATATTATAATAATAATAAGAAGAAGAATGAATGTAAATAATAATAATTATAATTATAATATGATGATTTAATAGTTTTGGTAAAAATCCATTAACTTTGAACAATGTTATTTAAAGTAAAAAGGTATAATATATGAAGAATATCGAAAGTTGATTATCTCTTAATTTTTTTTTAAATAATCCTATGATTTATTTTTATTACGTTCATTTATATGATTATTTAAAATATTACAAAAATATTTTTATAATTTCAACATAATCTGAAACATCATTAATACTTATTATTTTGTTATCATCCTTTATTCAAAATATCACATAATATATATATATATATATATATATATATATATATATATTCTCCACTCATATTTACAAGGGGAGAGTTGTTCATAACTAATCTCTATTACCTTAAATACCTTTAGATTAAAGCACTCCCTAATCAAAGGAAAAGTTTGAATTTTTTTTTATCAGGAATAAAAAATATATATACACAACACCAAAGAAAAAGTTTGTAATAACAAATAAAACAGAAGAAGAAGCATAATTTATTTATATATTATGAACTAAGGTCACTTAGTTCAAACATTACATTATTTTATCTTACAACAACAAAGTGTATCGAGATTAATAGATAATTAGATTTAAACATACTAAGAAAAGATTCATTTAAAACCAACATTTCGAACTAAATATACCACCATGGATCGCTCTCTTTAGTGCACACCTCTTACTATGGCTCGGGGTTCTCGTAATACCTAACCTTGGGTTGGAACTCACACTGCTCCTTATAGGACACCAAGGACGATGCTTGCAGGTTCGGATCTCTGTTCTGTTTCACACCGGAGTCACTGTCGGAGACATTTCTTAAAATCGACAACATATTATTCCGTATTTCACGTTCCATCTTTTCCTCCATTTTTTCAAACACCCTATTCGAGTAATCCGTTGTTTGCTTCACCGGGCGCTCCATCTCCACGCGCAACCCTTTTCTGTCGTTTGTTATCTTCACTTTCACACTCACCGTTTCATCACCGCCGAAGAGGAAGGCGTGTGTAGTCTTCACCCTCTCCACTTGGTTCGCATCGCGTTTCTTCTTTTCTAGAGTGGAGAAACTTCCACAACCGGTCGTAGGACAGAAAAGACCCGTGATTTCTATGTCTGGCAGAGATGGCATACTATAATTCGTCCTAAACGATTCATATGAACCAGATGATAATGTACGCACGCTACACAAAACATCGTACCTGTTATTTCTCACGAAGCTCATTCTCGTTTGGGTACCAGTACTCTCACCGAATTGTTCCCTCACGTCGATATTTACTGAGTATACAACATCGTCTTTGCATTTTTCAATTATGTTGAAAACACAAAATCGCTTACCTACACAGAATGTGGTGCTCCTTTTCACACAGAACACGCCCTGTTCTTCACCGTCGGGGTATTTCCGCGTTATGAACTCTTTCACTTGCACAGGTGGACCGCCACAGTTAAGCTCAATCAAATACTTCTTCGGGTCTTCTATGGCTTTAAACATGGTAAATGTGTATTTATATATAGTATTCCTTTTTGTTGGATTCACGTGGTAACAGTTATATGATCCATTGCAGCGCTAGGGTTCATTTATAGGTGAAACTGCTGTATCTACAGATTTGGAGCGTTAGAAGAAAGCATGGAATATATGCTAAAGACCACCTTCCTTCAAGATAAGAAAGAGAACCAAAATGTTCCATTTATACAACAACCTGACATAAATATTTTGGTATTTTTTTATAATAATATATTGAAAACCTACATTTTACCCTATTACAACTTCCAATATTATTATTTTAATATTTTTCATATCTCCAAACCTATCCTTTTTATATACATTTATTTCTAAATTCATCATATCAAAAGTTGTATACAACTCCATAGGTTGTCAAAGTATCATTTTTCATTTTTTTTTTCTTCTATCCATAGTTGAAATTTCACTTTAATAATTTCACTTTAAGGATTTCAGCTGGTGGAGAGACTTGAAGGGGGTTTGGGGATGGAGGATTGGGGTAATTCATTTGAGAATTGTTGCGAGTGGAGAGTGGGAGACGGGAAGGATATTTTGTTTTGGAAAGATGTTTGGTGGGCAACGAAGATTTGAAAAGTAAATTCCCAAGATTGTTCTCTTTGTGTGGTAATTAGAAGGTAGTTTACAGTCTTATGGGGAGTGGGTTAATGATAGATGGGAGTGGAAGTTAATTTGGAGGAGAGGTCTGTTTGATCGGGAAATATGCCAGGAAGTCCAGCTGTTACAAGAAGTGCATGGAAAGACCCCTATCTTGAATTCTGCAGATAGTCGAGTTTGGAAGGCTGATAAGGATAGTGGTTTCTCGATAAAATCTGCCTATGCTCTTTTAAGAGGCCCTGTTGAGGGAAAAAGTGTGTTTGTCTTCCTCTGGAAGACTATTGCTTTGCCCTCAGCACAGATTATCGCTTGGAGGGTGTTGATTAATTCGATTGCCACAAAAACTAACTTGGAGAGGCGTGGGGTTTTGGTGGATACCAATCTATGTAATTTTTGCAGGATGGTTGTGGAGTCGACAAAACACATGTTTTTTTATTGCAGGATTGCTTAGTTAGTCTGGAATCAGTGCTATACATGGTTAGGGATTGCGTCGGTTGACCATGTTGTCCCAACAACTCACTTCTTGCATTTTAATTTGCTAAATGCTCCTGTCCAGGTTAATGTAGTTTGAAATTGTGTTTGGATTGCTGTAGTTAGTGAATTATGGAAGCACAGGAATAAACATATTTTCCAAGGAGGGGTGATCGATCCTTCGGAAGTATTCACTTTGGCACAATTAAAGGCTCGGTCTTGGGTAACTTCTAAAACTGTTTCTGCTAGTTTTACTTACTCTGAGTGGTGCATTGATCCTAGGGCTTGTATGTTTTCAATAAAGTGAGCTTTTATAAGAGTTTACTCCTTCGGTTGGGTTGTTTGTTGTTCTAAGCTTCTAGTGTTCTTTTTGCCCCTTGTTATGGTTGCAAAGAGATTGTATTAGGTTTGGTTTTGAGTTTGTACGGGTTAGATTTGAATTTGTACGAGTTAGTTTTGAAATTGTATGGGTTGTACGGGGTTTATATTGGTAGATTTGTTTGTCTCTTTCTATTTGTTGGTTTGGGAGACCAGTGAATTTGTCTCTTTATTTTTAGTGGTTCCTGTTATTCAATCCTTATTGCTGATAAAAAACAAATTTACTTTATATTTTAATACACTACAAGAAAATCATTAAATAGAAATCAATTTTAGAGACAAAAATAATTAGTTGCTATATTGACTAAATTAGAGATCATTTTAGAGACTAAAAAAATTTTTGGTTTCTAAATTAGTTTCTTGTTAAATAGTTTCTAAATTAGTATCTAATTAGCTACCAAAGTTTTACCTACCAATTATTTAGATTCCAAATTTGGTAGCAAAAACTTTGATAGTTAATTAGGTACCAATTAAAAACTATTTAACAATAATAGAAACTAATTTAGAAACAAAAAAAAATCTCTAAAATGGTCTCTAATTTAGTCAATATAGCAACTAATTATTTTTTGTCTCTAAAATTGGTTTCTATTTAATGATTTTCTTGTAGTGATACTTAATAAAGTGAAATTTCAATGGAAATTTTATTTTTGCACCAAATTCACCAAACATATTTGAAAAAAAGTATGTAAATAGGTAAGTCGTGATAGCTTATTCCTAAGTCTGATAACCTACAAAAGCTTATTGATTATAGACTCATCTCGTTCATAGGGTGTGTGTACAAATTTGTTTTGAAGATTTTGTCTATCAGGTTGAAAAAGACGATTAATAAAGTCATCGACGTTAGCCAATCTATTTTTCTTGAAGGGAAGGGGCTTTTGGATAGTGTTCTAGTGGCCAACGAAGTCTTAGAGTTGCATGTTTTTTTAAAAAAACAGTTAAAAAGTTGTTATATAAACAACAGGTTGAATTCAAAACAAACAAATTGTTTTTCAGAAAAACTATCAGCTCATCTTAACTGAAATAATTGTCTGAAACGAACTTTTTGGTGCCCTAACAGAATTTTGAAAAACTTTTCCGCAGTTCAAAAATAAATCTATTCTTTTACAAATAAACAAATTTATTTTTGTGCAATAACCTGATTTTTTGAGAAAACTTAAGAGTTTTTTGGGAAAACATTTAAAAACTCTTTGTGCTTGATCTTACCACCTTGATTTGGCATATAGGGTAGGTCATGAAGCAAAAGGCAACCTTAAACTCACTCTATCCTATATACAAGATCACCTAATTACACATTACAACCTTCAAAGCAAACTAGCTATTTTCTTCATTAAACACATACTAAGACATGGTACAGAAGAAGCTTCATCCATCTTCAACAGTTTTCTCTTTCTGTTTCTAAGGAGGCGAATCTATTTGACTGTGGATATTGGGTTAATGGTGTCTGGGTGTAGAATTTAATTTGGAGAAAGGTTTTTTTTTGCTTGGGGGAGGATCAGGTAAATCAGTTTTTCGATGAGATTTCTAGTAAAAGGCTCAGGTTGGAGACCATGGATAGATGGTTTGGAAGGATAGCGAGACAACAGTGTTTTCAGTCAAGTCTGCTTATGGTTTATTTAGGGAAGAGGGAGTTGAGGAAAATATGCGGATGTACAATTTCTTCTAGAAGATTAAGGCTCTTCCTTAAGCTCATGTCACAACTTTGAGGGTAATTGAAAAAAAGATTGCTTCTAAGGTAAATTTGGAAAGACGAGGGATTGGGGTCGAGAGCAACCTTTGCTGCTTGTGCAAGGAGTCAGAGAAGTCAACAAGTCATTTGTTCTTCAGATGCAGAGTCACTTGGCTAGTGTGGAATCTCTGTTATGATTGGTTAAGAGTGAGTTCGATTGATCCTCTTGTTCCTGGATCACATTTCGAGCAGCTCAAAATCCTTAATGCGTCTATTTCAGTTAATCTGATTGTGGGTAATGTTTAGATCGCATTAATTAGTGAGATTTGGAGATACATAAATAATTGTTCATTTAAAGGAGGAGTGGTTGATCATTCTGAAGTTTTTTCCCTAGCACAAGTTAAGGTTTGGTCTTGGATCTCTTCAAAGATACAGTTAGTGAGTTTCTCGTTCTCTGACTGGTGTATAGAACCCCTGGTATGTATGCAGTCAATTTAAAGTTACTATTAGGGCGGCGAGGTTGGTCCTTGATGTTACTGTTGTATTTAGTTGGTAGTGTGGAGGTAAACAGTAGGCGGATCTTTTGAGATTTTGTTTGAGTATGGGAAAAGGTGTTTTAGTATATCCTTCTTTTGTATGAGGGTTAGACCACCCCTTTAGTGGGTCTGTTTAATTTATTTGTTTCTTGCTGATAAAAAAAAAAGGTAAGTCATAATAACACGACTTCATTTCTTAAGAAGGCGTTATTCTTAAACACAGCTTCAATTTAGTACAAAAAATTTCCACAAAAGTCATAAGGCACAACTCGATTTGGTTCAATGAAAAAGATTGAAGATGTCGTGCTCATTGAGCATAACTTTGTTTAATGTTGATTAGTGTTCTTAAGTATTTTTAAAAGGTGAAATCGTCTGACTTCGGTGTAACACAAAAGTCGTGCATAGGGGTAACGACTTATGTGTCTTATTTTTACACTAAAGTCAGCATAACCCTAACAACTTCAGTTCAAATTAAATAAAGTTCAATCCCACCGTTTAGATCGTCCCTTCTATAATGTTGAACGAACAGATTAGACAATCTGGTATAAATAAGACGGTCTAGACGATCATCGTCTTCTATGCATTATTACATGGTCTTCGTCTTCTCCAGACTGTGTATAGTCTTGTATCTTTATGTTATAGTAATTTTAATCAAATGATACAATTCTTCTTTCATTATTTTGCCTTTTGTCTTCTCTTTCTTCCTATCAAGAGCCAGTAATGATTAATTTTTAAATTTTTCCATATCTTTGTATCTTCATCTTTCTAATAGTAGACACTCAAGAATAGAAAGTCTGGATTCACAATTTTTCAAAAATTTTTTTCTTCAAATATGTTTATAAAAACTAATTTGAGAGCAATTTCAATATAGGTTAGTAAAAAAAACAAATCAAAACTTAAACTGGTAATCTTCTCGTTTCAGATTTTTCACAACATTAAATATTTCTAGTTGTTCAAAAAAGATAGAGATGTATGCGCAAACATGATAAAAGATAAGTGCAAATGTTAATTTAATCAAATTTGTTTAAGAAAAAATAAACCTCAAAGATATCTGATAAATAGAAAAAAAAATTGTCGACAAAGAATTAAATCAATTGATGAATACTCCAACCCTTATACAAAACAGCCCTCACAACCTATGTATTCACCTACAAACCGTCATATGGGTAACTCAATTTGATTAACCAAACACTCTTCGTACTGAAAAACAGGGATGAATAGAGTGATTTCGTGATTTCAAATTTTAATGTTTTTTTTTTACAAAATCTCTTTGATTAAACGTGTATATAATATATATATATATTCAAAAGATTTCGCTCAACTTATTAGTCAAAAAAATTTACTCATTTAATTTGTTCATTAGACCGTCTATAATGAATATATGTTATATATATTCAGGCTATCTAATAGATTGTATATCAACTCACTTCAGCCGTAGATACAATGAGTAAACAACTTTCCATTCGAATTAGCTTTTGTAAACATATTCGAAAAAAAATAAATTGAAAAAAAGTTGAAGATACAAATATATGACAAAATCCAATATTAACCAATGACTCATGATATATCATAAAAGGAAATACAGAAGACAAAGAAAGAAATAATGAGTAATCAATATAGATTTCAAATTAGTTATTTTTAAAAATATTATAAAAATAATTAAATTGAAAACAGTGCATAATATTTATTTTAGTTAAGAATTTAGAATAAAAACGTGTAAATATTAATATTTTTCCGTTGATGAAAGAATAATATTATCCATCTATAGGTATGACAAAGAAATATATTGTATTCTATTATTTTATGTCAATCAATTCACGTTTCTTTTTAATTGGAAAACAAAAAAAAAATTGAATTTTCTTCCATTTAATTTTCCTAAATTAAAATATTGAAATTTCAAGTTGTCAACCACAAAAAAATAATAAACGCAATAAGAAGAAAAGAAATATAAGAATTATAATCCCACTATGATTATTCTATTCTATTAAGATAATAAAGCCTAGATGCTTTCTACCATGATATTGATTGATTATAATGTAGCATAAACTATCCTTTCTATCATTATACTATAATGATAATATAGGATCGATGCTTTTTTTTATTGGATATATACTATTTTCAATTTATAAAAGGAATATGGATTTCTATCTATATTAGTAAAGAAAATATTTGAAGTCAGTTTTGTCATTCAAATTAAAACCAATCCCTAAAACTCCACCATTCCATTTCAAGATAAGAAAGATAAAATAAAATTAATAACATTTCATTATTTTTAAATATTAGATTTAGGCTCTGGACAAAATAATGAGAGTTTGTATGTGTCAATTTGTGTATATTTTTTTCTATCGACAAGAAAAAATAAATAAATGTGATCCACTTGAAGTGTGGTCCAATCCTTATGCAGAACAAAGAAACAAACACTTCATTCTCCACATACATCAAACTTCGCATGAAAGCTCCAATACTAACACTAGCAAAACCAATTAAGTCCTACTTCGCCCAACTGCCAAAAAAGCTAACTTCCCTAAAAAACAAAACAAACACCAACATGTTACCCTAAAAACTTTTTTTAATCGAAAGCATACATACATGTGGTTCTAAACACCAATCGAAGAAGAAAAAACCACAGAAGGCAACTTTGAGGAAATTCAGGACCAAACATTTAATTGTGTCAATATGTGTATATAATTGTGTGTGCACGTCACATGTGATGTGCATGTGAATGTTGATGTGTGGGTCTTTGCTTACGAGTTTTTTTTTTTCTTTTTTTTATCAGCAAAAATGTGTACATGCTTGTATGTGTGTCTAGGTCTAGATTTGAGTGTGGGTGTTTGTGACTATTGTGTGTGTGAGTGTGGTTGTGGGTGTAGGTGAGGGTGTGCTTGTATTCATGTGTATGTGGGTGTATACATTTATATGTGTGGTTGCGATTGTGTGTAGGTGTGGGTATATACATTTATCTGTGTGTGGTTGCGATTGTGTGTAAGTGTGGGTGTGAGTGTGTATGTGGATATGTGTGGGTTTGTGTACATGTATGCATGTGTATTTATGTGTGTGGGTGTGGTGTAGGTGTAGGTGTGTGCACATGTGTATGTGTGTGTCTATGTGTGCATTTTTGTGTAAGTGTGGTTGTGATTGTGTGTTCCTATAGTTGTGGGTGTGGGTTCTTGTATATACATAGGGTGTTGATATGTTGACAGTAAAAACATACATTTCACATCTCAATAAATTAATATTTTATTTTTAATTTAAAAGATTATTATATTAATTTAAGTGTTTGTTAAATATATGTTTTTCACTATTTATGGTGTTAAAGAAATTTTTTTTATGTACATATATGTGAGCTTGCTTACATAAGTTATGTGAAAACGTCTACGTGTATATGTACGTGAGTGTGGATGCGAGTGTATGGGTGGGTACGTGAATGCGTTTATGTGTGCTTGTGTGTGGGTACGTGAATGCGTTTATGTGTGCTTGTGTGTATGTGCATCTGTGTGGAATTGATAATTTGTATGTTGTATACGTGTTTGTGCATGCATATAGGTGTACGGTATGTGTTTGTGCATGTATGAGTTTCTATATGTGTAGTGTTTGGTTGTGTGCCTTTGGTATTTCTTTCTATGTTTCTATTTGTGTGGGTTTGGGTGTGAGATGGGAATGTGAAGTGGTATGAGATATCGGCAAAAAAAAATAATTAATGTAGGTATTTCAGAGATACTTCAAGACCAAATTTGATTGACAGCTTCACTTTCTTTAATCAATCTAAATTGTGCGAAGTGTTTGTTTGGTTGATGGTGAACCGTCGACGTCAAACCCACCCACTCGTAGCATTTTGACCAGATCAACCAAGCTACCATACAAGTATAGAAAAGATGTGATGTTGTTTTCGTTTCCTCCTCACACATGCTACAAATACTATTCTCCAAAAATATCTCCGGTTTGCCAAATTTACTTTAGATGATATTTTATCCTCCAACACCCCTTTAAAATGTGTTGATGGTTGAGTTGGTGCGGGTGTAAAATGATTTCAAATTTTGTACAAATGGAAAACTGCATCTCAAGAATTAAAGGTGTGCATGTAAAGTTCTCAAATTTTGAACAAATGATAATAGGAAAACGTTTTGCTAGCACTGCAGATAGTAAATAACAACATTCAACAACCCTTTATAATAATATTTTAATATTTTAAATTAAAAATTAAAATGAAAATAGTTAAAATATTAATTTGTTTATTTGTTAAGCGTATGTATTTACTGTATGCCGTGTGAAGTATTCAATAATATGTATTGGAAAAGTGCATCTTAAGAATTAAAGGTGAAAATAACAGTCCATTTCAATTAACATTCTCTAGGGTTAGTCAAAACAAACCTTATCCAAAGCATAGCGGAAGATAGACGCTACCTTCCATGTAAGACAGTGACATGTTTTATTCCTTCACCAAAGCACCAATATTCACCATTGTCATAAATTTCTGAGTGCAGAAGAGAGACACAAAGGTTCCATTCCATTCCATTCCTCCATGGGAAACACTCAAAGTAGCAACTACTCTGAGCAGTATCCTCTGGGCAATTCACCTCTGATTTTCCTTCGCAAGACCAAGTTCGGGAGAGGCCCTGAGGCTCTCCACACTTGGACTGCTCACTACAACTCCTTCAGAAGCACCTGTGAACTCGAGTTGACCAAAACCAACGCCGATTACAACCAGGATCAAGAGTTAACCATCTCAATCCACGACCACGCATCAACCCACCCAAACGACTACTTTAAATTTACGTTAGACGTGACTGTTAAACAAGGTCTTCTCTTGGGAGATGCTAAAGTTACCGGAACTGCAAGCGTGCTGCGTCTTCCGGTCTGCAAAACTCCTATGGCGCAAGGTGGGGTCCTCAAGGCCTCCTCCTACTTATACGGAACTCACACGGACCGAAAGGGTCTTGTGGTGTTGTCAAGAGCAAGAACACACGATGATGATAAAGTGCTTCCTTACATGATAACTGTAAAACACTATTTTTTCTCTGCAGATTATTCTCACGGTGTCTCTCTTGTGGCCACGATTTGCAGTACTAGCGATGATGGAGGCTTCAGCGTTGAGATTGAGAAGCCTTCAAAGCATTCGAAAGGTGAGTTGTTGAAGATGTTTGATGATGTCAAAGCAAATGGGTGGTGGCCTCATCCCACCACTTCTGATTGGCCAATCCAGCTTCCAAACCAGAACAACAATATTCCTGCAATTCCTTCTTATAATAACAACAGAAGCATCAACAACGGTGGATCTTTTAATGGCAATGGTAACGGTTGTTATACAGTTAATCAGCATTTTTACGGTCAAGGATATCAAAGAATTGCGTTCAGAGATTTCTAGAGTAATAAGGTGATCACGTTTTCTTAGGAAAGGTTTATCATCAACAACTACATGTTCTCTGTATGATGTACCCTTCGATTCTGATTGTTTAACTTTGCTAAACCTTTTTCTTAGAATGTTTGCTTTAACCATCTCTTTAGTTAGTAAATAAATATATTACATGTTAGTTTTTTTTATTAGTAAATAATAAATAAAAATAAAATGAAATAATTCAACGATGTCTCAATCCTTATACAAGAATACTCAAATCAAATTACATAGCAATCAATCAACTGGGTTCCAATAAACTCTAAAAAATCAACTGGGTTCCAATAGACTCTAAAAAGACAACAACCAGAGTGTCATAAACATTACTAAACATATATAGTCATGACTACATCCGTACACAAATATAACATCATTACAAAAGACCCTAACACCTTTCAGTCAAAATAATAAAAAAAAAAAAAACTCTCACAAAAGAAGACAAGATGGAAAATCATCTTACAACCTTCTCCAACTTGTAAAGGGTCTTTACCAATAAGCTTAAGCGAGTCAAACCAACCGAGATCAGAAGTACAAAACAGACCTGTGAGATACTATGAAAATAAAAAAGTCTGAATCACAATAAAACTTCTAAATAAATCATTAAAAAGAAAACCACGAACATTACTCTTTATCACAACCCAATACCAAGTTTTCCTTTGTACCATAGTAACCAAATCAACTCGCTTATTCCTAAAAATAAACATATTCCTATGTTTACAAATTTTGCCTATAATTGCTACCGAGATCCCCCAACATCTAATAGCAGCATCCTTCAAACTTATAAGGATGGCAATACGGGACGGGTCATGCGGGTCGGCCCGCAAAGCGCGGGACGAGCTCAACCCATTTAGGCTCGCCCTCAAAACCCGTAGCCCGTGCGATGACCCGCATAAATAAAAAATTATTATTATTTTATTTTTCTGAAAAAAAAAATCATACATCACTCATTCATCATTATAGTGCAACTTTTATTTTATTTATTTTATTTTATTTTAAAAAAATTAAATTTAATGTACTAAAAAATGAAATATTTTATTTTAATCATCTAAAGGAGTTAGTATTAAGAGTGATAGTTATTACGAAAGAGTGGACTTTAAGCCTAACTCAACCCCATAAAACCGGCTCATAAGGTTGAGGTTTGCACCCACTTATATATAATGAAAGACTCTAATCTCTAGTCGATGTGGGATCTCCAACACACCCCCTCACGCCGAGACTGTCAACTCGTGCGTGGGACTATATATTATGGGTGGTCCGATAGCGGTCCGATAGCGGGTGGCACGATAGGCCCAACAAATACTCGCTAGGATAGGCTTGAAATGGCTCTGATACCATATTACGAAAGAGTGGACTTTAAGCCTAACTCAACCCTATAAAACCGGCTCATAAGGTTGAGGTTTGCACCCACTTATATATAATGAAAGACTCTAATCTCTAGTCGATGTAGGATCTCCAACAATAGTGGATCTAGTTTTAAGTAAAGTCTTATATTTGAAATTTGTTAATAAAAAAATAATATAAACAAGAGATTTCAATAAGATTCTCTTTAAAAAATTAGACATCTTCATTAAAATATTTTGTAATTAAATTTTGATAAGATACTCATACATTTATACACATATAAAGGAAAAATATATGCAAACAAAACTTTAATTATTTTTAATCAAGCATTCTAACCTCATATTTGAATTCATATTTTTATCTTAATTGATTGAATTGAAACATGGATAAAATTTTATTTTTCTAGCAGGAGAAATATTTTTTTCTTATAGTTAATGAATTTTAATTTTTTTTTCAAATATTTTTCTTATGCAAGCTGACCCGCAGTCCTGTGGACTACCTCTTATGTGGGGTGAGCCAATGCCAAACGTGGGGCGGGTCAGTCCGCATAGTCACCCCTAGACTTAAACAACTTAAAATGCATTTATGTGTCATAATGAGAGACCAAAAACCCCAACCACTCGAGACAGAGCTCCCAAATTCTTCAGGAAACCCTATACTCAAAGAAGAGATAATTTATCGTCTCCTCTCTCACATCGCACAGGGGGCAGCGGTCACATAACAGAGTGATGCCACATCTTAGTAGATTGTCCTTAGTGACGATTGTATTAGTCAACACCCTCCATGTTGTAATTTGTGTCTAAGGTAAAGTCTTTAACTTTCAAAAGTCTGCAAAAAGGTCTCAATACACGGCAAACTCCTTCCCCTTTTAGATAATTATACTTTACCTTCACAAAAAACATTTTAAACTCTACATCCCTCCAAATTCACTTATCAATCGTACATTCACCCTCTACCAATAACAACCTCTTGTTATCCAACAAAAACAGCTCAGTCTGACAAGATTTCCACACAAAGAGAACCATTCTCCACCCCAGCTTCCATGACCAACTATTGTTATTTCATTCACTAACTTGTGACAAACGACCAATATCTAGAGAGACTGAAAATAGCCTAGGAAATTTTTGCATTAAAGATTCATTATCCACCCACCTATCCTCCCATAACCTAATTTCTTTTTCATCCACTACTTTCCACCTTCCTTTGTCTTCAAAAACGTTACCTCATTCCTCCAAATTCCGTACTTTCCTAAAGTCCCTCCACCACAAAGATTTCTTGTTATTCCTAACCTAGGACCTTAAGTTCCTCCACCCACCATACTTAGAATCTAAGATATCCTTCCATAAGCCACTCTTTTTAGGCATAAGTCTCCAAATCCATTTTTCCAAAAGAATATAGTTAAACCTTCTTATATTTATAACCTATAAATCTCCTTTTTCTTTCAACTCACGGACCTTATCCCACGCCACCCGGATAATTTTTCTACTATCTAAGTCCCAACCCCACAAAAAGTTCTTTTGTATTCTTTTTACTTCCTTTACCACAGTAGCCAACATACAAAAGAAGAAAATATAAAATAGCGATAAGGAGGTAAGAACAAATTTGATGAGACATAATCTGTCAACCAAAGAGAGAAATTTACCTTTCCAAGCGTCCAATCTACTCCATAATTTATTAAACACTCCTTCTCAAAAAACACACCTCTTATGGTTTCCTTCTACCATCACCTTCAGATAAGTAAAAGGTGCCTTAATAATTTCACAATTAAGAATAAAAGCATAAAACACAATCTAATTGACGCTCACACCCACACCACCAACCTTACTCTTAGAGAAGTTAACTTTAAGGTCAGAGGCGAGTTCAAAACACTTCGAATTATTTTTAAGGTCATAACACTTTGAGTTGTGGCTTTACAAAAAAGAGAGTGTCATCTGCATATTACAACATACTCACATCCACCTGTCTTTCCTCGACCTTAATGCTCTCCACTATAACTTCTTCCTTTTCATCTCTCTTACCACCTCTGCTAGCCCCTCAGCCACAATGAGAAAGAGAAAGGGTGCTAACGAGTCCCTTTGCCTTAGACCTTTTTTTGGTTTGAATTAATAGTTGGACTTCCATTTACAAACACCAATATCGAAGAAGTTTCTAAGTAATTCTTTATCCATTCAATCCACTTTCCACAAAATCCTAGAAATCCTAGTTTTCTTAACATGTAATAAATAAAATTCCAACTTCAATAATCATATGTCTTTTCATAATCTACCAAAAACATAAATGAAACATAAAAATGACCTTCTGAGTATCTAAATCCAAATAATATAACAACAGTTTCTGAATTTCGACATCCATAAACAAACATGAAATCAAGGACAATGTTAAATTTTAAATTTTATTTTATGTTAGGTGTATATCTTAAATGATACTGAAAATTGACTTTTCCAAATAAATGGACCCACTCCTACTAGACACACCCCCTCTCCATCGTATAAAATTGGGTCCAAACTCACCTAGCGGAACCAATTGAACCTTTTAATAGTGTTAGGATTTCCAGCTGTCCACCTAATTCTTTATTTTCCTCATTAATACGCCTAGGGTTTTGTAGCCTTCAAAACCCACTCTTCCATCCACATCTACACTGCACGTTTTCTCTCCGACAGCCACGTGTGGCCTCTCACAGCCACGTGTGGCCTTCCACAGCCACGTGTGGCCTCCCACAGCCACGTGTGGCCTCAACACCAAAAGTACACTGCGGAATTCTGTTATCACTGAATTATCAAAAACCTACCAAACCTGAAATTTCAGAATAGACAAATTTGATATCAATTACAAAACTAGAAAAATCGCTTTTGGCAAGCAAGACTTCCTATCAAATAAGTTGGGTTCCATGAATATGATTTTTCTTTTTTATTTTTTCACTAACATCCACAATTTTATTTCATATATCTTTTATTATTTTATTGAGTTCATGAATCGTATATGGTAAACATTTTTTTTTTGCTGCTTATACAGATTTTATTTATTTATTTCGAGAGCTCTCCAAAAGTAGATTTTAAATTTAATTCTTGACATATGCTTTAGAGATTCAATTATTTGATAATCATGTGCCAGTCTTTTTGATAAATTAACTTTCTTTATTCGCATTATTATACCTCTTTCTACACTTTCAAACATAAAAAAAAAAAACGGTGTAACTCTAAAGTAGGGTTTTTTTTCATGTTTTACTGTACAGTGAAGGTATTTATTGAAGGTGATCAAAAGTACAGAGGAAAAATATATTTGAGTTATTGAAATTAGTGAATAACGTAATATATAAAAATTATTAAATAGAAATTTATTTTAAAAATTAAAATAATTAATTATTATAATAATAAATTAAAAATCATTTTAAATACTAAAAAAATTATTAATTTTTAAATTTATTTTTATTTTTAATAAATAGTTTTAACTAAATTAATATCCAGATTTTAACTATCAAATTTATAATCTAAAAATTAATTTAAAAATCAATAATTTTTTTAGTCTTTTAAAATAGTTTTTAATTTAATAACTATAACAACTAATTATTTTTATTTTTAAAAATTAATTTAAAAAGTAATTTTTTTTCTTTAAAATAATTTCTAATTTAAAAATTATAACTAAAATTAATTTTTATTTAAAATGTTTTTCTTGCAATACTAATTAACCCTATCCTGTTTCCTGTTCACTTATACGGTGTTCACTTATACGGATCAAAAAGTCAAATTGTGAATCTTGAAAATTAATCAAATGTAATGGAAACCATATATATCCACTAAATATTCTTCCTAGAAAGAAAAATCTCTTTTATATTTAAAGGTTTTAGATGATTGTTTATTAAGGAGATAAACAGATTTACAGAAGCAAGAAAAGAAAAGAAAAAACTTAAAATCCTTTGACAAGACAACTAAAATTGAAAAGGAAAGGTCTTAAAGATGTATGATAGTGAGATTGAAAAGCATAAAAAGGTAGGTAGTGAAGTGGAAGAAGAGAGGCATTTAGAAAATCCCAGTGAGAAGATTTGCAGCAGTGGAGATAGCAGCTCCTGTGATAGCACATTGCACAATCTGTTCATGGTTCGAATCATCCAATGTAAGTGCAAGGGTCGCCCCTGTGATTGCTCCCGCAACTGCGCTGTTTTTCTGCATCAAATATAATCAAATTATAGAGAATGGATCAAGAACATAAACATGAAACCAAGAGAGAAAAAAAGTGCTACCCAGTCATGAGCTCCACGAGCTTCCTTCAACCCATATGTCAGACCTGAATACAATCCTGCAGCCACTCCTGCGTTTCAAAGAATCTTTTAAGCTCCACTACGTAAATAGGGAAAGAAATCGTGCAACACTTGACAAATTGACAAATTCAAATTTGAGATATTATAAAACATAACCTAACTCTACCTCATAAAACATAAAACATTACCTCATAAAACATAAAACATAAAACTGTCATGTCCTAACTTAACCTCGTAGATTTGCCTCATTTATTTGCCTCATTTATATGCCTCATTTATAGAAAACCTCATAGAGTTGCACTCATTTATGAAGATTTGCCCTCATTTATAGAAAACCTCATAGATTTGCACTCATTTATATGAAAATGAAATGTCTCAGATAAATGTCTCAATTAACCAAATAAGCCCATATGGGTATTCCAGATAAACTCTCTTAATATATGGAATCTCCAAACAGAAGAAAATAGAATAGGCAAAACAAGAGGAAAATAGAAAATATTGAAACTCAATTTGTCATTTGTACCTTTGGCAAATCGAAGTTATTAGACAGCTTAAAGCAATCACTGATTCTAGAAAATTCACATTTTAATATAACATAAGCAAATGCTGTCCTGATTAGGTAGAGGGAAATTTGAAATACCCCATTGTAAGGACTCTTTGCCCGTGCTCTTCACCTGAGGATTAGACAGATAAAACAACAAAATTAACAGAAAAAAAAAATATATTATACAGATGATCACTCTCAGATTTACAATTCATGTTCACTTGAGGTAAACATTATAATTAAAAACTCACCATGGCCTCCAGAGATTTGTTACTGGTCTCTCCTAAATGCACAAACAGAAAAGAACAAAACATCAATACTAAGACAAATCAGAGCTTTCCACCCCACAGATGTTCAGTACAAGAATGGTAAGAGAGGGAAATAAAGAATTGAACAGAATTTCTTCTCTTTTATTCTTCTTTATTGGGTGTCAATATATATTTGTAACTCCAATAATTCTTTGAAATATCCATATTCCGGTGGACTCACACTTCACTTGAGAAAGAAAAATAAAGAGTAAAAATGAAAGCAATGGTTATTAAAACTCCATGATGACGAATCTGGCATGATGTACCTCTAAGACCTGGCAACTGATTTTTCTTTGTGCTTGAAACTTCTGCAGGCAAACCAGTGCTATTTGCCCCGTTACCTGCGAATATGCATATCATGTTTTTGTTTAGAAATCGGACAACATTTGCAAGAAAAGAAGAAGGAGGAAGTAAATGAAAAATAATATAGAAAGAGAGAGAAAGTGGAAGAGTGTTTGTGGACCTTCAACAGCTGTGAAATAAGCCTCGCGGGAGACAGCTTGAAGGGCTCCTATCTGAAAGAAAAAAAGCATGCATGCGTTGATGGAAAAGGAAGAAAGAGAAAGAAAAGGGTATTGTGAGAGAGAAGAGGTTAAAGATAGATACTCCAGAAGCTTTGACGAAGCTCTCGAGGATGCGGTTGAGAAGAGGGTGTCCAAGATCGAAGAGTCCTTTCTTGTCGAAGTTGCAGAGTTCATCAAGAAGAGACCGAGTCTCCAAGTTAGAACTGGTGTTCAGATTCATCTTCTTATCTTAGCTATGATTGATTCAGTTCACAAGTGGGAAGGGAGAAACTCAGTGTTGGTAGTAATAGCAGCAATGACGTGAATCAAAGAATACTGTGTAGAAGAGTGGGGAAGGTTAGAGGACACGTGGCACGTGACACGTGGCTTGTGAGGCTACGAGAACGCGAAGACGGTGCCAACTGTTAATGCCTACGACCAGCTCCTCTTCTGCACATTTTACAAATTCAACTCCCTATATTCTTTATTTATTATAAATAATTAAAAATAATTCATATTTTTTAAATTTTAACTTTTTCATTATGTATTATTGCATTGTATTACGTATATACAATATCTTTTTAATTTACAAAACAAATACACTTCAACCTATTTTAAAATTCCTTCAATAAATAGATAAACTATTCATATATTAAATAAATAGTTTAAACAAGATACATTAATTGTGCGTTTAGTTTATAGAGATAATTTTCCACGTTTTTTATGTCATGTTGAAAATTAATAGTTATAAGTTTGATACCTCAAACATGAATACTAACCTTAAATGTAAATTATTTTAGAATGAAGTTAGTAACACTTCCGCTGAGAATTCTTTTTGTTTGTCTGATTCCCTAGTGTTATTCTTATCCATTAGAATTTTAAGGGAATTTGAGCCTGCTAAATACAAATAATGTAAGTAGTTTAGAATATATTCTAATAATTTAAATTCATTTTTCCACTATAATTCTATTGTATTCACAATTTTTAAAAAAAGGTTCAGTATCCAATGTTATAACCTTCAGCTTGCATTTATCTAAACTAGATAATACGATATGCCCAATTTGATAAATTAAAAATTAGAAGCATCACTCTACACGTCTATTATATTACATGATCTATCACTAGTTAAAATTTATTAAAAACTATAAATATTAAGAGTATAATTCACCAAAGATTTTTCACTATAATAAATAATAAATTTCAGTAAAGAAAGTATTAAAAAATTGTGTTGGTAGAATTAATAGATTTTAAAGAATTAAGAAGCGGTCTTGGGCGAAAACTAAGCAACGATGGCAGAACTATATGGGAGTTCCAATGCATACGTTACAATTCATTAGATTTACATTGGATCATGTATTCTTCTAAGTACATTTTGGGAGAAAATGGCCCTAGAAAATCACTGCACATATCCCCTACATCACATTCACCACCAACATTGGGGAGGAGAAAAAAAGGTAAAACCTGTGTAGGGCGAATATTGGCGCCCTCTATGAATAAGTTAATATAACTTTTATAATGATAAGGTGATCAAACCCCCCAACCCAGAATCCTCTGCAGAATTGAAAAAAGAGCTGTAAGAGGTTGAGAAGGAAAGGTAAAAGAGAATTATTGCTGGTGAATGTTACACAAATGCAACAGTTACCATGCTCAGAGCCTGAAAAGCCTACTAAGGCATAGGAGCAGATCGAAGTTGCTGCATAATATCTTGCACTGTACAGTATTTCCACAATTCATCCATAGAATGAATAATCAGAACTTACCCCCTTAGTAGAATGCAATCCTCACATTAGCACAGCAACCACTTTGCACCAGCAAATCCATTGGCCACAAACAATCTGCCTGACTCTGGTTTGAAAATCTTAAGATCCATTAACAGCCATCTCTGGTGGGGATTTTGGTGAAACCATTGTATGTTCCTCACCACCCAACTGTCCGTTGTCAGGTGTGCCGTACAACCTATCAGAAGAATTTCTACATGCAGCAGTTTCTTTCTCTATATGGTTCACCTCAGCCGATGCATTGTTATTCTCATAGCAGCTTCCAGAAACATGTTGCTCCTTTTCTTGATTATCCTCTATACAAGGAACAGTAATAAAGTTGACTAAAGGTTTCTTACGAGGTAGAACAGCCTGGCTCAAAGTTGAACACAAGGCAGCAAAAACACGATCTTTAGATTTTGAATTTTTTGACAACTTTGGCATCTGTAAAATCTCGACCTTCGACAATTTTCTTTTCAGCCTGAGAGACTCCATTGTTCCTTCATACTCTTCAGAGGCTTCTGGCTTATTCCTTGATGGTGGCCTGTAGTTTTCGTCATCCTCATCATCATCGTAGTCAACCAGCCCACCAGATCTTGGACTGAAAATCATGAGAAATGCATTATACCTTACAGAAGATGATGCTGTCCAAATTAAATAGACCAATAAAATACAATGAAAAACAAGTATACCTTAACTTTGAGTAGCTTCTAGCATCTCCATTGGATAAGGCAGCTTGCCGTTGTTTCACTTTCTGATTATGTGAATTGGATGCCGAGGTTGTATCCTCTTCATCACTGATTAACAACCAAATGTCTGGAGACTCAATGCCAGTTGTACAAAAATCTCCTACCATAAATGTGAAAGGGATATATACCTGTCCTCGTTGAAGTAGTCTTCCTCTTCTTTCTCCGGAGCACGCTCATCAAGTCGTCTTCGAAGGTCACTCAAAATAGAAGTGTCATTCGTCCCATCATTCTCCAAACACTGAAGCAAGCACATAATCTTGAGTCAAAATTGTACTTCGTAAAGTGTGGGTGAATAAAAATTGGAAATACCTGCTCATATTTTATTTTCAATGAATGAATGGAAACCAAGTACTCAAATTTCACTAACTGGTCCCAGAAAGAATCAACTATATACTTCAGCAATAGTTTCATATTCTCCTGCATTATGCAATACTATCAGTTCAAAATTGCCCGAGGTAATGATATCCACAATGAATACATACAAAAGAATGATACCTTACGAATATACTCAAAAAGTTCAAGAACAGCTGAATTGAGCAGATTGTAGCGATTACCATTAGCAACAAAGGCATCTACAATTGGTTTCAGAAGATCACTTCTAACGAAATGATTTATAAGATGCTCATCCTGCAGGGCAACACTCAAAACTGTTACATGTACTGCAAGAGACAATTAACCATATTCACAAGAAACAAGAATCATACAAGGAAGTTAAAAAAATAGAATCAAGTAGTAATATCCTAAAACAAGATAATTAATTTCACATAAAAAGATTCAACCAACTATCTTAAAGGTTGAGTTTCAAAAATAATACCATGAGAACAAGTTATACAAAAGAGTTAGTGATAACAATTTACATTAAAGATACCAGCATAAACAACTTAATGCAGCTATAACAAAGTAAACTAAATTGCCCAAAAGTTACATTCTGGCTAACTGATATCTTCCGCCCCTCTTGAAAATGAAAGGTCGGAGAATAGCCTGATTAAAAAGAAAAAATTACAGCCATTTTTACAGTTATCAAAAAAGATGCTCCCAAACAGCCCAGATTTCATACTCCAAGGTCCTCAAACCTAGTTTCCTTCTCAATAAAATTAAATGTAATAAGCTCCAAATTGACAAAATGTACAACTCAACAATTCGTCCATAGAAGCTTATGGAAAGAAATAACAGAGAATAAAATAAGTTATAGGTTCCACATACAAATGATTTCCAATATTCCACTCTATATTTCATAACTTCAGACCATTCTCAAGCTTAAATCACTAACATTACTAGTCAATATGCCCTACCCTAAAAAATAAATAAATCAGTAAAGCGCCTCCTTAAAAATAAATACACAGGTATCAAGGTTCATTCTGTAATGATTGGGGGAAGGGGTTTTATTTTCTGTTGATATAAGGCTGTAAGTGTAAGACCTATATGAACCCTAAAATTACAAGCCTGTGGCAGAATATCAAGATTGAGTTGATACATATAGAGTTGGGGAAGGGGGATCTTCATCTGACATTTGCATGGCCAAAGTCAAAACAGACAGTATCTGCACAAACATTTAAACATACATGACGTGAGAGAATAGCACGAACAAACCGAACAGCGCCAACAACAAGGTATTTTTCTCTTCTCCGTGACAGTAACAGAATTTTCTCCATTACTTTATTCAAAAGAAAGTTACACCTGCAAAAAAAAGAGACCCATGTCTCAATCACATTAAGTGATCAACTACATAAAGTCATTCAGATTACTGCCTGGCAAGAAGGAAATACTTTATCCTGTATGGGTGGTGTAGAACGCAAAAGCATAGCAATTCACATATGTTTGATAGTATCTCTGGCTTTGTCCCACTCTGACACTTTACTTGGCTATTCACATGAACATTTTCTGTAGGACATGATGCTGTTATCACATCAATCAGTTGACTCAGATGCTTCTCATAGAAAATATCGATAATAGTATCCCTCTGTCAAGTAAAACTGAAAAGTTAATAAAAAAAAACTCCAGTATAACCATCTAATAACACAAGAATGAGACACATAATGCATAGCATACCAGCTTCTCAGAAACAAAATCAACAGATTATTAAATTAACACAACTCATTTTTCAAAATTTGCAACCTGCGCAAACAAACTAAAATGAGAAATAAGAGAACGAAACCAATCCCACAATTAATTTCAACAATCTAGCTTGTCCAAGTCCAACATCTCAATGTAAAATTTGCACGACAAGCAAAAAGAACAACTAATAGGACAGTCTAGTATAGCATCTTCAAACCCAGGTTGCTATGTTAATCTCAAAACCTAGCTCAAAGAGGGAGGGCTATACCCTCGTTTGATACACTATTTTAGTCGTCAAGTCAGTATGGAAACTACTACTACTCACTTACACCAGAAATGTGTTCTTGAATTCTGTAATAGTAAACAAGAAAAGGAAAAAATAAAATGGTAGTACATGACTCAATTCGAGGAAGTAAGACCAATATTAGAGGCCTGCCCATCTAATTCCTTCACAATAGTTTCTTCCAACAACTACATGCGGAGTCCCTCAGACCCCCTACCAATCCAATTATCACAAGATGCAACCTCTTCTAAACAGTAACAGGAAGCTGCATAGTAGCTCTATGAAAAATTCAACACCACAAAATCTAATTATAAGATGAGGATTGCCCCTTTTTGTATACTATAGTTTTTCTATACTTAATCAACGTGTTCCAAAAACACCTCCTTACACGAAGGGCTGAACATTTTGGGCAATTCAATAGTGAATAACACAATAGAACCAATAACAATAGCTAAAATAGTCTCTAATAACATTTGAACCTAACTCAACCCTACTAAACCGACTTGTAAAGTGAGGTTTATATTCCAATTAGATTGCAAATGTAATAACTTATTATATCCTTTCAAATTGAATTAGTAGATTATAGAAGAAAATAAATAATACTCAAGTATTTTGCTAAAAACATTAAAAAAAAATACAATGATTTCTATAATGAAGACTATAAAAAGGGAAATAGAATATTTGTCTAAAGAGGGGAAAATGGCATTAATTATCTTCACAATGAACATCGTAAAAAACAAGATATTGTCAAAAAAAGATAATAAAAAAAAAAACTAAATATCACTATTTTATAATCAAATCCCCTTAAAAAATAGGACCTTTAATATTATATATATATATGTGTGTGTGTGTGTGTGTGTATTGAAACATTTAAATTTTAAAAAAAATGGGGGAGGACTCCTAGTAATGTGAATAGATCCATCCTAAGCATGCCTACAATAATAATAATTAATACAATATAGTTAAAATCAAGAAAAGTAATTTTTTTTAAATATGATTTAAATTTGAAGTAAATTCTAAAATAATAAGAATGAAATTTCACTTCCATCCTATGATCACTCCTAGGATTGTTGACTCATTTGGGTCAAGCCAAAAATTAGTTAGAAAGCAAAGCAAAATTATGAGATCAGAGAAAAGGACCAAAGCAAACCTGTGCTCCAGATAATGAGCATGGGTCTAATAGACTGCGAAGAATCTCAAGAAACTGGCAGTGCATGTCATCTCCAAAATCTGTTATCATACCTCTAACCTGTACATTACAGAACTTGATTAAACAAAACTACTATTCAGAATCCATATTTTTTCACATTTTTATTGGGAATAAATTTCATGCACCGAAGTTTATTTCCATATATTATTAAGGCTAAACTACTATCAGGAACTATAGAAAGGTCAATATAGTGGTGCAACTTTCAATTTAACTTCCAACAAACTTGAATAAACAATACAACAATGGACTACTTATCAAGTATTTAAATTTAGGAGGTTTAGCACTTTACATTGACAATTAACAGATGCAACAAATTTTAAGAAGCATTTATTAAGAATATTTAAATGTATCATAAATAGATTATCCTGGTAGTCCTTTTAAATTCATATCCATTATTTCCATTTATTATCTAGGCTAAACTACTATCAGGAACTATAAAAAGGTCAATATATAGGTAGAACTTTCAATTTAACTTGAAGCAAATGTTTGATTAGACATGAGACTCGTGTGAACATACAACATACAGCATTCTAATATATTTCTTCTATAACAATAAACAATTATTTACCAAAGCCACGTAACTTGAATTCAAATTGCAATCTCTCTTGTACGATTTCTACATCTTCTAAGTTTTCTAAAAGCCAAAAGTTAAACCTCTGTTATTTAAATCCACTAGGACCAGCCTAGTTGGTGGGGGTTTGTATCGTTTGCAGAAAGAACCTAAGTTCTGACCTTGTCAACATCATTGTACACCAAAAATACTCTTGTCTATTCACATCCCTATACCAAAAGAATCCATTGTTTCATTCTTTAGTTCCCTTCCTTCGGCTCCACATGAGTTTGGAGCCAGACTTCTGACTACCACCACTTGAACAAGGAAACAAGTCAAAGCGTGGAACTAGCCATCTTGCAGAATAATCGGTTTCACAGTTCAGATAAACAAAAAAAATGTATATTTCAGCTACACTATTGTATTTGCTAGTCTTCTTAACACTTCAAACAAGGTATTGGCAACCAAGCAACCTGTCTCGTAAATTAAACACACAAGGAAAAAGTCATACACACACAAACACCAAGGTCATTTGATTTCCACCAGCATTCATCTAGAAAGAATATGTGACTTCATTTACATTCAAAAACTTACCAATAGTCCAAGAAGTGTAATTCCCTCCTGTCGAACAACATGAGACCGCAGAAGATTAGGATCCTGATTCAAGAAGAGAATGAGGATATCTGTTCTGCAACCATCACAACATTGCCCTCTTAATAATTAAGCTTAAATGTCAGAAGGAAAAGTAAAAAACCAAAAAGGGGAGCATCAGTACCCAGTAAGCATAAGCTTTTTGTCTTGACTTTGCAAGAGTACATCAGAGATTATGTCAAAGATACCCTCATTCATCAGATCCCTACAAACATATTTTCAAATCAATGAAACAATGAAATTTAATAAGATCCCAATAACAGAAAACTTGTAGCAGAATAAAAATGATAAATAACTAGGAATTCAGGTAGAATAATAAGGCATCCATGCTGCGATGTCAAAAAATAAATGTGAGAGCTTCCTTCCTAATAAGAATTTCATTAAAGTGCTTTCATGGAGATGGCTTTGATAATTATACATAGAACTTGCTTTCTAAAGATGTTTACTGTCGTAGAAAAATCACTGGGCATACACTTTGTGAAAAATCAAAACTGAAGACATCAAATCTTCTGTAAACAAGTATGATAATAGTTTTAAAATAAAAAATTATGGAGTAAGAAAAATTAAAAGCATACGCAAGCCATCATGGCTCCACTATTGAAGATTCCGTTACCATAAAAGAAGTAGCACTTTTAGACATGCTTGATCAAATTATTCCTTAGAAAAAAACAAAAAAACAAACTTGACAAGAATGCAATCAAACAATAGCAACTGATTTTGAAAATTGGAGAACACAAGCTTAATAGCAGGCAGACACAGTGTCAACTGTCAAGCTGTACCAGTCCACATGCTACATACCGAAAGAGTCGAAGCTGCTGCACCATCTGTAAGCTCTTGCTACAACTACAAAACTCATGCAAGAAATGAACCTGTCCACCATAAGGAGAGGCAACAATATTTAACATAAGAATCACCAGTAATGCCAATAATGAACATAAAAAATGGCATTAACATTAAAGCCGTATAACATAAAAGATAGGAAAAACACTGTATTAATATATATACATAAATACAAATAAAGGTCAAGCAGGCACGCTTCATTTGAAAGAAAATAAAATTCAAATTTGGGCCAAAATCAAATTACAATCTATTTGTCCAAACACTTCCTCCATCAGTTCCATACTATTAACGAAACTCATTAGGCATGACTTCTAAGAATAAAACAAAATGATAAAAAAGAGAATAAAAGCTCGCTGCCTGTCTATGTTCTAAGTGAGAAACAAAGGGTAAGGCAACCATTCCTTCACAAAGACTTGTAGTATGGTGCATCCTTTAAGCATAGAAGAAAAATGATAGACTAGATTAGGCATTGTGTGGTCTTTCCTGTTAATGCCCCGCATCATCTATGATATGGCCAAAGAACTACTAATAATGTCTCATGCAATCCAACTCCCTAAGGAAGATTTTGAAGTTGGTTAGGCCCAGTCAATTCTCAATTCTAAAATTTCCAATCAAAAAAGACATCTAATATTACAAGGGTACAACTAATAGAAACACATCTCATCATGGGATGGCACATGTAGTGCAACAACTGATATGGAAACTGGAGAACAGGAACTTCAGTTAAATCAGGCTGAGTTTAGCTCTAAAGCATGTGCAGTGATATGAGTTCAAAACTAAAGGAAATCCTGATGTGATTGTAGCTCTACCTATTATAGAATAAATAATGCAGCTACTTTACAGAGTCCATACATGTATAACTAACTGAACTGTATTCAGTTAGCTGCCAGGCTGTCAGATAGGAGTCAGTTATTAGCCAAGGCTCTATTAAAAAGTCATAGATTCAGAAAAATAGATAATTATGATATTATCTACATGAGTTTCACAAACCCTATCCGTACTAGTACCTTGAATAACAACACAACAGTTTATGGAGGGTGGTACCTTGAATAACAAAATGCATATTTTCCAATGTTTTGAAACAAAATCAGATTCAAGAGGGGGAGCATAAAAGATCAATAGTTAATAGAATAATGACCTAAATAAAGTGTAGAGAACAACAGGAACCATTTATTGGCATAACCTCACACTGGAATTCCGTTTCTTCTTTTAGTAAAATTTCATCAAATGGGACTGCACACACAAATAATAAGCTATGCCACCAGGAGGGGAAAAGTCAACTTAAGAAATAGCAATGTCATGCCGGAAATAGTTAAGTAGTATTTGTCATGGCCAGGAGAAAAAAAAAAGACGTACCATATTTTTCTTTGATTCAGAAGAGGTGGTGGGTGATTTTAACCTAGCAAATAACTCCTGGATAAATGTGCTGTCATCCTTCAATAAAGAAACAACCTAAAAATAACAGAGGAGTCAAAGCAAAATATAACAGTCGCTATATTAAATGTAAGCCTTCTTTCCATACAAATGAAAATCTTACAATGGCATTGTTGGCATGTACAATGGAGTTAAGATTAGCAACAGTAGCCTCATCCAAAACTCTAGCCAAAACAACATCCTAAAAGCAGTAAAAAAAGGTAAGAACCAAATTACAAATAAATAGAGTAAACAAGAAAAGGCTTAGAAGGAGCAAACCTTCAAAAAACCAACTCTATATGTCTGATGTATCTTAGACAATACAATTGAGTTTCTTATAGGTATGGCCTACAAAAGAAAATAGGTAAATACTATGAGAAAGAAGTAAAAATTTCCTGGCATACCGAGAGATCTACCTACCACCTGGATTCTCTCCCAAAATAGAATAAATAATGAGATCACAAAATTATACCTCCTTAAAAATAACATGCTCCTTTAAGAATTTACGATGATGTTGAACATGGGGAACCTTTGGATCATCTAAATGACATAACAATAGATTCAAAGAAAACCCACTTTTAGTGTTTGTTCACTACATACACCCAAAAGTGCATAAAACACAATAGGATGAATGTCAAAATACCAAAAAGCATTTCACTAGCTTGAGAAAAAAAAGTGTTTAATGAACTTACACTCAAGGGTACCAATAATGTCCATCATTAACTCATCACTGAATAAACGCTCAAAAATTTGTGTACTGTTAAGCAAAACTGCAGGAGAACAAACATATATATAAAAAATGACAAATTTCAACAAAAAGGGACTAAAATTAAAATGGCACAAAAGTGAATACTGACTGATCCCTTTGATTATTTTGAAAATCATGTGAAGGCCATCCATATTTTCCAAGTCTTCACAAACTCTGAATACTTCCATAAGTTTCCCAAAAAAATCTTGCTGCATTGGAAATACAAATTAAAAAAGGGAAAATCTAAAGGGAAAAATGGAAGGAATTTACATATTTTGATTATTAAACCTCATAATAAAAAGGGGGAAGGAAATGAAACAGGATTGACTACCTAATCATTCTAAATTTGCAAACAATATCAGAATTAGTAAATAGTAATTAATGTTAGGATATAATGGAGCAAGTAAATCAACAGCATAACCAGCATCAGTATCACATAAGTATCAACTACGATACCATACATGTTGAAAACTTATTTGGAAAAATCAGAAAGTACACTTCTCTTCCAACAAACAATAAAAACATACCCAAAAAATTTATAATCCATGGTAACTTTCATCTAAATTTATTCAACTTAGTAAGAAAAAACTAGGAATGTTACATGAATGACAAGTCATGGATGACTCAAAATAATCATCTAGTCCATCCTATCCTTCAGTCCTTTAATTACTGGGTGATCCCAAATCATGTAGAATGAAGGTGCCTAATCTATGAAGACAACGTATGCACATACATATACAAGTGATTTAATTAATCTTACATCACTTAAAATTAGTTCCGCAAGTCGTGATTGATCTGTATTGCCACTCTCAACCACCATCTGTGAACAAAAAAAGAAGAGTAACTTCAGTGAAGCATGATAGATAAGTTTAAACAATCCAAAGAATAGCATAATTTGATAACACTGCACTAAAATTCAACTGAAGTATACCATAAATTGTGTGAAATATCATTAAAAGCTATACAATAGACAATTCATGCTAGTCCCCACCCCATTATAGCCATCAGCTATCAAAAGTACAATTTGCATTCTAATGAGTGGGGTGTCAATCCATTGGAATAAGAATTGCATGCTAGCCCCTGGAATTCATTTGATAAGGTCATGCTTGTTTTAGATCTTCTATTTCCTTGAGCTTGGGTGATGGTTCAAGGATTTCCAGAAGCTCCTGTGTTATTTTGAGAGGCTTTGAAACCAATAGAGATGTTAAAAGACTTTGACTCATTGATTTAATTTTACTTGGTCATTAAAAAAATTCCCTGGACAAGTGCAAAATTCATCTAGGATTGTGTAGTTTGCAAAGCTTCTCTGTAATATTCTGATGAAGCTCTAATTACGAGGGTGCCTAATCGGTTCAGGTACAAAGGAATTAGCATGCTCTGTTACATGTTTCTTACATTCCTTTTTAGGGTATAGTTTTGAAGATTTTGTATACTCTTGCACTTGTATCTCTCCTTTTTTCTTAATAAATTCTTTTTATCAAAGATTCTATAATTGTAGGCTGACATTTTTTTGTTTAGGATAGTTTATTAACATCTAGTTGTCAAACAATCTTTAATTTGGCTTATGGACCAGGTTGGTGGTCTAATGATGATCAGCATTGGACTTTGTGCTAGAAATTAGATATAAGGTAAGAGATATTTAGTTGGCTTAGTTAGAATAGTTAGTTAGTTAGAGAAGTTAACCTGTATAAATAGAGGGAACAAAGGTAGAAGGATTCGTTCAATTATTGTTATTTGTGAATTGGGCAGGCAGCACACTGTAGAAGGAAAATCCTTGGAGGAGAATTATCTCCTTTTCTTTCGTAACCACAGCTCAGTGATGGTAGGATAGGTTCAGCTAATAAAATCTCAGTATAAGTGATAAGGAACACTACTGAAGAAAAATAATTAGTAGTGAATCCACTGTTTGAGTCTATTTATTAATGATTTATCAGAATGTGGGATTTAATTTGTTATATTGTTGGTGGTAATTCCATAAACTAATGATAATTTCACAGCAAAATGGTTCCAAAAAGTAAATCAAAAACTTGCATGGATTGATGAATTTCAATTAAATAAACGAAGGCTGTAAATCAACTGAAACAAGTACTTTCATTCAAACCTTAAGAATCAAAGGAAGCGATGACAATTCAACTGTGGGCAAGTCCCTTGACTCACTGTTCACACTATGAAATGCCTCACCTGAAATACACAGTAAACAGTAAGACCAAATGGCAATATAATTGTTTCTCCCTCCTTTTTTATCTTTACCCTGATATAAGTTAAAATTTAGATGAAATTTTGATATTTAACACAGGAACACTAAGACATCGGCTTAAATTTATAGAAATAGTCATGTCATGCCTACAAATATTAAAACATGACAGTTTTTCATAAAATATATACGAAAGCTGCAGCAATCTACACCCAAAATAATGGTAGCATCAACTCAGCTCCAGGACCAATACAGTCATATCATATGAATTCTAAATACAGCACCAAATGGCACTTAAATGGTAAAGCAGTAATTATTTAAAATTAAGAATCAGCACATCAGATAAATAAATCACTAAAACAAAAAAGTATATATATTATTATAGTAGCAGAAGCAAAAAACAACTCCTAAGAATTAAATTTTCATTAATAATAGTTAACAATAAAATAAAAAACAAAAATTAAAAAGTATTAAAAAAATCAATAATTGAAAAGGTTAATGAGATATTTAGTAGATAAAAAATGTAAACAACCTCCAGTACTAAGAGAGAATAATAAGATTCAAATTTTTCTTAACTTACTATTTAAAGTATTAAAATGCATATTCCTTTGCACATTGCAAATGTGGTCCCTGAATAAAACAAGGATATGAATTAAGATCAGTTCCATAGCAGAAAGAAAAAACATACAGAAAGATGTGAAGTATTTCAATTTTAATAGTTATTTGCTACCATATGTAAGAGCAACCACCAGGTACTTGAAAGCTAAGTGCCAGTTCAGTAGCATATTCTGGATCTCTCCATGAAATAATTGTATCTGCAAGACAAAATAGTGTCCACAGTCAAACTGATAAACACAGTGAACCTTGATAGGCTTCAAGAGCAAATGGTGCACTTCTAGTCATTACCTTCTTGTTTCCTGTAAATATCATCAGGAGAGATGCGATGCAAAAGTATGTTTTCATTGTCTTCTTCATCATAAACAAATAAACCCAGATCTTCTGATCGCTGATGCATCATTCATTGGAATAAAAAAAAAATTAGATCAATCAACCACCTATTTCTGTTTAACATCATATTGTGTTGTCAACTCTAAATTGAATCTTTATGCACTAGGAAGATGAGGATATAATGGTATTGTTATCAGATATGGTAAGACATTAATTCCCATCACTGTCACCAATCATTGAGGAAACTACATATTATAAATTATTATCTTAATAAAATGCAAAGACAAAAGCCTCTGACCATACACATAACCAGATATAAAGTGGAAGTCAAGCATACAATATAGAGAAGTGCTCATATATGCAATATAAATGTTAGTAACAAGTGAAAGCTTTTATCAAAAAGTGTGCAAACCTCCAAATAATCAACAGTGACATGCCCAGTGCCTTGGTCATCCCATTTCCCATCACCATTCAAACGATAGACCTTGACACGCTGAAATCCAATAAGAAATACTTCAGTAAAGAGGCAGTGTAAACATCTTGACCATTCAAGATATCGAGATTGAAAACAATTCCTAGTAACTTCTCCAAATGTCCATATTGTATCAAGTCAGAATTCAAAGCCATATTTTTCTTTCATTTTCCCTTTTCATTAAAACATATTATGGAGGTACAAGTGGAAGCAGTGTAAACCAAGCAGCATCAGCAAGGAAAATCACAATAGAAAAGGCTTCAACAAATAAACTAAAATGAGAATGGCTTTAATTTTCATTTTCTCTTGCACTAGTGTTGAAGAAGTAAAATTGGAAGAAATACAAACAGAAAATACACAGTACAGTAATATTATAATTTGGTTATATCTCTAGTTGATGTAACGTCTCAACAATAGACAAATAAACACACCAATAAAGAGTTGATCATATATAGCATACTGCAAAAACTGTAGGAAGAAGAGGACTACAAAAACAGCAAGTGAAATCAGTAAAAGTAACTTAGATCTAATGACCTTTATGACCACTTGATTTATGACATAAGACAACGGCATGCCATCAAATGAAAGCATTAAAAATAGTGGAGATGATCTAAAGGGAGAATTTTAAGACATGGTTTATGACATAACACAGTGCCATCCTTTGTTCAGAGCAGCTGATCACACCATGTGAAAGAAGGCCTTTTGTTGAAATTGGATAGGTAAAATACAAGTAGTGAACAAGTCAAAGTTGAATCAGATGACTAAAATGTAGATAAGCTTGGTAAAACTTTCCTAAAACGCTATTCATTTAATTTGGCTGCTTATTATAATGAATATAATACAATATTAATCCAAGAAAATGTGGTAAAAAAGCTCCATGTTCCAAATAAGCAACTTCTTCACAACTTCCTTTTTGTGCTAAAAGGGCCCTTAAATCAACTTGATTCTCTTGTCTTTTTAGAAGGGCATGATGGAAAAACTAAAAAAATACTCAATTATTTTTTGTGCAAAAAATTGTATTATGAGTTTATGATAAGTAATTTCTAACTCCCAATTAAGATGGTTAAGGATAAATGCTTAATATTAATGTGACTGCCAAGAGCCATAGTAGTCAATAGTAAATAACAGTGCAGTGTGGCTGCCCCCAGTAACACTATAGTAGGATGGCCTCCATTTGAACCCTAAATAGTATTATATAGTTGTATATGTGCTAAAAGCAAAAACAGAGAAGAAAGAGTGATGCGTCTTTGAGTTGCAATCATTTAGTCTTATTTGCAAAGATTGAGGATGAGACAGAGAAGAGACATGGGTCTTTGAACATGCCCGATATTGGAGAGAGAACTTGCCAAAATTGATGGGTAGGCACTGGAAATGAAGAACCAACCTTTAGAAATCTGAAAACTCACCAGAAGATCAGCAGTGAGTGCTGCACATGGCAGAATTTGAACAGAGGAGTTGAGAAGCAGAAGTTGCAGAACAGAGGAAGAAGTCACGGAGCTATGGCAAAAAAGTAGAGATGACAGAAGAGAAACAAGTGATAATGAAACAGAAAATGCATCAGATTTAAGATGGGAATTTTTCAAGTTGGGCCCCCAAAAATCCCTGAAAAAGGCTGGCTTTCAGGGCCAAGCTTGAGTTTTGTCGTTTCTGGACAGTAATGCCCACTACAAATTTTGGGTGCAAAATGTGCCAACAGACAGGAGCAACACAACTGCCCTTGTAGTTGGAGAAGCAGCAGGGTGCCACAACACTCTGCTCTAGCCCTATTAACACTTGATTAATGACTACAGCGGGCAAGCAAAGAGTGTAACTGCATCAAGAGATCATAAAAATTGGAACAGGAACTAGGGCATTGCATCCTGACGTGACATACCAACAACTTTCCATGTTCGATGCCAGCCTATTTCTGGTGGTACACAATATGGAGGGGGTGGGTTGTAATACCAAATCATTTTCCTTAGAAAATGAATTTAAATCTAACTAAACTCATAAAATCTTCTTATAAGATGATACATAATGACATTTTTAGTGGATGTGGAATCTCCAACACACCTCTTTATGTCGAGGACTAACTCAAACATGGAAATACAAAGGTAACCGATGGCGGGTGGCACAATAAGTCCAACAACCCTTGCTAGGATAGGGTTTGAAGGGCTCTAATATCATCTTAGAAAGTAAACTTTAAGTTTAACCCAATTTTACAAAATCGACTTATAAGATGTTATTTGCACCCATTTATATATTATAATTTGGTCATATCAGTAGTTAATGTGTTGGCCACCTCATGTTCGAACATGGGAATAAAAGTAGAACCTATAGGGGGTGGTACGATAGACTCAACAACTCTTGCTGAGATAGGATTTGATTGGCACTAATATCTTCTTAGAAAGTGTACTTTATACCTAACTAACTATCAAAATCAGCTTGTAAGATGTCGTTTACACTCAATTATATAGTATAATTCTATCATAAATCATAACCACAAGGTAAAAGAAAGTGTAAACACAACCCTAAACCACCACGAGTAATCTTCACCTTTTTCCTTAACTTTGAGAATACTTTTTATCCACCCTCATTCCATAAATCCTTAACACTATCAATTTTTGTGACCTATTAAATTTAATATAAAAGATGAAAGAACATTTAATATACAATACTAAATTTTACTAATTATTTAGATATGAAAATGTTAAATATTTTTTTAATTCAAAGCATTATAAATGCTTAGCATTTTATTTGACACACCTATTCTTATTCCCTTATACAGTGCTCCATATAAGCACTCGTCAGCAAACCTATTATCAACTAATCATCCAAATCCAATCACGAATTAATAAAGGGCCTTGACTATCACATCACAGCCAATATGTCGGAAATCCTACTTTTTATTATCTCCTAACATACCATATAAGTTGATACTTGATACTATAAACAATCTTCGAATGGAAACTCTTTCTAGAATTTAAAAAAAAAATTAAGAGGAAAATCAAAACAATTAATAGTTTATCACACCAACAAGATACAACATAAAATGCGCATTCAAGCATGAGCACTCTCCCCCACTTCGTTGCCTTTCATGTTTCTAAAAATATCAACCAAGTAAAGCATTGCATAAAGCATAACACTAACTGAGTGATAACTAAAGATACACAGTGAACCGCTCCAACTGAATACACAAGCAGTAACACTTACTCGCACGTTCACCAATTCATCAACAAAAACAAATCGATACGGGAACTATGAACACGTCGAATAGAAAAAGCAAAATGCAATTCCATCCACTAAAACTCGAGGATAAAGCCTAGAAGCTTTCAACTACACATAAAGCACACTTGCCTGCATCGAATTAGCGTTTGTCTGCGATTTCTCCGGGGCGCCCATTGCAGACAGAGCTAAAAATTTCAAAGCAAAAAAAAAAAAAAGAGATACTGAATTTTGGGGTTCAAATTAGGGTTTGGAGGAGGAAAGTAGCTTGAAAGGAGATAAGAACTATAGCAAGGGAATCGAGCTTGGGGGATCAACAGGAAACCCTAACCGCCATTGACGTAGCATGGTGAAGGTTCCACATGTACACTCTCTTCTTTCTCTCTCATATATAATATTCTCCGTGCAAGAGTGTGTTTCCGAGACTTTGATTATGCAAAAGGAGAAACAGAAAACACATACGCCTCAGGAAATACCGAAAACACCACTATGTTCCCGCTGAAATTACTAAAACGCCATTGGCTACTGACATTCGCTTTACACGTGTTCGTCGCTGGATGGATACTGACTCACTAATTCCGTTGGTCTAAATTAGTTTGACTTATATCTATTTTTCATTTCCGAAATAATAAGGAATTTTAGTTTTATCTTTATTTTTTTATAAATATTCTTTTTAACAGTTCGTCTTTACTTATTGGAAAATTCAAAAATTATGGTCAATCTAGAAAACATTTATTGCAGTCCAATTTCAAAATATAATATTTTAAAAATAAAATAAAACAAATATTATTTCTCCAATTCAAAATAGTTTATTTCACCAAAATCGAAATTAATACATTCTATAAAATCTATATTAATGATTATAATTTTACATACATTAAATATATATATATAAACTAAATTTACATTCATTTTATAGAAACTAAATAAATTCATTACGAATTAAATTTTAAAAATTATATCATAAAAATGAACTTCAATTATATTTTAAAAATATATAATTACGACTTATTTAAAAACATTATAATTAGGATGTGATTTGACTTTATATTTATCCTAAGAACAAAAAGTATTATATTTTTAGTATTCAATTCGTCTAAGCACCAAGTGATATATTTAAGTGATTCCTTAAGGTTGTATCTATTTTCAAACACTCACATTCTATGTGGAAGAAGACATGATCAGCTTCATTTCTCGAAAAGATTTGAGTTTTTCTTTAGAAGATAAGATAACTCATGGAATTTTTGGCAACATATTTAAGAGATTTTGTCGTCATTAATCCTTATTAAGTAGTTGTGACATGTGTGTTTCATCTAGGTGAGATTGATTGCATGTTTTGCGTAATTACCCATATATGTCAACTTTATATTTATTGTTTTTTTTATTGTCTCATTATTGGAACCAATGTCCTTATTTTGTTGAATAAAATCTTTAAGCTTAATATGTGTGAGTTATGGATTTGATTATCAAGAAATCAAGAAATTTATTAAATAGTAATCAAAATTAGAAAAAAAATAATTAGTCATTATATTAATAAAATTAGATATTATTTTAAAAACTAAAAACTAATTTGTATCTAAAGTGATTTTTATTGTTAAGTTGGTATCTAAATTAGCTATCAGGATTTCAACTATTAATATTTTAGATTCTAAATTGGTCTCAAATAATTTTTTAGAGACTAATTTATATTCTAAAATATTAATAGATAAAACATTGGTAGCTAATGGTTAGATACTAATTTAAAAAATATTTTATAAATTTTATTAACAATAGAAACTACTTTAGATATTAATAATGTTTTTAGTCTCTAAAATGATCTATAATTTAGTCTCATAGTAACTAATTATTTTGGTCTCTAAAATTAGTTGCAATGTGATTATTTGCTTGTAGTGAATAATGCACTCTTGGAGCATACAATATATATGTAAAAGGATTAGGAGTCATGTGTTAACTTTATAATGTTTAGTGTTAAGTTCTCTTATTTGATACAAATTTTTTAAATTACTCTATCTATGCCTTTTCTCATGCTCAACGTGCATGGAAACTACTACAACATTCACATATTGTAGATATTAGCTTATAAATTTGGTGGGCCACTAAATGTTTAGTTTCTCTAAACATTTTAGGTTGGGTGATCACCTTTTGGTGAAAATATTAGCTTTTGGTTACTATTTAATGATTTTTTTTACTGATGGTCAACTCCATTTTTTGAAAAGGTTTGAATTTTTCTTTAGGAGGTGACTTGTGGAATTTTTGTCAACATATTTAAGAGATTTTGTTGTCATTTATCATTGTTAAGTAGTTGTTACAAATGTTTTGATCCATGTGAGATTGATCGCATGTTTTGCATAATTACCCATTTCAACTTTATATACATTTTTGTGTGTTTTTTTATTGTCTCATTATTGGAATCAATGTCTTTGTTTTGTTGAATCAAAACTTCAAGCTTAACTATGTAGGAGTTATCATGTGTAGGGTTTGATTATGAAGGAATAGTATGTTGATCAAGGATGATCTTGAAGCTTTGATGTCTTCAAATTCATGGTGTTTGATGGAAGGTTGGAGTTGTTGTGTGTGAGTGGGTTTTGGGTGGAATGATGTGTAATTCACTATTTGTTTGAATCTAAAACAATTTGGAATCAAAACCTTTTTGAAAAAAAATTGTTTTGTGAAGAAGTGGAAAAACAACCAATTGTTTAGTCGTTTCTATCGGTTGTTTATCACTTAAAGGTTTTTGAAAAGGGTTTGAAACTATTTGACTTGGTTGACTTTGTTAGAATGTATGGCTTTAAACTAGAGGGGGGTGAATGGTTTAAAGATGTTTTTCGAAAACTTTTAAGCCCTAAATGAAATTACTTCGAGAATATCTTGATTAAGAAATCAGTTTTTCAAAACACAAAGCAAAAGGCACAGCACCAGAAAAACAATCGGTTGTTTCGCAGAAACAATCGGTTGTTTATACCAGTTTACAAATATAAAAACTGATTTAAAGAGTTAAGGGATAGAGAAAATGCACACAGAGATTTATACTGGTTCACTCTAAACCCAGAGCTACATCCAGTCTTCACAGAAACCACTGAGGAATTCCACTAAGTAATCAAACCTAGATCACTTACACCAAACCAAAGAAGTGACCTTGATCCCCTCAAGACACACACTCCTCTTGGTCAACACACCAACACTAAGAATGTTGATCTTGATCCCCTCAAGAACACACAACACTTCTCAGCAAACACACAAGGTTTCTTTCAACAAATACAAGGATTACACTTGTTACAGAATGAAATTTGAAATCAATACAAGAGAAAATCCTAGCTCACACACTTTGATCAATCACAATCTCTAAGCAATCTCAACTTTTCAAAAACTCAAAATCAGTGAAAAACTCAAATTTGTTTTTCTGTATATATCAAAGATGTTGTTTGTTATCAAATCTTAACAAACTATTAATTGCCTTTAAAGATTGGTCAAAGCATTAAAAACTGGAGCGTAAATAGTTAGAAAATCATTTAATGCTCAATCAAAGCACAAACCATTTTTCTGTTATGGTACCAAAACAAACAATCGGTTATTTCTACGAATCAATCAGTTGTTTTGGTTTTGACAGCAAGTCGACCATAAAAACAGTTTTCAACCTTTTTCTAAAAACACCTAAGTATAAAACAATCGGTTGTTTAGACAAAACAATAGGTTGTTTTTCACTTAGCTTGAAAAACACTTTTCTTTTAAAGAGATTGAGAGTGTTTATGTTTTGGATTCAATCAAGAGTGGATTACATATCAAATCTACCTCAGATCCTATCTAAAGGACAACTCAGCAACAGCAAGCACAACCAGTCTTCATCATCCGTCAAAGGGTTTGGATTCTTCAAAGCTTGAACGCCACTTGGTTCAACAGACTTTGCTGTCAAACCAATTCAATCGGTTATTTCGGGAATTTAACCGATTGTTTGTTGAAAATCCATAACAGAATTTTTGTTATGTTTGCAAATCAGCTTTAAATGTTTTCTAACAGAATAGGCTTCTACTTTAAATGTTTTTAACAACTTTTGGAGTATTTAAAAAGGTTGTTATACTCTCTTAAAGTTTGATAACAGTTTTGAGACATTTGTGAAAGTGTGAAAACATATTTGAGTTTTCAAGATTTGCATTCAAGTTTTTGGGTTTTCTTAAAGAAGTGGAATAGGATTGTTGTAATCTTTTGATTTGATCTTCATCAGGTGTAATCCTTTCTGAATCTATTGTATTTCTAAATATTGGTGTGTAAGTGCAAAATCAGAAGTTACTCTGATTTTTGTGGTGTTTGTGTGCCAAAGGAAGTGTGTCTTGAGGTGTTCAATGTCACTTCTTTGGTGGTGTGTTTGTAATCTGGATTTTGATTGCATAGTAGATACCCATTAGTTTCTGGGGACTTGATGTAGCTCTTAGGATAAGAGTGAACTAGTATAAATTGTTTGTGTGTTTTTCTCTTACCCTGAACTAATTTAAATTCTGCTTTTAAGTTGTTTTTAATTCCGTTGATATAAACAATCGGTTGAATCGCAAAAACAACCGGTTGATTTTATGTAAATCAACTTAAACAATTATAATTGATTGCTTTCTGGATTTCTATATCTGTTATTCTACTTTGAACTTCATTATACCTTCAAAGTTTGCGAAAATCTTTCATAAACAGTTCACCCTCCCCCCCCCCCCCTCTTGTTTAAGGGCATATATTCTAACATAGTACACTCTTTGAGCATACAATATATATGTAGAAGGATTAAGAGTCACATATTAACTTTATAATGTTTAGTGCTAAGTTCTCTTTTTTTATACAATTTTTTTTAAAATCATTTTCTCATGCTCAACATGCATGTAACCTACTTACAACATTCACATATTGTAGATATTAGCTTATAAATTTGGTGGGCCACTAAATGTAGTTTTTCTAAATAATTTAGGTTAGGTGGTCACCTTTTGGTTATTAGCCTTTAAATGGGATTTCTAGTTATATAGTGAACCTAAGTGATCAAATATGTATTTCATCGCTCATCTCATTCTTTAAAATATTAAAATCATGATTTTAAGGAATACACTAAAATGAAACTTAAAAGGGGTATTAGGGATTCAAAAGATGGATAAGGATTAAAATCTCTACATCAAGCATACGATAAAAAAATTAACACTTGATGACATAAAGTGTAAAAGTTGATAACTCTCATAAACTCCAAAGTATTTTGAAGAACTTAGGAAAATTAATTCCAACAACATAGTCATAATAGAATATGATTATGCAAGTGAAGTTATCCATCAAGTTGGGTGGAGATGAGTAAACATGTTGAGTGCCTCTTCTTTAAGAGAGGTGGGGAAAACTTTGCACCATATAGCCTTATTTGTAGTGTAAAGATTCATTTGTGTCTTGTAGACATTCATATGCTCATTTGGATATGTGAAACCATCATAGAGCCTGATATTAAGCCCATTCCATTTGGACGGGAGTTGAGCCTCCATGGTTTCATCAGTAAAAGGATGTCCTTTTGGGTCATCCTCCTCATCAATAATTTGTGTTCGTTCGGTATGTTGTTTGAATGCCTGATGGGTATGAGTTCAAATGATTGCTTTTTTTTTTACTTTGGGTAGGCTCGTTTGAACGAGATTGCTCTCTACGCTCAGATCCGACAACTCGTCGTTTTAATTCCTTATTCTACTCATTGAGGAAATCGGGCCAACATCGCACACTCATACAAGAAACCCTCAGCTTCTTGAGTTAGGACTCTGATAAGGTGTTGCAGTTACAGGATGGGATGTCAGGGTGGATGACCCTAATCATAAGCTACCTTAGGCTTATAACCCTCCTAATTGACTGAAGGAAAGCTAGAAAGATCCATCGGCAAGCGTCATTTTATACATTTTAGAATGACGAGTTGTTATGAAGGTCCTTCTCGGCATCATTGTTGAAGTGTTTGGGTGAGGAATAAGCAAAATATATTCTTGCTGAGTTGCACAGAGAAATTTGCGAAATACATTATTGAGCCAGAAGCATGGCATCTAGAGTCATGAGGACAGCATTCTACTAACCCACGATTCAAAGGGACGCCAAGGAATTCTCGAAAAAATGACTGGAATGCGAAAAGTTCGACCCCTTAGTCAATCTACCATAAGAAGATTTGCACTTCATCCTTCCTTTTTGGTCCTTTGTTATATGAGGAATGAACATACTCGGCCATTTCCCACTAGTGAAGGGAAATGTCAAATTCTTGATAGTGACAGTGAACTACTTTATCAAATGGATTGAGGTCGAGTCCTTGATAAAAATTATAGCCCAACAAGTTTAATGTGTTTTTTGGAAAAAAATCATATGTGGACACGACCTCCCATATTCAGTGGTAACTGACAACGATAAACAGTTCATTGACAAAAAATTCGAAGGTTTCTTGGTTCAACTAGGAATCAAGCATCACGTTACATCAGTCAAGCACCCATAGACCAATGGTCAGAGTGAGGCCACCAACAAGGTCATCCTAAGATAGATGAGAAACAAACTCAAGTCGGTAAAAGGTTTGTGGGCGAAGGAAATCTTAGGTATCCTCTGGGGATATCATTGCACACCTAAATCCTTCACAGGGGAAACACCTTTTCACCTCACTTATGGGGCGAGCGTTATGATCCCGGTATAGACGGGGAAAACCTCATAGAGGAAAGGAAGCTTTGAAGAGGAAAACAACGCAGATAACCTGAGGATCGATCTGAATCTCATTCACAAAGTCAGGGAGAAGGCATAGGTAAGAGAATAAGTCGTCAAAGGAAGGGCAACCCGACAATATAACTCTCGTGTTAGAGCTCAAACACTCCACAAAGGAGACTTGGTATGGAGGAAAATCGATGATGCGAGAAGATGTTGAGAAGAAGGGAAGCTCACAATTGGCCCATCAAGGTGGTGGACACATTGCAAAATGGAGCTTACAAGTTCCAGAAGTTGAGTGGGAAATTAATTACAAGAAGATGGAATATCACCCACTTGAAAATATATTACAGTTTAAATCCACGGTGATGCACTTTTTTTTCTTAGCTCGGATTTTTCCCTAAGATGGGTTTACCGAGCAAGGTTTTAACGAGCCAAACCTAAGTAGAATAAAATCTTTGACTTTAGCGACAATCTTGTCAAGCTCCTCTAAAATAAGCTCAATCACGAGTAAAAGCTAAAAGATAGTTCAATCAAGAATTAAACAAGCATAATCATGAGTAAAAGCTAAAAAGTAATTCAATCAAGAACTAAGTAAACTCAATCATGAGTAAAAGCTAAAAGATAGTTCAATCAAGAACTACGCAAGCTCAATCATGAGTAAAAGCTAAAAAGTAGTTCAATCAAGAACTAAGCAAACTCAATCACGAGTAAAAGCTAAAAAGTAGGTCAATCAAGATCTAAGCATGCTCAATATGCTCAATCATGAGTAAAGGCCAAAAAGATAGTTAGATCAAGAACTAAAATTGCTTTATCATGAGTGGTAGTTAAAAAATAGTTCAATAAAAAACAAAACATCCCCAATCACGAGTAAGAACAAAATCAAACAAAACGATTATAAACAAAAAATTGTCTTAGTCATCAACAAAATGATCATCTATTACCTTGTCAAGGTAAAAGTCTTTGGGCTTGATGTTAGGGCTAAAATAAATAGCCTAGCAAAGAGCCTTCTTGTAGGCTTTAACATACCCAAGGGAAGAGTCCACAAGATTATTATTTTCAGCTCTAAGTTCTTCTTCTCAGGCGTTCAATTCTCTTACCTTGGCATGTAGGCGCCCAAGGCTTTCTTCGTCATCTTTCTCGACCACGATTGAACCAATCAGCTCCGTGTAGAAGTCCTCAAGATCTATTTCCGCACTCTCTAACTTGTCCTTAAAAACTTGGTGACCAACCTCGGAGTCTTCCAGTTTCTTTTTGGTCAAGAAGATTCGACGGCATGACTCAGTGCCCACCCTAGTGACGCATGATAGCCATGTAGCGAGCCAACATAATCATAGTCGAATCCGCATTGATCAGAAGATCAACGTCATAAGGGTCAAGGAAGAAATTACCTCTCGTGCTAACATGGTGACCGCGCATACTCACGAGCCACAAGGAGTTGGAATGCGACACCAAGGTAGAAATGTGGTACAATCGAGGAATCAAACCATCTTGGCTTTGAACATTCACAAGTGTGGAGAAATCTGGAATGACATGTGGAGGAAAAGGAGAAGCTGGAATTTGAGGAGGAGACTTCAGAGCTCGAGCGGAAGGCTCGGGGGAGCGAAGTATGTCTACCGGGCTGCCCAAGCGAACAGATGGACTCGATGGCTCCGAAGAGGCCCCCCCTTTTGCATTTTTTCCTTCTTGGGAGGATTGAGGTCGACCTAAATCCCTTGGCTACGAGAAAAGGCATTCTTCTTAGCCTGCAGGACTTTATAGTCGAACCCCTTTCCCATCAGTTATGTGCAAACAAAGGGAAGAATCATACAGCTAGACACACACAAAAAAATGAAGAAAATCCTAAGACCTAACTCTCACTTGTAAAGACCATGATGGGATTCTTGGCCAATAACACTCTTAGCAAAGCCCAACTATTGATAGGTCGGGGAAGGCTCTTGAGCACGACTATGTCAATTATTTCCTCCTCATTGACAAAATGTTCAACCTTTGACTTGAATTTATAAGGCCTATGCCAATACAGAGGAAACTTGGTGGAACCGTCCACATGGTAAAAGATCATTTTCCGAGGATCTTTATGGTTGAAAACCTTAAAAAATTGATTCTTAAAGCCTTTAAAGGAAGAAAAGTAGACCGTGAAGAGGGAACCGTTTTGGACACCATTCAATGACACTCAATCGACCTCAGCACCGTGTTTCAGTTGGTAGAAATACATGAATTTGTTTATAGTAGGTTGTATGTGCATATATTCACACAACAATTGAAATGACTTCAGGAAAGCCCAATACAAGCTTTCCTAAAGTTGGCTGGGAGTAATATTCATAACCAGCAGCATGCCGCTCTCAAAGGACGTTAGTGGGAAAGTAACTGCCAGTTCTTTAAAAAAGTACTCGTATACGTAGCTCAGAGGGGTACACGTATACCTCACCCGAAACCCATAGATAACTCTTGTAGGGCACATAGGGAAATTTATCCCTACACTTCTTGAGAGCCTCACTTTGATTGGCTACCTTTTGGGAAGACTCCCCCTTTCAGGTTTCCTCATGATGATGAAAGTGATGGGAGATTGCAGAAAGGCAGAAACCTCCTCCAAACGGTTGGAGAAGGTCTGACTTGATGACGCATACTCACTATCTACGAGGTCAGACATGCGAGGAAAAGAATAACTATCATTAGAAGTAGAAGAGGAAGCCATGAGACCGTACCTAAGCACAAAAGCTTGAATCTTGTGAGGAAAATGAAGGAGATGGTTGTGGAAGCAATTGTGGCGTATAGAAGCACAAACGAAATGAGGATGCGAGAAAGTTGGATATGTTAAGCGACACTCATTTTGGAAGAATATTAAAGGAAGATTCTAGAAAAAAAGCAGAATGGGGGAAAATTAATACGGGAAAAAGAATCGCCAAAAGGGGAAAATGTCCAATCTCCTTTTTCGTTATTTTAAAAATTATAAGTAATACATGTGGGAACAACTTGTTCGACCTTTACCCACCAAGCTCAGGCAGAATAACTTGGTATCTTATTCGTCCTCGATTGTTTAAACACCTCGATCTCCAAATTGAGGGCTTGTGTACCTGCTTGACTGTAGGTCGGACACAACTAATAGCTCGGGGTGACCATATGACTTCGTAACCGAGTCATCATTTACCATAAATGACCATCATGAATAAAATGACCTAATCAATGAGCCTTAAATGATGAACAACTATTTATGAAACTGTGAATAACAGTTACATGACTAATCCAAATGACTCATAACAGTCCACTCAGAGGATACCAGGTTAACCTATAAGTACTCATTCTCTAAGAAGTACATCTTATCTTATCTCATACTTTTAACTCTCATACTAAGAACTTATCATTTATGTGCTCCTATTGACTTAAGCATCGATGAGTCATTTTCTAGTAGAGCTTCCCTTTCACACTGAAGACGAGCTGAAAACTCATTCCCAGACAATATCCAATTTTGAGAGAGTTGTACTCCCAAACTTTTTTTTTAGAAATACTCCATATCAACAACACAATTAAGAAAAATGGCATAAGTTTCAATCATTTAAAAATATACTAAGAAGAAAACATTAAAACTTTCTTATCATTTTACAGACAAGATATTAAATAAAAGCAAATAAATATAATGAATATCATCTAACACTGGTCACTTATCATATGAACAAATATTATAAAAAAAGAGTAAAAGGATTCTTAAAAAATACAACAATTTGTACCTATTTTGTAGTTGGAAGTTGGAAGCCATTACTGATAAGACACATTGAGAAGAAGGTGGGTTATCCCTCTGCACTCCCAAACCAACCAACAAACTTTCACTCACAGAGAAGCATTTATTTTCACCATTTCTGATTTCCCCCAAAATGCCATCATCCATTTCTCTCTCTTCTTCTTACGCTTCCACTGTTTCGAGGCCACGTCACTCTTTTCCTCTCTCCGGTGGCACCCTCGTCCCTTCGACTCTCAATTTCTGTGGTCTCCGCAGCAAGGCATTCACTTCCAGTTCCCTCAACCACCACTGCCACCGGCGCCGGCGGCACTCCGCCGCAGTGTCCGCCGCTCTTTCCAACAACGGTACCGCTCCCACATTTTTCGACTACGACTTGCTCATCATCGGTGCCGGCGTCGGTGGCCACGGCGCCGCGCTTCACGCCGTCGAGAAGGTACGCTCAGCGCTTCTTCTTCCGACGTTTGGATCACTGAAAACCTTTCTCTCGAGCGCGCCCGCGCTCTGTCGAGTTTGAAATTTCAGCTGAATTTTGTAATGAATTAGAAAAGTTAGTTTAATTGAGACTGAAATACAGTTTTGTTCACTCGTTTTATACTTCGATTTCAGTTTTTAGCTAACTTTAAAGTTTTACTTTGTCACTCAAAGTGTATCTGTTTCCCTCAGTTTATTTGTTAACTTTTCTAGACATGAGAATGTTACACCAAACAAGTATTGGACGCGTAATCTAGATTAACAGCAAATAGCCAAGTTTTAAAACTTAGAGGACCAAGCTGAAACAAAGAAATAAGATGAGAGACAAAATGTATTTTAGCCGTTAATTAATGAAGAGATTGCGTTTTGGTAAATTGTTATATTCTTTGGAGAAGTTTTGAAGCGAGGAGGTGGTTTTGCAGGGCTTGAAAACGGCCATTGTTGAGGGAGATGTGGTTGGAGGGACGTGTGTGAATAGAGGTTGTGTTCCTTCTAAGGCACTTTTGGCTGTGAGTGGTCGTATGCGAGAGCTGCGGGATGATCATCACTTGAAGTCGCTGGGTTTGCAGGTAATAGTATTTTGTTGGAATTGATAATGAGTGAAATGTGTTTAGAATTTGAGAATATAGTGTGCTTTTGTGGCAGAGAGATTGGTGGTATTATGATATATTTGCTGTTTTAGGTTTCTGGTGCTGGGTATGACAGACAAGCAGTTGCTGACCATGCTAATAATCTTGCTTCAAAAATCCGTGGCAACTTGACCAACTCCTTGAAAGCTCTTGGAGTGGACATTCTCACTGGTTTTGGAACTATTTTGGTAAGTGACATGTTGTGCTATGTGGTGTAATAGATAATGGCTATTGTGATTGCCTTTGGAGATTGAATTATTTGTTTACCAGGCAAGGCTTGAATTTTGACCACAAAAATGCAAGAGGTAATTTTAAATTTTTTGTCTACTGCCTTGACTGTGGATCCATGCAGGGTCCTCAAAAGGTGAAAGTTGGCTCTTCCAACAAAGTGGTAACTGCAAAAGACATCATCGTTGCCACTGGGTCGGTTCCTTTTGTTCCTAAGGGCATTGAAGTTGATGGTACGCCATACACTACTTGTTTTATCTTTTCTCTTCATGACGTTATTGTTTTATGCTAGCATCTCTAGTTTTACTCAATGAAAGGATTTGATTATAGTCACATCTTCCTCCTACCAGAAACTGGGATGTACAATATCATTTATGATTAGAATCATATCATGCCACTAGTGGCATGACATAACTAGTAGAGTGCTATCAGTTATAAAAGCAGTTAGCACCCAATGGAAAAAGAAAGCTATCAATTTGGCATTAGAGAGATGTTTTGATGGATAATTGTTGTAACTTGAGAACCTTCCTAATTATTTCAGCATATTTTTATTTCCTTTTTTAAAGGTTTTGGTTACTAACTTACTACAAATAGAGATGAAGAGAATGTAACTGTAGTGGTGATTGATTTCAATAAAATAATTCTTTATTTTTCAAGTTGGTATTAAAGCCTAATTTGGTATCAGAGCTCCGATCAAGGGAGTCTTGTTTCCGCTACCTTGTTAATCGCCATCACCCTTGTTGTTCGCCATTTCCGTTGGGGTTAGTGGTGGGCCAAAAAGGTGTGCCCCACCCGTCGCTGCCATAGATAGGGTTGTCGGGACATTGTTTCCGTTATGAATCAAATGATAAGGGTTGAATCATGTCTTTGTTTTATGTTTTTCAATGTCTAGTATGAAAGCTTTTAAAAAAAACTTGGTCATTTGAAAAGAATGATTGAATCAATGACCAAGAACTTTGGATCATATACCCTACCCAAAGGTAGCTAGAGCCTTCCTTTTCCATATGTTTGTTTTTAAAATCTATTAGAGAGAAGTTGTGTTAACTGCTCCATACCTTGTCAACAGGTTACCCACTCATATCTTAAATAACATTTGTCCTATTGAGTCTTTTTTGTCTTTTGTCCCCTCTACTCCTATTGTGTCAAATCTACCTTGTCAAGTATTTTGGATATTCTGGTTTTGTTCACTCTCATAATCCTAATTGCAATAAATTAGATCCTAAAATTCTTAAAGGTGTATTTATTGGTTATCCTACGAATGAAAAAAGGATACAAATGTTATCATCATGAGAGTTGTCGTGTCTATATCACCATTGATGTCACCTTTCATGAAACCAAGTCCTTTTTTGTCATCCCTAAGCTTCGGGGAGAAATCACTTGAAGCAGAGGAACTCTCCATTCTGTCATTAACATGTATATCTTTACAAGATGCTCAAGATCCAAGTGATGATGCAACAACAAATTATGTTTGTATTGAGGAAGAAGACAAATTATTTGGCAAAAAATATCAAACAAGATAACCCACTTTGTCTCCAGAGTAAGAAAAATTGTTTGACTTGGAGGTGAGGATCTCTGAAAGCAACATTGTGGAGGTAAGTGTTACTAAGAATTTATCCACTGTGTTGAGAAAAGGAAAAAAGATCATGTGTTAATTATCCTATTTCTTAATATGTCTGTATTGACAATCTTCCTGATAGACATCGAATCTTTATTGTTGTCATTGATGCCATAAAAAATCATACCTCAGTTCAATAAGCCTTGAGAAGTGAACAGTGGACTCAAGCTAGGAGAGAGGAGATGGATACATTAGAAAGAAACTCCACATGGGAGATTGTTGACAAACCAAGAGACAAAAAAATAGGGTGCATGAAACATTAGGTAGATGGGTCAATAGACAGTTATAATGCTAGATTAGTCGCAAAGGGGTATACTCAAACTTGTGGAATTGGCTATGAGGAGACTTTTTTCTCCTGTAGCAAAGATGAATACAATTCAAGTTGTTCTTGCTATAACAACTCATTTTGTATGGGAATTACATCTGTTAAATGTGAAGATTGTCTTTCTTCATGGAGATTCCTCTCGGATTTGAAACCCATGGTGGAAGGAATAAAAAATGCCTCTTAGAGAAGGCCTTACATGGTCTTAAACCTATAAAAGTAATGATTTCCTTAAGATATAAGCAAAGTTAAGGAGGTCATACTTTATTCATAAAACACTGTTACAAGTAAACTTACACTATTGTTGGTCTATGTGGATGACATGATTATTGCAGGAGATGATGAAACATAGAAATTGGCTTTAAAGGAAAATTTGGCAGCCCAGTTTCAAATGAAAGACCTGGAAAAACTTAAGTGTTTCCTTGGAATAGAGGTTACTTATTCAAAAAGGGAATTTTCATCTCCCAAATAAAATATGTACTTGATCTCCTTAAGGAAACAAATAAGTTAGGATGTATAACCTCAGGAGTTCCTATTGAACAAAATCATAGAATTGGAAGTGAAGATAGCTCTCTTACAGAAAAAAACCCAATATTAGTGATTAGCAGGAAAACTCATTTATTTATCATACACGAGATCATACATTGCTTATGAAGTTAGTGTGGTAAGTGAGTTTATGCATGATTCAAGAGAAAGACACACACAAGTAGTTGACAAAATTTGCCAGTACTTGAAGTTAAGTCCAGGAAAGGATACACTTTGATCCTGAAGATATATGCAATGCTCTGTTATTGACAGAAATTTCTTGGAGAGAGTCTAGTGACGGAGAAGCAAAAAACACGATAGAGTATCTTGTTTTAGTACAAAAGCTGAATTTCAAGCCCTTGCTTAAGGTGTGTGTGAAGGACTCTAGATAAAGATCATACTTGATGACCTTAAAATTAAGGTTGACATCCTTATGAAATTATATTGTGATAACAAGCCAGGCATCATGAGCATTGCTTATAATCCAGTCCAACATGATAAATCAAACATATTGAAATTGACAATCACTTCATCAAAGATAATCTTTGACAGAGACCTAGTGGTTACAATTCCTATTCCTAAATGATTTCAAATAGCAAGTATTTTTTTTCACTAAAGGACTTACTCAGGGCAGGTTCTAGGCAAGTTGAGGGGGAGTGTTGTAAATATTTGATTATTAGAATAAAAAATATTCTCAATATCTCTGTAGTAATTAGGAAAAAATATCTTCAAAATCTTCCTATTTATTTCAATATATTTTTATTTCCGTTTTTAGAGGTTTTGGTTTTTACAATTGTAGTACTTAATATCAATAAAATAATTCTTTATTTTTCAAGTTAGGCTAGAGAATAGTAAAATGTGTATAAGGAGATGGAGATCTATATTCAGTTATATTTTGATACTGTTCCTCACACTTTCTGTTTTTTTATTTATTTATTTTGTGTTGTAAGTTTTATTTGGTTTCAAGAGAAACCTCACCAAGTATATACATTCAGGGAAGACTGTGATTACTAGTGACCATGCACTCAAACTGGAGACTGTTCCAGATTGGATAGCAATTGTAGGAAGTGGCTATATCGGCCTTGAATTCAGTGATGTTTATACAGCTCTTGGAAGTGAGGTATACTTCTCTGCTGCTCTTTTTTTTTCTCCTTTCTCCGTTGTATTTTTTTACATTAGGATGTTTGAAAGTTTTTTTTTTTATATTATTTCATTGTTTGTAAAAGGTAGAAACCTAATTAGTGCATGAGTTGTATAGTTGGTAATAGTAATAATAATATACTGCAGGTTACTTTCATTGAAGCTTTAGACCAGCTCATGCCAGGATTTGATCCTGAAATTAGCAAGTTGGCTCAAAGGGTTCTCATAAATCCCCGGAATATTGACTATCATACTGGAGTTTTTGCATCAAAGGTAATGACATCCGGTAATTTGTAATATAAGATTTTGTTGAGTAGCTATTCTTCCGTCATCATGTCCTCTATATAGGTCACTCCTGCAAGAGATGGAAAACCTGTCACGATTGAGCTCATTGATGCAAAGACCAAGGAACAAAAGGAGACTTTAGAGGTACCCTAATGTTTTTCTAAGGCTTTTAATTAATCATTTAACTCTTAAATTTTCTCCATATACTAATTGGTAAAGGTTGATCGGAGAACATATGACCAATGAACACACTCATACCTTTTGTCATATTCATTGTATAGTAGGACACTCTTAATACAGCATTCTCTAACGGTATGAGAGACCTTGTAATGACCAAGATCACATTTTCAAAATCCAAGTGGTTAATATACTCAACTTCAATAAATCATAGAGAGAACTGTGTAGCAGTACATATGCATGTAGCTGTGCTGAGGTAGACAACTTTGTGGCTGAGCGTAACTGGGACAGAAGGGGTTAATAGTCAAGGATTTCACCTTCCAGCATTTTGAAATTTACATTTGACTGTGCTTAGCTTTAGAGGCCGGTGACTTTTGTATCTCCATTGAATTTTGTAGTTCAATCTCAAATTCTTGAACATTTGAAGTGTTAAGAATGGGATTTACAAGTCCGCACCAAGGCAACTATCTGAAAATTCTCAATTATAGATGACATTTAAAATATCTAGGAATCCATCTGTCTATTTATCTACCCATCCATATATGTATACATGTATGCACAGCCACCCATTCATACCTTTACATTCATATTTAATTACTGACTTCTTAAAAGATGATGCTTCTGATTTGCTTTAGGTGGATGCTGCGCTAATAGCAACTGGAAGGTCTCCTTTCACACAAGGTCTTGGATTGGAAAATGTATGCCTTTCTAACTGAAATGTCTTTATGATAAAAGGTTTTCCTCAAAGGAAATGATTGGGCATTTGGATATTTTCCTTTACTTCTTCCTCCAGATTGATGTTGTAACACAGCGTGGTTTTGTTCCTGTGGATGAGCGCATGCGAGTACTTGATGCAAATGGAAACCTGGTTTGTTTCAAATGTTTAATGTGTACATTATTTTTTTCTTGGTCTGACACATTGTTACTGATTTAGGGTATGATGGAATAATAGGTTCCTCATTTGTATTGTATTGGTGATGCAAATGGAAAGATGATGCTTGCTCATGCTGCCAGTGCGCAAGGAATTTCAGGTAAGAAGCAAGTAATTTTGCTTGTAATATTTGAGTCATTTGCTTCCTTTACCTTATAAAAGATTGTTGGACAGTGGTTGAACAAGTCACTGGAAGAGATCATGTGCTCAATCATTTAAGCATACCAGCTGCTTGTTTTACTCATCCTGAAATCAGCATGGTTGGATTGACCGAGGTATATAATATTCTCTTTTTGTTTATGTTTAAGCCTCCACCTGCTGCTTTTTTCATTCTTTCATATGCATGGCTAACTGTCCTCTCCTCTGTTCTTCTGCTGTGTTACTCCCTTTCTTTCCCTTGTATTATTTTATATCTAAAATTTCTGCTTGTTGACCTTCACTCAGATGAACTCATGTATTATGGTTAAACATATTATATGCAGCCTCAAGCAAGGGAGAAAGGTGAAAAGGAAGGATTTGAAGTAAGCGTTGCCAAAACAAGTTTTAAAGCTAACACAAAGGCCTTAGCTGAAAATGAAGGGGAGGGTCTTGCAAAGGTTATATTTCTGTATCTTTTCCCTTGATTCTATTATTCTACAAAAGCTTATTTGGGTTGGATTGTAGAGGAAATGGTCTTAAAACATCTGACTTTTAAATTATGTTATTGTGCAATGATATTTTAATTGTGATTATAATAGGGATATTTTTTGGAAAATTACTGGATTCCCCTTGCTAAAATTGATTGTTATCTTGATCTTGTTACAACCTTGAAAAAAGTGAGACTTGATTTGCTCAAACTACCCAAATATGATTATGGACTCTTCCAAACAAAAACAAACTGGGGATCTTAGCTCACTTGATTTTTAAGATCGGGATGCTGCTACTGGGACTGACGGATTTTATCCTCCACATACCTCCACCCCCTTACCCCGCCAGTTAATCTGAAGAAATTGGGACCTAGCAGTTAGATGCCGATTATGAGTTATCTACTAAGAATTATTACTTTGGTGATGTTAATGCTATTTGGTTTAGAGCAGGGAGTCCTGATTCACTTCTTGAATTCATTCTGGCCATTTTTCTCTGGGAACATTGTTGTTCTTTATCAGCTCCTTTGTTTACTATTTTTACGCTGTTTTCCTGCAGTTGATATACAGGCCTGACACTGGAGAGATACTGGGAGTTCACATTTTCGGGTTGCATGCTGCTGATCTCATCCACGAGGCATCCAATGCAATAGCGTTAGGAACACGTATTCAGGTAAATTTTTCCTTCCAAAGCTGTCAAATGTGAGAGCCTGGGATTTAGTTATTAATGGTCGCATGTGCTACATTGACAAATAAATAAGGTTCTCTATGCCATGTTTTTAAACTTACCTGTTAATAGCCTCAAGAATCTGTTTATCCTTTATGTGTGTCTGTATGGTAACTCCAACATCAATGCAGGACATAAAATTTGCCGTTCATGCTCATCCGACTTTGTCTGAGGTGCTTGATGAGCTGTTTAAATCAGCAAAGGTGAGCTACTGCATAATTTACTTCCAGACTTGCACGTTCGTACACATAAATAGTTATGCCTGGTGTTTTAATTCGTGTTCCCCCTTCAATTACTAAAATCAGGTTAAAGCACAAGCTTCTGCGCCAGTAAAGGAAGCAGTTGCAGTTTAATCTACCTCTGAGTATCCGTTTTACAAGAGAGTTTTAGGTACAATGGAGTTTCAATGCATCACATCTTCTGGCTGAATACTTCAACCCATTCAGAAACCTATAAAAAAGGGAACCGTTTGAAGGAGTTTCGGAATGGATGAGTGCCTCATATATTATTTTCTTGGCATGTTGTTAGCTTCCAGCAATGATTATATTCCTGTCTCACTTCAAATACTCGTTTTCTCCCAGTTGCAGCCTAGATGCCTTCATCTTCAGCTTGTAGCAGTTGCCTATTGTTCATGTTCGGAGGCCTTTGCGGGTACCCTATTTTTTCAATGTTTTAGTTTTGAGTGCGTACATAAACTGTCAGTTTTTCTTGTATGGTTTATCATGGTATAACCGTAACGATAATAACGCAGTCCACTACATAAAGCAATTTTGTTCTACATTTAGAATTTTGTGGCATCGATCGTTCCAATCGGATTTTGGTATGCCAAGATGATCGTCAAGAACCACGTGATCCTGTTACGATCAAAATGTTTATGCCGTCATGAATCATCTAAAATCTAGTTACACACGTTCATTTACTAACTATAAATTCTGATTACTAACTTTATCTTCATTTGTGGACTCGTCAACTTAAAACATTTACCATTTTAAACAGCTACTGCTCAGGCCACTAATAGCATGCCACTGAAGACGGGCATGGAGCATATTTAGTTCCAAATTCCTTCACAATTACAGTAGTTGCTTTACAACAGAGCCATGGTTGAATAAAGTCAATGAAGATGGTTTACAGACAATCACAGCCTGAGTTATATGCAAAATTCAGTTTCTTAACCTTCATGCAAAAATTACTTACCAAACACAGTTAATTGTGAGCCTCGAATTTAAAAGGTGGCAACTTTAGTTTATGCAATTTTAGATCATTCTCTACAAAACTTTACAGAAAAAAATAAAATAAAATCTTCAACAATTTTTAAGGAAGAATTTCATTTCATTTCATTATTTTTTTTTCTATGCTCTTATAGAAAAGGTTCACCAAACAAATTATGATCCTTCACACAACTCCAGTAGCAAGAGCAGAGGCGTCAAGAAAACCCCCACTTATAGTGAGTATGGCAAGAGATCTACATTGCATTCACTAAACTACATAAACAATAAAAGGTGGAGTGGGCCTAAATTCATTCATACATCATAATCGCCAATACAGTAACAATCTCAAGCAGATGAATTTATTTCAGTCTGCGTAATTGTGAACAAACTTCTTTAGGCTATGATGAGCATACCACAAATAACAATTAAAAAAATTATGAAAGGATCTAGATATAATTTTAGAAGGAATCTTTTTTCTCCATCCGAACCATCTCTTGGCAATGAACAAAAGACACAAACCTTCACATAAAAAAAATTCAACACCAATCCAGCAATTCACTTTGTTTCTTGGTTTATGCATTGGAAAGGATCAAGATATAATGTTAGAGTCAATCTTTTTTTTCCATCCGAACCATCTCTGGGCAATGAATAAAAGACACAAACCTTCACATACAAAAAATTCAACACCAATCCAGCAACTTACGTTGTTTCTTGGCTTATGCATCGGAAAGGATCTAGATATAATGTTAGAGTCAATCTTTTTCCTCCATCCGAACCATCTCTGGGCAATGAATAAAAGACACAAAATCCTACACATTCATTCCATTGATAAGAAAATCCAACACCAATCCAGCAACTCTTTGTTTCTTTGTTTATGCATGGGAAAGTGTAAAACTTCTTTTCAACTTGGGCCAAAAAGGTTTTCAAGACACACTCTAAAATCAGCCATCTCCTAAACCCTTTCGACATTTTCATCTTTCGGATACAAGTCAGGGTATGAAAATCCAAGCTTCTTCCCAATTGAAACTAGATCCAAAAATATGGTGACATAGTGCTAAGCTAACCATCAACAGCAAATGCATGCAATCTCCCTTTTCTTTCCAGAATTAAGACAACAAATATTCAATTCTCACACGAACATAGCCACAGCAATGACTAAATGATACCAAAACGTTGACATTCATTCCATTTGATAAAAAAAGTTCAAGGACCTTCTCCAACAGAAACCAGGAAAACAAAACTATAAGAGTACTGCATTCTCTGAACAAATTAATTATACTACTGAAAATTGATTCCAAACAAAGTTTACCATTAAAAACAAAGCTTAAAAAACCCTAAAGGTTCCGTTAGAAAGTGCCGCCACTTTACTCTTCCTCGGAAGCAGTTTCCCCACTCTTCTTGTTGTGCTTCCTAGCGTACCTCTGGTTCCTCAGAAACTTGGGGTCCATCTACACCAATTGCCAACAATAATAAAGCATAAAAATCTTTAAAAAAAAAGAAATTTAACAACCCCAAAAAAACATATACATCCGCATAACATAAGAGAACCTACAACATTAAAAAAGTGAAAATTTTACCCCTTTGGTGGAAGTGTGGCGATGCCTCTTTGGCTTCTTGATGCCATTCTTGTGGGCCTTGTAGGACTGGTTATGTGCTGTGTGGTTCTTAGACTTCGCCATCTCTGCAATCAGAAAACGCAGAATAAGATATGAAAAGGGACAGAGCAAATTGTGAAACGCAAAATTCGAAGAACGTTGTGAGGGAAAATTGAAGACACTAACCGAAAAGAAAGTGATTGCACAGTTTAGCCGGCTAGGGTTTTTGGAAGATGGCTTTGTATATTTATATATTGAGACGAAACGTTTTAGCGTTTTTCTCCTTAATGACGATAATGCCCTGCCCGTAAAAAACACAATTATAAATGTAGGGCAGAGATTAAAATAGTTTAAGCCCAATTAATTACAACATCTATATTAATTTTATTAAATGTATATTTTATTTATCATAATTTTAAAATATTTTTTATCACAACTATGGATACATTTTTGGCAATTTCTTCCTATATATTTTCAAAATTTTCAAAAGTACCAAATAATAAATATAATTCAAAACTAAAAAAATACATTCTGGACAAAAAAAAATAATCCAAAAACACAAAATTGAAAATGCATTTTGGAATTCAAAAATATATTTTATAAATTTAAATTTAAATATTTTCGGATAAAAGATTCTAGAAGTCATTTTTATCTATATTTTTTTATTGAAGGATATTTTCGTTATTTTTAAAGAATATTTCTCATAGTAGATCGGATGCATGTAATTGATATGGTGGAGGGAGAATTTGCCTTTTTACTTCTCGTTTTAAAATTATGAAGTTCGGACACTCCTCTTAAATGTCGTGTCAGTCTTTACTACATAGTTTTAGAATATTACATTTCATAATATAGATGTGGTTCAATTTGATGGTAAAATCAATTTATAATTTCTATTATATAAGGATGTTTATTAGGTTTACTCATTTAAATGGCTTAATCAGATTTAAATAAATAAAAATAAATTTGCTTGAATTGTTTTTATGATTAAATAAAATTTAGAATAATTTGAACGGATCAATCTATCATGGGTAGTTATTAAGCTTAATACTTAGTTCTGATTGAAATTTAGTTATTTATATATTTAAATTTGTTTTAGTCTTAATATTGAATTTGTAATTATAACTCTCTTTTTTAGTTTTACTCATACTAATTATACAGTCTATTTTTCGAAAAATATTTTAAAAGTATAAAAGAAATGGAAATTATAAGATTTAATGAATAAAAAATTCAATATTTATGATCTAGTTCACTAAAATTAATTGCAATTTTGAAGCATCTCTAACCCTGTTTCTTAATATACTACCGAGATTAATGTTATATAATTTAATTAAGAATCCAAATAAGAAAATTTTCATCCAACCTAAAAATTCAACGAGAGTTTTATACATGGTCCCATGTAAACCTTAAAAATCTTGAAAATTAGTAACATTGCTATATTTTCATCTGTTTCATATATTAATACAAAAGATAGATAAAGATACAAAATCTTGAAATGGTTTATACAAACTATTAGTATTTTAGTGATTATAGACATTGTTAGACCAAATTTACGAACTAACATGAAAAATATTAGTCTATTAAAATTTGAAAAACAAGTTTCCATTACTTGAAAATCATGTCAATAAAACTCGTTACAAGCTAGAACATCTTCAAAAAAAATAAAATTATTTGTGTTAATTGACTTAAAAAACCATTTTTAATAAAAGCATATAATTGCTGTAGGTGACGTGTGATTCTTATTAAACAATAGTTGCTTTTATAAACAAAAGATCTTAATATTTTTGTCTAAAATGTTAGTGGGAGAGAAATATACAAAATAAAGGTATTTAGAATATCCAGGGAAGGAAGTATAAAGGAAGAAGTAAAGTAAATCAATTAGTAAATGACAACCTTCTTATATAATTACGATCAATTATCGCATTCGATATATTTTTCATTTTGGAGTTTAAAGTTCTTTTGAGGTTTTATCTTTAAAAGACGTCAATGTTCTCGTTCAAAGTTTAGTGACTTCAAGCCAGTAATGTTTTATTTGAAAACTTCGTGATTTTCAGTCAGTCATACTTGATCCCCTTTTCTTCAAGGGTCATCATATTTATAGGCACGTCACCATCCCCAGGGTTAAATTGGAAAATTGACTTAAAGATAAAAGATATTCTCTTCTTCAAAAATTGGATCTCAAGGACGTCATTGGTATCCCTAGGTTGAATAAGTATTGGAAAATTTACTTTAAGGTAAAAGATATTCTTTCCTCTAAAATTGGATCTCAAGCATCATTAATAATTTTGTTATACATTAAATCTTGGATCTTCAATAATTGATTTGTAATCCCACTTATCTTGTTATTTAACTTTGATGATGTCATGTGACTGAGGTAGAAGTCCCCAAATGTGTAAGTATAGATGAAACTTTTAAATTGTAGATAATACCATTTTCATGAATTATATAAGGAATGTGTGTCTTAAATATGTCGAGTATGTTTACTTTGGTATTCCTAAGTTGGTTCCACAATATGCATGCACTTATTGTAACTATTTTTGTGTTATATAACCAACATTTGCATGTGTCATAAGCCTTGTAATCGATTAGGCTTTGATGCATAATTGATTATGATTAGGACCATAATCGATTATGGTGTATATCTTAATTGAATATGGCCTTAACCATAATCAATTATGCATCCAAGCCTAATCAGTTATGAGACTTTGGGGCACATATCAATTTGTGTTAAACTAATTGCCCTATTCACCAAAATGATGTATTTGTTGAAATTCATTTCCAGGTGTCTAAACAATATTGAGTTTATATTATAATTCGTTAGGCAATATTGATTTCAAAATTATATTAACTTATAGTACCATGATAGTTGTCAACCTTCATAGCTTTTGAGTGCAAAAAAAAATCCATAATTACATGTGGAGTATTTTTTCTCTCTTTAATTACAATTTTCAAACATAAATATATAAATATATGTTTCAACCTTAATAAACAAGCATTGATCTTTATTTTAAAACAAAAGTATTTCAATAAATTTATAAATGACACAATTTTTTTTACATTAAAATCACATCAATCATATCATCTAGAATATTTTCACTCAAACTCACACTTTCAACTTACTTTACCTATATTTAAATAACATAACTTTCCACTTTTTTTCATCTCGTTTTCTTTCATTTCCACTCCACAATCTTCCAAACAAAACATTAATTATAACTAAGAAAGTGATAAGTGTCTAATTTTCATAATATTTCATATTAAAATACAGACACTTATGAGTATTAATTGTTAATTTACATATAAAATAATCTCTAATTTATGAATTTATATTTGTTTACATTTTTTTGTGATCTTTAATTGAATAAGAGCATTTTTTTTTATGAGTTGATTTTAAATTGCGTTGTCTTTTGCTTCCTTGGTCATCTTCATAGCTACTTGGTTTGTATCAATTTTATTCCCAAATTTGGTGTTAATTGCAAATTTATAAAGATTAATGGAGATTTGAACTAAAGAAGAATGATATGCTAAAAGGAGAAAGCTGTAAGGCCCAAAACGCACAAAAGAGAGAGAAAAGTCTAACTCAGCAGCGAGAATTAATGCATCAGATTAATTGGGCTATTTTATCATTAAGCCCATTAGTGCAACGCAGGAAGTCACCTAACCCTAGCAAATTAGGTTAAATAGGGGGCTAGAGACACAACCATAGTATGCAAGATTGAGGGGAAAACACCATTATGTGACTTGTAACCGAATTGGGAAAATAGAAGGTGTTAGAAGATGTGTGGCTAATTCTATCATGTGGATTTGAGAGTAATATGTTCGAACTCTCTATTATGTATTGAGGTGATATTTACATATAATATAATATTCAGTTCTTGATTGATTATTGTTATTTTTATTTTGCTTCTAAATATTTGTGACAGTTTGAGAATCTTAAATCTAGCTGAAAGGTATTTTTAGGGTTCTGACCTAGACAACAATACTTAACATATTTGAGTGCTAGAAATAGACTTGAAATGTTAACTGCTATTAACGTCTGAGTGTGACTCTAAGTTGTTTTTATAAATATGTGAGAAATTGATATTTAGGAAACATTCTTAGGAATTTTATATGCGAGAATCGATATAAATGAATTTTCCATGGATATCAATTTCAATCAAATAACTTAATATTGACATGCTAATCAAAATACATTAGAGTGAGAGAGATTAAACTCAATCCCTATTTTTTCGATTAAGCAATTAGTTTTTGATTTGTTTTCTTGTTAATTCTTGTCATTATAACAATCTTCAGACTAACTTTTTTATTGTTATGTTTTATATTTAACAAATATTGTACTTGAATAGTCAATTATTCCTTATGGAATCGATATCCGTCCCTATGAACAATTATTACTTCTGACAACGCGATGCACTTATCGTAAAAGTTTATCAAAAAGATATTATGAAAAGCTAATGTAACGAATTATAATTAAAAGACAACTACAAGGTGATAAATTTTAGAAAAGAAAGAAAAAAAATACCTTAAAATGAGATATACTATATTTTTAAACTTATTATTTTAATAATATTACATTGATTACTAATACATGTTTACAACATCTTACATTAATTACTCAAATAACCAATTCCATTAGTTTTTTTATATAAAAAAATAATAAAATGAATAAAACGGGTACTTCAGAGGTATCTCAACTCGTACACAAAAATCAAGAGTTATAATAACAAACTAAGAATGCAGCTCAAAGCAACCAAAACAACACTAGAAGTTGCACAATCCTAACTATTAACGTGAACCCCATTAACTAAAGCTACAACAACAAGCCATGGTTACAAAGGACCCTAGAAACACAAAATCATAATTGTTGCATATTTAGCACATTGTAAAACTGCATGTCACAGTTTTATCTCCTCCCCCCTACCAATTTGGTTTCTATTCCCTACATAATTTTGGTAGGCATAATTGAGGTGTTAACCATTGAACAACAATTCAACTTAAGAAAATTTGAGCATATGAGGCTTAATCTCCTTCCCCTGCCAACTCTGGTTTCTATTTCTTGACCCTGCATCACCCTCAACATCTTGCACTTCTGGTTCCTACACAACTGCAAACTTTGGGGCAAGCTTAAGAATCTTCCTTCCTCTATGAAGTCCTCCATCCTTCCTTTTTTCCTTCAAGGCACCTCTTCTACTTGCCGCTATTTCCTTTGAAAGCTCCCCATTTTTCCTTCCACACATTCCCTCCCATGCTTATTTTCTTTTTGTTGCCCTTCTTATAATGCATACATAAACAAAAACCCTTATGTAACACCATTCCAATAAATTTTTTCAAACTAATTACACATAGCAATCACAACTAACGAGCCAAACCCTACCGTACATCAACATACCATAAAGCAACATAAATATCATAAGGAATATAAACAATTTAGAGGATATAGTACCTAGTCAGAATAAGCAAAACTTAAGGATTTAATCTTCCTCCTCATTGAGGACCAAGCTTGTAATTGTGCTAAATTAAAAATCTCTTCAAAATCCACTACCCCTTCCTTGAAAACTACTTTATTTCTTTGACTCCAGATACTCCATAGAATTGCTACTCAAACACCTTTCCACACTTGATTCCTGGTCCTACTTAGCTGCATCAAGTGTTGTTTAAGGCCATTATGGTAAGCAAGTTGTATCCCCACCCATTTAGCCACCATCAACCAAACTTGGTAGGCTATCTCACATTCCACAAAAAGGTGGTGAGTTGTTTCCTCGATCTTGTTACACAACGGACACAAAGTAAAAGACAAGGTAATACCTCTTCTCAAGAGGTTCATTCTTTTCAGTACTTTCCTTTTAAGGATTTTCCAGACAATGGTTAGAGCATTAGGTGGAGCTTTTATTGCCCATAAGATTTCCATAGCTAAAAAAATTACAAGATGATTCACATTTTGTACGATATCATATGCTAATTTCACTAAATAGATTCCTCCCACTTTAGTTAACCAGGCAACCTTATCATGGGTGTCCAAATGTATTGTGACCTCCTCCAGGTCTAGCAAAATCTGTGTGATTTGTTCACTTTCCCCCTCGAAAAGGTTTCTTCTCCACGACAAATTTAAGACCCAACTTGTACTATTCCAATTGCCCACTTGTTGGATATAGATCCTCTTGTTATTTGATATAAGATACAACCCTAGGTATTTTATATCTAGGAGCACATTACCTAGCCATTTATCTTTCCAAAAACGAGTAGCATTACCTGTCCTCACTTTCCAGATCATTTGTTTATGGAACCAACTATCCGTATTCCCTTCTTCGCACGCTAAACACAAATCCCTCCACCACTAGGATTGTAAATTACTCCTTAAGGATCTCTCATTGTTATCCTTTCTGACATATTTAGATAGAATCACATCTCTCCAAACCCTCGACTTTTACACCTTCAGTTTCCACATCCATTTAGCTAGTAGAGTCATATTGAAGCTTTCAACACCCTTAATACCTAGCCCACTCTCATTCTTAGGTCTGCATATTGACTCCCATTTTATCCAAGCTATTTTACGTCTGCCACTTCCCCACCCCCACAAAAAACTTCCTTTGCAAGCTCGTTAGTTCTCTGCACACCGATGTCAAGACTTTAAACAGGGACAAATAAAACAATGGTATTGCTATGAACATTTATTTTATCAGGCAAACTTTTCCAGCAAAGGTGAGGTGCTTTCCTTTCCAATTGAACAATTTCTTGCTAGCTTTTTCTATGACCTCTTTACATAAAGACTTTTTCCTCAAATTACCACCAACTTGAAGCTAAACATTTAAATGAAATAGACATTTGTGTGCAGTTCAGTATATTGACAAAAAAAATATAACAATTGACTCTCAACTTCAACAACACTTACCCTTAACTCTCAATCCTAATTCTAATTCAAAACATCACAAAATTGTCTTTAGAATTAGGATGTCTTGATTATAGCTTTGACACACCCATCCCACTAGTAATATTATTTATTTTTCAAAGCAAATGGAACCATTATAACCTTACATTTATAATCCAAATACTTGTTTATTTGAATATAACCATCACCCACAAGCTTACTCAAAGATCCACTAAAAAAAAAATGCTGGAATTAAATAATAAATTTGGTGGTCCACAAAAATAGTTCTCTTATTTAAATTTCAAGTTAATCAAAACTATTTAAATTCTTTATTATTCTTTTCCAGTTTATTTTCTATTGATTAATTTTGTCTTGAACATTCAAAACAAACATAGTGTTAAGACTAATCCAAAAGTTCAGTTAGAAATATCTACAAACAATTAATTTATCTAAAATACGACGGATATTCAACAATACATGGAGATAATTTTTTTTTTTAAATTAGTGTTTTATAAAGGTAAAAAAGTATAATTTCCTTTCAAATCTTCTCTATTTATACAACTTTCATTATATTTCCCACCTACTTCTCTTTCTATATTTTATTTTCTATTTATTTTATTTTTTTCTAATAAAACTAAAAATGAACGGAGGATTAATACTATTATATTTTTTAACAGAGTATTTATTGTTTAAAATTCATTAAAAAAACCACCTAAGTTATTTTAAATTTTTTAATATTCAAGTGTAGTTTAATCTAAAAAGCTAATATCAATATTGCAAGAATTATATTTAAAATTCAAATATGATAAAACTTCTCGATTTTAAACAGGTTAAATATGATACAAAATTAAAATTTATGAATTATAAAAAATAGTTTTTTCATTTAAAAATTTCAATAAATATTTATTAAAAATGGTTAAGGTATACTATATTTTTAAACTTATTATTTTAATGATATATTACATTGATTACTAATAAATGTTTACAACATCTTACATTAATTACTCTAATAACCAATTCTACTAATTTTTTTTATCAACAAATAATAAAATGAAGAAAACAGGATACTTCAGGACTATCACAACCTGATTATAAAAACCAAGAGTTATAATAACAAACCAAGAATACAACTCAAAGCAACCCAAACAATACCAAGAGCTGCACAATCATAATTATTAACGTGAACCCCATTAACAAGAGCTACAATAACAAGTCATAGTTACAAAGGACCCTAGAAACACAAAAACATAATTGTGGTAGTTTTAGCACATTGTAAAACTGCATGTCCCAGTTTTATCTTCCCCCTACCAATTCTAGTTTCTATTTCCTACAGAGTGACCAAGTTAGTAGGTTTAGTTGAGGTGTTAACTACTGAACAACAATGCAACTTAAAGAAAATTTAAGCATATGAGGCTTAATCTCCTCCTCCTACCAACTTTGGTTTCTATTTCTTAACCCTGCACCACCCTTAGCATCTTGCATTTCTGGTTCCTGCACACCTGTAAAACTTTGCGACAAGCTTAAGAATTTTCCTTCCTCTATGAAATCCTCCATCCTTCCCTTTTTCCTTCAAGGCACCTCTTCTACTTGCTGTTATTTCCTCTTGAAAGCTCCCCAATTTTTCTGCCAACTGATTCTCCAACCTTACCACACATTCCCTTCCATACTTATTTTCTTTTTGTTGCCCTTCTTATACTGCATACATAAACAAAAACCTTTGTGTAGCACCATTTCAATAAAACTTCTCAAAATAATTACACATAAACAATCACAACTAACCGAGCCAAACACTACCGTACATCAACATATCATAAATCAACATAAATATCATAAGGAATATAAGCAATTTAGAGGATATAGTACCAAATGATTTAATCTTCTTGCTCATCTAGGACCAAGCCTGTAATTATGCTAAATTAAAAATCTCTTCAGAATCTACCACCCCTTCTCCGAAAACTACTCTATTTCTTTGACTCTAGATACTCCATAAAACTACTACCCAAACACCTTTCCACACTTGATTCCTGGTCCTACTTAACTGCATCAAGTTAAACTGCATCAAGTGTTGTTTAAGGTCATTATGGTAAGCAAGTTGTATTCCCACCCATTTAGCCACCATCAACCAAACCTGGTAGGCTATCTCACATTCCACAAAAAGGTGATGAGTCGTTTCCTCAATCTTGTTACACAACAGACAAATAGTAAAAGACAGGGTAATACATTTTCTCAAGAGGTTCATTCTTGTCGATATTTCCCTTTTAAGGATTTTCCAGACAAGAGTTAAAGCATCAGGTGGAGCTTTTATTGTCCATAAGGTTTCCATAGCTAGACAAATTACAGGAGGATTCACATTTTGTACGATATCATATGCTGATTTCACAGAATAGCCTCCCACTTCAGCTAACTGAACAACCTTATCCTGGGTGTCCAGATGTATTGTGACCTCCTTCAGGTCTAGCAAAAGTTGTGTGATATGTCCACTTTCCCGCTCGAAAAGATTTATTCTACACGACAAATTCCAGACCTAACTTGTACCATTCAAGCTGCCCACTTATTGGATATAACTCCTCTTATTATTTGATATAAGATACAACCTTGGGTATTTTATATCTAGGGGCACATTACCTAGCCATTTATCTTCCCAAAACGAGTAGCATTATTTGTCCCCACTTTCCAGAACATTTGTTTATGGAACCAGCTATCCGTATTCCCTTCTCTGCATTCTAAACACATATCCCTCCACCACTAGGATTGTAATACTCCTCAAGGATCTCCCATTGTTATCCTTTCTGACATATTTAGATAGAATCACATCTCTCCAAACCCCTTAGTTTTCCACCTTCAGTTTCCACACCCATTTAGCTAGTAGAGCCATATTGAAGCTTCCAACATCCTTAATACTTAGCCACACCCCCATTCTTAGGTTTGCATATTGACTCCCATTTTACCCTAGCTATTTTACGTCTGTCACTTTCCCACCCTCACAAAAACATCCTTTGCAAGCTCACCAGTTCTCTGCACACCGATGTTGGGACTTTAAACATGGACAAATAGAACAACAGTATTGTTGTGAACACTAATTTTATCAGGCAAACTCTTTCAGCAAAGGTGAGGTGCTTCCCTTTCCAATTGGATAGTTTCTTGCTGACTCTTCCTATGATCTCTTTCCATAAACACTTTTTCCTATGATTACCACTAACTTGTAAACTCATATATTTAAATGGAATAGACATTTGTGTGCAGTTAAAAATATCCGCAAAGAAATGTAGTAATTGACTCTTTACAATAACATCTAACCTCGATTTATGAAAATTGACTCTTAATCTTTTATACTAATTCTAAACATCGTAAGATTGTCTTTATAGTTAAGATGTCTTGGTCACTAACTTAACACATGTAATAAACAATATTACCAATTCCATTATTAATATTGTTTATTTTTCAAAGCAAATAGAACCATTATAACCTTACATTTATAATCCAAATACTTTTATTTGAATATAAGCATCCACCTACAAGCTTCCTCAAAGATCCACTAAAAAAATGCTGGAATTAAATAATAAATTTGGTGGTCCACAAAAATAGTTCTCTTATTTAAATTTCAAGTTAATCAAAACAATTTAAATTCGTTATTATTCTTTTCCAGTTTATTTTCTATTGATTACCTTTGTCTTGAACATTCAAAACAAACATAGTGTTAAGACTAATCCAAAAGTTCAATTAGAAATATCTACAAACAATTAATTTATCTAAAATACGATGGATATTCAACAATACATGGAGATAAAAAAAATTTAAAATTAGTGTTTTATAAAGGTAAAAAAAGTATAATTTCCTTTCAAATCTTCTATACTTATACACTCTTTCAAACCAAACAGCAACCTCTTTCATTATATTTCCTACCTACTTCTCTTTTAATATTTTATTTTCTATTTATTTTATTTTATTTTTCTCTATTTCTTCTCGTGGCAGACTATCATAGTCTATCCACTTTTAAACTCCTAATAAACAACGAACTCGCTAAAAAATATGATTTATGTTTGATAAAAAATAAAAAAATAAAACTAAAAATTAACGGAGGATCAAGACTATTATATTTTTTAACAGAGTATTTATTGTTTAAAATTCATTAAAAAAATCACCTAAGTTATTTTAATTTTTTTAATATCAAGTGTAGTTTAATCTAAAAAGCTGATATCAATATTGCAAGAATTATATTTAAAATTCAAATCTTATAAAACTTCTCGATTTTAAACAGGTTAAATATGATGCAAAATTAAAATTTCTGAATTATAAAAAATAGTTTTTTTCATTTAAAAACTTCAATAAATATTTATTAAAAATGATTAAGGTGATATAAATTTATTACTAAATAAAAATGACATAAAACCTAACATAAACACTCATATATATTATATAATTATGAATTATATAAATTAATATTTTTTAGTAAAAATATTTTTCGTGATAACTCATTTAAAAATATTTATTCTTTACTTTTATAATCACAATAAAATTTCATACAACAAATTTAAATTTTTAAAAAATTAATATACTTTTCATTTTTAAAATTATATTAAAAATTTATTAAAATTATCAAAAAAAATTAATAAATATTTTTTAAATTAAACATTTTATTGATACATATACTAAAAAAATGTTATTGGTAGAAGAAGGCAGAGAAAGACTTTGAATGAAAAATCAGATTCATGGCTGCCAGCCACCACCTACCAACCTCGTTCTTTCCTTCAATCTTGTGCCAAAATCAAACCAAAAAAGGGGTTTTTAAAATAAATAATTAACAAAAAAAAAAAACAGAAGTGCATGAGTGTCTTGCATTGCATTCCCACCACATGCGCAGACACGTGATCTAGGATCTCTCTCTCTCTTTCTCTCTCTCTGGGATCTGCTACCGTCTCTTTTCAATTCCCATTCTTCGTTTTCATTCCTCCGATCTGCGACTTTTCTCTCTCTCTCTCTCTCTCTCTCTCTCACTAAAACACAACACAACACATCATGTTCCTCTTCGACTGGTTCTATGGCATTCTCGCATCCCTCGGTTTATGGCAGAAAGAAGCCAAGATTCTCTTCCTCGGTCTCGATAATGCCGGCAAGACTACCCTCCTTCACATGCTCAAAGACGAGGTTACCTTCCTCTCTTCTTTTTAACCCCTTCAAAAAAATTTCCCAATCGTTCAAAAATTATATATTTTTTTTAATTTTGAAACTTGGTTGCAGAGATTAGTTCAGCACCAGCCGACCCAGCACCCCACTTCGGAGGAATTGAGCATTGGGAAGATCAAGTTTAAGGCTTTCGATTTGGGGGGTCATCAAGTTGCTCGCAGGGTCTGGAAAGACTATTATGCCAAGGTTTTTTTTTTTTTTTAAATTTGCTTCAACCTCTTGATCTTTATGTTTGTCATTGATTTTTTATGTTTCTTTGGTGGTCATGAGCAATGGGTTGTGTGATTTTTGGAGTTTCTGAAAGTGGGGTTTGTTTAATATCAGGCACTCCCAGTTGGATTGGATGGAACATGTAGCTGATGATAGGGGTTTGGGCTTTGTAATGGTTTATTGCTTCGTTGTTTGCCTAATTGCTTTTGATAAGGTTGTGATGCAACCAACATGTTCATAACCTGGTTATTGTATTTTTAGTTCCTTCAGCAACTTAACTTTGACTCTGTTTGGATAAATAAACTTCCTCGTAAACATGCTTATAGAAGAAGGAATTAAAGAAACATGAAATAAGTTCCTTTCATGCATGGGCTAAAATCAGATTTCTGGCGAAGTTTCTTCTTAATTATTTGTTGGGTTTACTTAATCGATATAGCATTTCTACGATAATGTTTCTTATACATTGGCTGGTTATGACTTCTTCACTGACCTTACAAACCCAGGACCTTCTCTTCCATGCTGGCTTGTTCATTATGAAGTGCTAGATTTACTGATGAGGTTTTTTTGCTGTGGTTTCTGTTGATTTACTGTTGCTGCTTCTTTAAAACCTCTTCCTCAACATTTATAGTTTGGTTTCTGGCTTGTGCAATCTTTTTTCTTATTCATTCTTCTGGTTAATAATCTAGTATGACTCAACTGTCTGCTTGATTTCTCGCAAGTGCTCATCGATCTGCCATATATGCCTTCATAATCCCAGATGAAGCTCTTTGTATTTATCTGATTCATGGGAGGCAAATATTGACAGTGGAAGTTTCGCTGATAGCACCTCTAAACCTTTTTGGAGATGTTTACTAGTTGATTTCCTAACATATCCTGTTTTTCCCTCAAGAATGAGAAAGAAATAACGTACACAAGAGTGGAGGAAGGAACAAATAAAAGATTGCCTAGATTTGTGTACTAGGATGATTATCAGTCTTCCTAATAAATTGAGTCATCCTTTAAGCATCAGAAGAAAATCAGGATTCAAGCCACCATTGTAAATTGATGCATTCTTTCACTTTCAGAGAGGAGATGTATATCTTGAAACTTAAATATGAACTTCGCTTGGTCTATGTTGCTTATTATCTGGATGCATAACCTTTTCTATTCACCAATTCTGCTAAATGTTTGATTCACTTTTCCACTATAGCTTCTTAAAGGTTGGTGGTTTCTTTAGCATATCAACAAGTTCTTCACTTGTTTTTACCTATAATCTGCAATGACTCTGATGATGATGATAGTGTTGTTGGATACTTCAGAATTCTCACCTTGCTGTGTTTCCAGGTGGATGCTGTTGTATACCTGGTCGACGCCTACGACAAGGAGAGATTTGCGGAATCTAAGAAGGAGCTTGATGCTTTGCTTTCAGATGAAGGCTTAGCAGGTGTTCCTTTTCTTGTTCTTGGCAACAAGATTGACATCCCTTATGCAGCATCAGAAGAGGAGCTCCGGTATCATCTAGGCCTGACCAATTTCACCACTGGCAAAGGAAAGATCAACCTCACAGAATCCAACCTTCGACCCCTTGAAGTTTTCATGTGCAGCATTGTGCGCAAGATGGGATATGGTGAAGGCTTCCAGTGGCTTTCCCAGTACATCAAGTAGAGTCCTTGGTCATTTGCAGTGTCCCTTTCTCTTGTCAACTAGCTCTGTCTGCAGTTACATCAGAAGATCTTTTTACTTTGTTTTTGCTTTTGATGATTTTTGATTGGATTATTTGATACAACTGCAGTGATATTACATGATAAAATTTGTATCTTGAAAGAATTTTTTGGGGAATGTTCTCCTTTCAAATACTGGATTCTGTTGTAGGATGGTATGACTTGGCAGGAACTATTAATAAATCTGGAAGAATCTTTAGTCCATTTTCTTCTTTGTTACATATGAATGGTGGCTGACTTTTCTCTTATTTCTTCTACCTTGTGATCTGGTTATGATTTTCCAAATAAGAATAGAGAGGAATGTGCTATTTAAATAGAAATATTAACATTTTTTGTCTATGACTAAGTATTTGAAAACAATGTTGGGCTGTGACTAGTTTAACATCATCTGGGAGGAGCAATGTTTGACCAAACACATTTACATAAAAAGTTCTTGAAAATAAAGGGAGTTTTATTTTGGAGGAACCAAAAAATTTAGAAGAAAGAAAAATGAATATTTGTAATTTATTATATTAAAAGTCTCTTATAGATTTTAATTGCATGGATAATGAATGACACATAATCTTAGAGATCTAAAAATGAACATGTGTAATTTTATGAGGAAAAATATATTTGACTTTTTTTTATAATTTTAATGTTCTTATTCTTAGTTTTAATTCTTTTATTTCAATCCATAAAAAGGTTGTTACATATATGTATATAGCTTAAGGATGAAGTGAAAAAAAACCTCGATTACTAAATCCTCTAGCATTTTCATTCTTTTATCCCTAACTTTTTTTTCTTGGAAAACCTTCGTTCTCAAATTCCCAAGAACGTTTTGTTCTTTTATCTTCAAAGCTGTTTCAAAAATCTTCATTCTTAAATCTCCAAATCACTTAATCAAGCTGCACACGTCTCACCATTTATAAGAGCATGGAATCAAAACTTCATCTCATGTTCCGATATGTTTAATATATAGTTTCACATTGTTTGGAACTTGAGATTAAAAACAATTTATATATTTTAAAGACAAAATGATAACTCTAAAAATGAGTAAGAGAACTCCAATAGTAATTCTTCAAATGAAGAGGATACCTTACTCTCAATAACACCACATTCTTTTCTCCTCGTGGGTGTTTAACTATTATTATTCGTTGTTGATGTTATATGCAATATTATTGTTAACATTTGCTTAATGATGTGGCGTGGTTATTATGCTATGAAGAAAACTATACGTCAATCTTGCCCTTAATTTGGCCTCCTTGACTCAAATTTTGACAATGATTTTATATGTCTATCGTTAAACTACCTCTTCTAATTCATGTGCTACCTTCTGGAAAATTTCTCCTTAATTAATGCAAGACCATGATCAATCTCTTGATAATTGATCTATTGAGTATATTTAATAATGGATATTTCAAAGTCTTGAAATTATATCTCTCTTGAAGAGTATGAAGTTCAACATTGAAATTTGAAGATTGTATTTTCAAGGTATCTTGAAAATCCAACAAACATTAATTATTCATTATCTCTTTGTGAAAAAATATTTCTCTCCTCTATACAAAGGGAGCTTGTGAGTAAGAGAAAAACAAACAAGAGAGAAGAAAAGCAACATAAAGAATAAATATTCGCTGTAGTGTAAGATTAGAAATCCCAGTGAAATACTAGATAAACATTGTATTTCATTATTGTTGAGTGAGATTAAGTATTATCCTCATTTTAAAATGAGAGAAATAAATGTTGTAATCATACTTTCATAGTAGAAGAGTTCCTATAAATTTTTATTTTTATAAGCAAAGGGAGGTTGATAGCTGCATGCACACCATAGCAACGAAATAAACTCAGCTTCTTACTTTAGGTTCCAAGAGTTACTCCCAAACTTTGTTCAATTCATGAATCATGACCACAGAAACATCGAATCTTGTGTTGTTAGATGATATAACTATGGACAGCAGCATTGTTTTTCACCAATGATTGTTTACTCATACTACCTAGTGAGCTAGCTGCGTTGACTTTGGAAGGTAGCTGAAAACTTGCATTAATAAATGAATGGATTTTATGACTAATACTGAAAGAGCTTGTCTTGTGGACTAAGTTTTGCAGTGGACTTAATTAGGGATTATGGGTATGCTATTTGCATCATGGAATATCGTTGAACCTAATTATTTAACCAAAATATTATTAATTAAACGCATATATGCCCGGAAAAAAATACATAGAAAACTATCCTTATTGATTATAAATTCAAAATAGAAAACAGATTGACAAGTAATGGTAGTTTCAACATTCCAACAGCTTCCAAACTAAAGTGTAAATTTTGATGGGTAGTGATAAATTGACAGTACATAATTTTTACACATTACAACTCTCAATACTATTATTTTAATATTTTTTAATATTATTTAATTATAAATTTATTCTTTATTATATATATTTATATATAAATCTATCACATCAAAATTGCATACAACTCAAAGGATCAAAATTGCATACAACTCAAAGGATCGTCAAAATATCATTTCTCAATTTTGATATCTACAAGGGTTTCTAAGATGTTTTGCAGCATATCTGATGTGATCACAGAAGTAATCTGCGAAAAGTGATACTTTGGACTTTGCCAGCACCATGGTTTAAATAACAATTGATTATCCAAATAAATGCTACACTTATATTCTGTATCAAAACGCAGGAAAGAGTTGTTTGGAAGTGAAGTTTTTGATGAACGAACTTTACTAAACAAGTATGAACTAAGTCTCAAAATTGATTTACAAAATAAAAAATACAAAATTGGAAGTGGCTATTCAGGAACAATGACCTTTTTACACAAGATGCTCTGTATATAAGCGTATTATCTTGGCCTCTCGGGTGGCATATCTGAGTACTTGCTTACTCTTTTGCCTTTGAAGCTAACAATGCAAGTCGCATAATGAAACTGAATGTTAACTTACCAAACACCAAAAGTAGTAAGAATGAAGATGTATTACTTATCAGATGAAAAATTAAAGTAGAACAAAGAAAGAATGTGAAGAGAGCATATAAACGGATATTACAACTTCACAGCAGCTATTGCTTCTGGTTTAAAATCAACCCGCAGACCCAATACACGCCTAACCTCTGCTGGAGTTAATCTCCAGGTCATAGGTCCAGAATTCTCACCCCAGAAATCTAGAATCTCAGAAACCTTTTCTAAATTTAGAATTGTTGCCATTTGAGTAAGACGTGCAAACTTGTCTCTGACAGTTCTCTGTGTCATGACACTGAAATGACTTACCAAAGCTCTAGCATCTCGGTCAAGCTGAAGACCGCCTAGCTGACTAAATCTTTTCTGCATCATAATAACTTCTAGCCTTTTCACAATGAAGTCAATAATCAAATGAACAAAGGTGTCATAATTGTTAGCAGTCATTAGTGGCTGCAGCCATGCCACATTTGTCTCAACAGCATGGAGAAGTCTCTGAACCCATGGGTCATTCACCTCATTATCTGCATACTCAACCTCTGAAAGCTCATAGCTAATTGTTCCAACGCTGTCTAGTACTGGTCTTATTCGAGGTGTAATGGTTGACACAAGTTGTTCTATGCCAGCAGTCAACGCTTGCTTGAAAGCATTGCTGCAATCTACCAACTCAGTCAAACAAGATTTTACCTTTTCTCGATCAGCTGGTGCAGGAAACACCTGCATGAAGTTATTCAGTCCGTTAATTTTGCAACTTTAAGATAGGCAAAGCAAACAGACATAAAATAAAGAATGACCTATACATTATAAACCCACAAAGGAAAAATTGACATTGCGCTATATAATCTTAGCAGGTAGTTAAGTCTGTCATCAGGATGGACTAATGGAATATAACAGTTTTCTGAAATGTGATGACAGTACTATGCAGAGAGGAGCAGCAGAATTGGAATATAAGAAAGATGATGGTCATATCTGGGAGGTAGAAAGCAAAACAAGTCATTTTCAGCCAAAAAAATGAGAAGGTGAGGCGAATATACTGAATTATGTAGGGGATCCAGCATAAAGGAATTAAATGATTAAGCATCCGCCGAAGATAGACAATTCTGATTTTAGATAAAACTCTAAATCATGTTACAACAATTCATAACTACATCCTGCACAAATTAAACGACACAAACTGCATAAACACATTTTGTGAATAATCCCTAACCTAGGAATCTAAAATAACCTTATAATGGGACACCAGGCACACAATGCATAAGGCAAGGGTGTGCCAACTGTACTTACTGCTAAAATTAACATAGGAATTCAAAATTTAATGAATTTCATTAGTGATATATATTTTAAGGTAATAAAAATATACGTCACTCACCTCACCACATTGTTCTTCAATTTCATGTTTTAGCTTCAGAACATACTCACTGCTAACATCCATATTATTCAAAGCTGTTGCAATTTCTGTCCCTGTCTTTTGCACACCAACGCCACCAAAGAACAACTTTGCACCAAGGTTTGGCTCTCTTATCTTTTGCTGCAAGGCTTCATGGTATTCATTACCGAGCAAACTGCTGGCACCACTCAAAACAGCTACAACAGAACTGATATTCGAAGTGGATATTGCCCTCCGCAGGCAACTCTGCAATACATAAAACACATCATCCACCATAGAAGTGGTAAGGCTGTCAGGCACATATTCATCAATCCTTATTGCTTTCCTGACATTCTCCAACATGAAAAATCCCTCCAAAATGACATAAAAGCCGGTTAAATCTTGTGCGACCTTGCTGAAACTGCCACTCCGGAAAGCCTTGGTGGCACGAGGAAGCAACTCAGGGTCAACAGAAGTAAGCCCTTTGATCTTTGAAATCGTGAATTCAGTGTAATCCTCACCAAGCTGCATAAGGGAGAGAATCTCCTCCAAATATAACTCAACCTCTCGTGGGTCAGGACCCTCAGGACCTCCTCCAACAGAAAGCATATTGGTGTTGTGTGCATTTATCTCAGAGGACAACTTAGCCAACTTCCTATACTCCATATACTTCTTCAAAATCACAGAACCACGAGAATCACACTCCTCCTGAAGCTCACAGATGGCATACACAATACCATCCTCCCCACAAAGACCACTCAAGATCTCACTATTCTCCTCAATCGCCAACACAATGTCCTTAAACAAATTGGTCAAACAACCAACAAAATTGACATTCCGCTGATCCATTGTCTCCACCAGCTGCTCAAACTCCATTCTTGACCTCATTGTAATCACCTTCTTCAAGTACCCAACATAGACCTGCAATCCTTCCTCCTCCACGCCTAGTGGGGTGAAGAGGCGAATGAACCTAAGCAATGATTGATCCAGGTTCAGCATCGTGGAACAAGTTTTTTCCTTACCATAATATGAAGTTCAATTTATGACCTCAATGCAAAAAAATATATACACATTATCTATCATCCAATAAAAAAAATCATTGTATGAATGATAGTAACAAATGTGAAAGTGAACAAACTAATTGTAAAAGTAATGATAGGAACCTCTAATATTTCCAATAAATAAAGATTCTCTCATCATAAAATGCAAACTCTAGTGACTTTAAATAAACTTTACAAGTGCAACGTAACCTACACTGAGAAAAACTAGGAATAACAAACCTAACAAACTAGAATAATTCAAATAACTATCAAGATTTTTAGAAATTGGCTTATTGAAAGTAAACAAACTCCACCACTTTTTGACTTGAAAGATCACGTAGATAATGATATCTGACACCAATATGTTTAGTTCTCCAATACATGACAAGATTTTTCGAGAGCTTGATTGATCCGTTTGTGTTCCACAGAAGACTAACTCCACCACTTTCTGACTTGAAAGATCACGTAGATAATGATATCTGACACCATTATATTTAGTTCACCAATACATCACAAGATTTTTAGAGAGCTTGATTGATGAACTGTTGTCACAAAAACAATATCAATACACTCACAATTTTTAACTCCAATATGTTCAAGAACCCCCTTCACCCAAACACAGTGGAAAGCACATAAGGTTGCTGCCACATATTCAGCCTCTGTTGAAGATAATGTGACTATGGCTTGTTTCTGTGAAGTCCAACAAACTGCTGCCTCGCTGAGCAGAAAGACATACCCTGAAGTACTCTTCCTACCCACATCTCTTGCACAATCACTGTCGCTATATGCCAAAAGTTTTGAAACTGTCCTTCTATAAAACAAGCCAAAAACCAGTGTACCTTTAAATACCTCAATGCCAAAATCCAGAACCTCTCTTGCATATTTCTTTTGGCATACGTTAATTCCATTTGCATTGTGACTTACTTCAACTCCAAGGAAGAACCTCATTTTATAAGGTCCATCATCTCAAATTCTTTCTTTACAGACTTCTTAAACCTTGCACACAATTCTTCATCATTACTAGTATATATAAAGTCACCAACATACAAATTTACCATGATTGGTCTTTCTTCTTTTCTCTTGATTAATGGGGTATTGTCATGCATGACTGATCTTTGTCAATCCTTCTCTCTGGAAATAACTGGATTCTATTAAACCATGTTCTTGGTGCTTGCTTTAATCCATACAAGGCTTTGTTGAGCTTATTACCTTGTCTTCACCATGTTTGATGAAGCCCTCAAGTTGATCTACATATACTTCTTTCAATTCCCATTTAAGAAGGCACTTTTCACATCTAGTTGGTAAACATTCCATATCTTTTGGCTGCCACAGCCAACACAATCCGAATTGTGTCCCATCAAGCTACCAAAGCATACACTTCACTGTAGTCTACCCTTCAGTTTGTGTGTACCCTCTTGCAACAAGTTAGGCCTTGTATTTGTCAACCTTGCCCTCCTCGTTAAATTTGGTTTTGCAAATCCATTTCACTTCAATTTTCTTGGCATGTGTTGGCAAAGTCACTAATTCCCATGTCTTGTTTTTCTCGATGGCATTTATCTCAAGTTTCATTGCTTCTATCCATTTTTCATCATTCACAAATTTATTATAATTTGAGGGATCACCATTTGACATAAACAAAACCATACCTACCTCCTGTTAATTAGAGAAACCCTCTCCACTTTCATAGTCCAACAGCCAACTAAGTGGTCTTCTATCTCTTCTTGGTTGTTACTTAGGCTCTAGTGTGTGCTCAAAGTTGCAAGCATTGCTCACACTTTTGCTTCTATAGTTGATTCTTTGTCAGAATCCCCCATGTCATCACCCGCAATCAAGAGTATTTTGTTTTGTTTCTTTTGAGTTTAGGGTTTAGGGTTCCAATGCCATTTTCTTTCTTTCTTCAAATATAGCATCCCTATTGACTGAGATTTTCTTCAACACTAGATCATACAAGAGGTAAGCCTTGGATTTGTCACTCACTCCAAGTAAGATACATTTGAAACTTCTATCGTCCAATTTAGTTCTCTTCTTTTTAGGTATATGGACGTGGGCAATGCAACAAAAAACCCTAAGTAGTTAACTATGGGTTTCAATCCGTTTCATCTTTCTTCTGGCACCATCTCCTTTACTACTTTGGTAAGGCTTCTATTGATCACATGGTTTCTCCACTTCGTAGCTTCTACCCATAAGGTCTTCAACATCTCTTTCTTGGTGAGTAAGCAACACACTATATTATATTCGTAATCGTTCAATTTCTTTGTTGGACTACTCCATTTTATAGTGTGAACACAATTGTTAACTACCTTTTGATGCCATGCTCTATGCAGAACTGATTGAACTTGATTGAGGTGAATTCTTGGCGAGTAAGCAACACACTATATTCATAATCGTTCAATTTCTTCGTTCGACTACTCCATTTTATAGTGTGAACACAATTGTTAACTACCTTTTGATGCCATGTTCTATGCAGAAATGATTGAACTTGATTGAGGTGAATTCTTGACGAGTAAGCAACACACTATATTCATAATCGTTCAATTTCTTTGTTCAACTACTCCATTTTATAGTGTGAACACAATTGTTAACTACCTTTTGATGCCATGCTCTATGCAGAACTGATTGAACTTGATTAAGGTGAATTCTCTTCCCCTTTCTGTTTGTAAACAACATATTGCTTTCTGAGCTTCTTTCTGAACCAGATTCTTGAAGCATTTGAATATTTCAAATGTTTCACCTTTTTTTGTTTGCATGAAAATAAATCCAAGTTTTGGGAGAGTAGTTATCTACAAGCACTAGCAAATATCTCTTACCACCATTAGAGATTGGAGAGATCGGTCCAAACAGGTCGCCATGCACCGATTCAAGTTTTTCCGATGCACTCCAATGACTTTTCTTTGGTATTTTGTCTCGATGTTGCTTACCAATATTACACACCTTGCAAACCCCATCAACTTTCTTGAATTTTGGTAGCCCTTTCACCATACATTTCTTCTGCATGACAGCAATGAACTTATGATTTACATGCCCATACCTTCTATGCCATAAGTCCTCTATGTTCTCCTCCTCAACCTTTAAGCATCTCCTCGGAAGTGATTTCACTATAGCATGAATCAAAAACATTTGATCCACGACCATCTTGTTGTTTACAATTTTACCTCTATGAGATGATAAATTTTGAATGTCCCTCCTTTTATTATAATGACCATGAAGTTTACCTAGGCTTAGAAAATTGTTGATCAAGTCTGGCACAAATTAAACATCACTCACAATTTGAGTTAATCCTTCCACTTCAAACTTGACACCTCCTTTCCCTGCAATGACATTATCAAGTTGTTTCAAAATCTAACTTATGTAACTTTCGTCTAGTTCAATGAACCACCTTTTATCTCCTGTCATATGATTTGAACAACCACAATCGATATCCCTTTGTCCTTAGTACCCTGAACTTCAGCATGTGTCATTAGCAGCAACTCCTTCCTCATTAGACTTAGCATAGTTTGCTTCCTTTTGTAGACGTGGACATTCAAGTTGGTAGGGTCCTTGCTTTTTACACTGATAGCATATAATAGCATTTATGCTTGCAAATGTTTTGGCTCTTCCTTGCCCCCTCACGTAGCTGCTACCTCCTCTTTGAGAGTTATGTCTTCCTCTCCCATGTCCGTAATGTGTGCCATGTTCAACTTGCAGAACTTGTTCTTCACTCCTTTTCTCTCTTACTAAGTAGTGAAATCTGTAACTCATCCGCAGTTAAGAGATCAATGTCTGTAGATTCTTCAATTGAGCAGCATACAACAAAGTTGAAGTTGTCTGTCAGATATCTAAGCATATATAAGTATCTTCCTTACGATTTTCACATAGTTCATATCTGCCCCGTAATTCCTTATGCCATTTGTTGTTTCCATCACTCTTCCAAAATAATCATTCACTGATTCTCCCGGCTTCATTTCTAAGGTTTTAAATATCCGTCGAAACCTTTGCAGCTGTGCACATTTCACTCTAGCATTCCCTTGATACTTGACTTTCATAGATTCCCATATTTGTTTAACCGTTTCTTTCTGTGAAATGGTCTTGATGATGTATTTATCAATGGCCTTAAATAGACAGTTCTTTGATTTCAGGTCTTTGAGCTTTGCTTCATCCAATGCCTTCTGCTGTGCTACACTGAAGGTTCATTCTCCTTTCGTTTGTTGATTCCAGATTCAATAACACTCCAGTACTCTCTCATTGAAGTAGATTCTCCATGAGTAAAATCCAGTGATCATAGTCTCGACCAAATTTGGGGATACATGGTGTGGTAAAATTGCTTGATTCTGCCATTTCACTTTCTTGACTCACTCTAGTGTTTTTTCCTCTCAAACACTCTTGTTTAACTCACTCTAGTGTTTTCCCTCTCAAACACGTGTAGTTTACTCACTTTATGAAGCCTGTGGTGGAGCTCTGATACCAAATGTAAAAGTACCGATCGGAACTTCTAATATTTCTGATAAATAAAGATGCTCTCATATCATAAAATGCAAATTTAAATAAGCTTTACTTGAAAAACTACGAATAACAACCCTAGCAAACTAAAATAATGCAAAATACTTATCCTGCTCTAAAAACCATCTTATTAAACGTAAACAAACTTACTGGCCTATATTTCAGCAAAGAATATTTTCTAATAAAGATGTAACCAAATATAACAATTTGCAACTGGATGGCAGAGTTCCAGCGAAAAAAAAATATGCATACACTGTTTACTCTTATCTGTAGTATATATGTATATGTATATGCATTACTCTCATAATTTAAGATATAGGAAAAAAAGAGATCCATGATTGAACCTGAGAATGGCGGGGTGATCGCGCTGATCCACTGCGGCAGAGAGCTTCTTCCTTACGATTCCCTCCAATTGCTTCTTCGCTGCTAACAAGCGATCCCTCTGAAGCTGATCGGAGCCGGAATCCTTGTATTGCGCGTCGATCTGGAGGAAGGTCTGGACGTAGCGCGCGGCGGACTCGTAGTCCTCTGCCTCGAGTGCACGGTGGACGCCTTCGAGGGAGTTGGCGCGCTCCACGATGGCGTCGATGCGGAGGAGCGTGTTGCGGACGCGCGACTGCGCCAGGTCAAGCTCGCGGACCTTGCGGCTGACCTGGTCAGCGAGGTCGGAGGTGGAGGCGACGTTGGAGAGCATGTAATCGGCGTCGGAGTTGACAATGTCGAGGACGTCGGAGGAGCGCTGGAGCTGGAGGAGGTGACGGTCGAGGTCAGTGCGCTGCGAGAGAAGCTCGTCGAGTTCTACGTCAACGGCTCTCTGGTGAGCGATGCACTCGTGGAGGAGGCGCGTCATGGCGCCGACGTCGGTGAGGGTACGCACGTATTCGACGGCCTCCGCCGTGCCGAAATGAATTGAGTTGGCGAGGGTTTCTTCGTCCGCTACATTATTCCCGTTGGCCTCAGGCGTATTCATCTTTCTCACACCATCAATTGCAACAACCCAGTTCTCAGATCAGATACCAAATAACATATTTTCGCACCATCTTTTAATAAAATAATTACTTAACAACTTTTTTTTATTAAAACGCATATAAATTTTGATTAATATAAATTATAGTTTGAATTTATAATATTTAAAAATTACATATACATAATATAAGTTTATGATAAAATAAAAAACAAAACACTCTTAAAATAAATATTAATATGACACGACACGAACATTAATACGATATAGTATGGACATTAATACGATAGAGACTGATACGACACACGGATACAGAAATACGTATAATCTCTAGAATGTAAGACTCAGGACACGAATCTATATATTATATAATTATAAATTATATAAATTAATAAAAAAAATTTATGTGCACAAATATGTTTCAGATTTTTTTTATAATAGAAAGATGTTTTTATAACTAGTTCAAAATGTTTTGTTTCTTGTTGTTATAATTATAATAAAAATTTATACAAAAAGTTCGAGTATTTATAAAATTAATGTATTTTTTTAAAAAAAAGTGTGTTATACCTGTGTTAGAATTGTCATAAATCTAACAAATATTTGTTGAATTAGACACTTCATTAATGCGTGTCCTATGAGTATCATTGTTTGATACGTGTGACCGACACAATCACGTCATTTAAGAGAAGTGTTTGAACCTCTTAACTTATTATATATAAAAAGTTGTTCCCTAAATTTTATTTTATTTTAAAAAAATTATATAAATGACATAATCACAACAACACTTATGTTTGGTTAGTACTGAAAAGTAAATTGTTATTTTCAAATGTAAGTGTAACTTTGTTTTCATCCAACAAAATATTAGTAAAAATAAACATGAGATCTAACAATATTTAGCCTAAAAATAAAGTGTTAATGTTTTTTCATCATTTATTAGGAAAACAATAAAGAGGTTCTAACAAAACTCTTTACACAAAAATTTAATCCCAATCTTAAAAAAATTCATAATTTAAACAAGATAGAAAACTTTATTAAAAATATATGTGGCAAATTAATGAAAAATAATTAACATTATAAACTATTATTAATAACTTAAATCGGCTTACGTCATGTTTTAATTGCATCTTTGTTGTCATAATAAGGTGAGGAGGTTATATTCTTTTATGAAATTGTGAAAAGATAGTTTCATAAGAATACAATGATAATATTTCCAAGCTTATTTAGATGACACTTCACATAAAGTTTCGAATTAAAGAGATTATGCAAATAATATTAATTTATGACAATCAAATACCTCACATATTGCTCCTAATATGCTTTTTTTAATTATTTATTATGTTGTGGAATTCCAACAAAGTTCAATGGGAAAATAAAATACATTTAACTCATAAACACTACATACAACACCAACAAAAATAAATGATTAAAAAAAGGAAATCAAGCACACAAATTATTTATTCTTTTAACAATACTATTTTAATAATTTATTACTATAATTGAAGAAAAAAAACACTATTAAATTATAAGTAACACATATATTTGGGTGTCCCATTCGATTATGTTTGTAAAACACTTCAAAATACCTATTATTTATGTTGTATATTCTACATTTCACCAACTTTCAACTTGATTTTCTTAATTCTCATCCACTAAACTTTATCACCAAATCACTGCAAATCAATGTGCCAAGCATAAGCACATATCCACGCTTTGGTGCATTTTATTAAGAAGTGAACTTTCCGATAGTGAATGATAAGGTCAAACAAACTAATAAACTCTAAATAACTCTGATATCATATTAACAAATAGATTTTAAGCTTAACTCAATCTTATAAAACTAACTTAAAAGATAAGGTTTGCATCCACTTATATACTATGAAATGTTCTTATTTCTAGTTTCACATGGAATCTCCAACATAATTAAATATGCTTTTCAACTTGAAGGAAACTATTCAAAATCATATTAAATATTTTGTATTGAGAATGTAGCAGTTTATAGTTCAGTAAATAGGGTATATATGCAAGTTATATCTGATTTAGAGGGTCAAAATCTCTAATTAAGTGTTATATATGGTAATAAGCCTTTCATTGTATCATTCAAACACGGTTTCAGCAAATATGACCTCTATTCAAATATAAGAAGGCTTGTTATGTAAGTTACAAACTCGATCTTGCATCAGAAGCATCCCTAATATGGAGCCTAAACACAAAGACTGCCTATTCAAGACATTTAAGCAAATTGGTTTAGATCTACACCAGGGAATTTACATTATCTACACACTACTATACAAAAGAAGACACCAAGAATTCACTAGTTTGCTACATTTCAATTATGGGGAAACCTTGTTTTGGGAAGATACCAAGCTATATGTCGGATAACAGGTCAACTTCAGAAGAGATGAAATCTTCAACTTCCAGATCCAGCTGCACAAAGCAGTTCAACAAAGGAAACAGACATGTGAAATAAAACAAAATCAAAACATGAAACATTTGACATTTGACATTTGCATGTTACCAACCTTTGCTTGACTATATGCTAGCTTCATTCTTCTATATTCTTCTTGTGCTTTCTTAGATCGGAACATGGCCTGCACACGTACGACAGACCTCTCGACACGTTCTTCGGCTTGTTTCAGGCCGGTCCTAAAGAAATCCTCCTCTGCACCCTCTTCCTGCTTCCCATCCTCAGCAGAATTAACCTGGAGACCACGGAAGCCTTTTCTCTTTAACCGCCATCGCAGAATTGCTTTCTCTAGCACCCCAACAGACCATATGATTTTTTTATATTGCCTCCGGACTTGAAACCCCCTGAAAGCAGCCTGCAATTTAAACATATGCCATTAATCTTTTCCAGGGTATAAATTGTATTATCTACTCAAGCTGTTGGTCCTGATTAAACTTTAGATACAAACTCTCACACATTATAGATGCATAGATAAATTATCCCCCAAGCAATAACCAAACAATTAAGATACATTTTCAAGTGTCACTGTTGTTGTCTACCACTGCACTGCCAATGATCTCTCCCAAGGCTATCATTAGATGGTAATGTTAGTCCAATTCCAGATTCAGAAATCACATGGTATTGAACTACACCAATATATTTCAGACAACTATGATTCAAGGGTAACCTTTCTAACAAAATCACATAGTATTGCTCACTTCTTATAAAATGGTAAAATTTATTTAAATTCAACTAAAAAAATATTGAAATATGTTGCCAATAAAGGTGCTTGGATGATTATGAATGTCCCAAATAACTTGTGGAACAGGACATGTGTTTACTAAAGAGAATGAACGATAATAGACAAGAAGAGTAGCTCTTACTTGAATTTTAATAGCCTGACGCCGCATGTTCAGAAATTCTCTACGGTGTTTCCGTGTAAGGAATCTATGCTGAATTCGAACAGCAGCTGCATTTGATCTCCTTGTCTCATACTTGCGAAAGGCGTGTTGAATCCTCATTGCTGCTACTATATGACGTGCTTGATCCTCTGGACTGCTAAATTCAACTGCCTTGTATTTTAAATTTAGAGAATGCTCCCTATATGCAGCTTGAATGCGTGCTGCGGCCCCAGCAGCCACTCGATAAGCTGCCAATGTATCCTTTAAGTACATCTGGTCCTCAGTGAGGTCTTCAGTATTTACTGGATCAGTTAAAGCAGTTTCTAGTGTGCCACTGAGATTTCCAGCCAAGCTCATGTCATTGAACTGCTCAACCAGAGACTTTTCGGAAAGGTAAGCAGCTAAGCCATCAAAGCCGTTCATAAAAGCAAGATCAGCAGCAGTACATCCACCAGGATTTTGCGGAGTAGGATCTGTGACCACGTTTGGCCTTGCCCCAGCAGACAGCAGAGTTGCAACCATTTTCTCCCTGCAGAAACAAAATTTAAATTTTAAATCAAATAAACAATGAAAAGTTTGTTCACACTCATAACTTGATTAAAAGGAGGAAAAAAAACGCACAAGAAAGTATTATTATATGGAAACTGAAAATATCATTTGGTGTCTAATCTCATGAAAAGATCATAGAGATTATATTATGTTGTACAATGAAACGAAATGGAAAATAACTTGGACATGAAGTCGAGTCAAAATGATTTTAAGGTCAATGTGGTTGCAGCTAGGCTAATTGTTCAGATAAGTAAGGTATCCATGTATCATACATTCCATAATAAGCTGCCCAATGAAGAGCTGTCCATCCAAATTTGTCACGGAAATCTAGCGACAAGCCTGACCAAGAAAATAAGGTGATTGCCCAATCATATCCAAGTACTGCACACAAATGAATTACACCTTGCCCTTGAGCATCATATTCAGTACTCTTGCAGCCTACAATAATTCGTTCTAAAAGCCATTCCTTTAATTTGTTTTTCAATGCAATTTCAAACAAGCTATCTTTTACTTGTGAAAATGGAGTTGTTTTGTCATCAATTGACTTCAACAAGTATTGCCAGCTTTTGGAGATAAATGATGTTTTGAAGGAAAATCTTCTAGCCTCTTTTACTGCATTTGGTGATACTACGCTAGAGAAAATATCAAGGGTCTTGTCTGTAGAAAAGAGCAAATGCGCAAGCCTCATCTGAAGTCGAAATTCATTCCAGTTGTATTTCTCTTCCATTGCAGCAGTTGGATCGTGCAAAATGGGAGTACGATACTCAAAATTAACAACATGGCTAATAGGCTTGTGGCCATCAAAGCTCAAATAGATATTGACCAATCCAGGGGAGTGTGGTGGTACCCAGCATCGGTAAACCCCAACCTGAACAATTTCTACAGGAAAACTTACATCACCACAGACACACACTAGGTTGAGCTTTGCAAGGTGTTGATAGTTACTATGAAAATATCCAGTTACCAGGACCTGCAAGAAGTATAGAGACATGAAATGTTAAATTATAATTGCAAAAATATAAAATAAAAAATGGTAGCCAGAGTGCTAATGGTGCCTGCTGAAAATGAAAGCTTGTGCTGCTTATTTAAGTTCTAGGTTTCATATTAAAACTTTGAAATTCGACAGCCATACTAAGACTGAACAAAAATGCAGACAAATAAACTAAGAAACTATATATTACATTTGGTGCCAAAGGATGCAATTATAACAGAAAATAATTACTAGCAATAAGACATGTGAGAAGAAGCAAAAGGAAACCTTTGTTTTTTCAGTGGAAGATGCCCACGCAGGGGACACCTCTGTGAGATTAAATACTTGATCAGGCAGAGAAGATAGCTGATTATCTGCCACCAGTGATGAATATGGTTCATGAACAGAAGAAATCGATGTTTCAAGAGCTGACTCGTCCATGGAACACGGTTTATCTGATATGATGTTGTTCATCCACATTCCAAAGCTGTCCTGACTTTGCAAGCCTTCATTGACCAAAGTGCCCAAGGTATCAACGCCACAGGGAGATGTAGGACTATTTTTAAGCAGATTAATAGTTTCAGAGAAACCGTAAGGAACACCGTTGCTCCCAGAAACTGAGTGAGTTATATTACCTAAAGAAGGAACTTCTGCTGAAGGAGTACTGGATGCCTGGTAACAAAAAGCCTAATATAGGTTACAACAGCAGCTATCACAATTTCTAGAAAATAGACAGAAAGAAGGAGCAGAAGAACACAAGAACATATTGAGACAATTTTATCTATATAAACAACAACCCTATATGTTTTTACCATCAATTTAAGTGATATATAAAATATATTATATCGTACATATATAAGTGCGAAAGATATATCATACACCAATGTACCCCAAGGTTTTCTTTATTTTCCTCTATTTCAAGGAATATCTTACCCTTCCCATAGTTGTGTTTTACTTCATTTATCTTCTATTAACAAATTTTTAAAGCATCCAAGCACTTGACAAACTCACCCTCACTAGCTACTAACGGAAGGTCCCATACTCCTCGATGTGGGACTTTGCACCTCATAATACCGAAGTCCTTATCATAGCATTGCCCCAAAGAGTCAACCTGTTGATGACTTTCACTCTGATACTTTACATGATGATACTTCAATCAACTTGTTGGTTAGAACCCACCACCAGTCAAAACTTTTGGTTGGTAGCCCTTTCCTAGACACGGACAACTAGCTCTAATACTAAGTTAACATGTACTCAAACACTTGGGAAACCCACATTCAAAAAGCTAGTTATTAAGAGGGGAGACTCAAACACTTAAATGCTTCACCGAAAATTCATATTACTAAATGTGGGATTTAGGCGCTGCATAATGCCCAATCTCTATCATTTTTCTATTCAAGAAAATTCGACGAACCAATGATCCGATAAAACCTTCCATAAAGCATTATGAAGAAGCTCAACACAGCTTAAAAAAGAACATAGCTGAAATAAAGGCATTACTATCTTACATTGCCAAAGTTTCCACTCAGTAAACTTTGATTTTGGTTATTTGAACGTGGAACATTGCCTGCCAAAAGTAAATTTAACATATAATTAACAACGTTGTTTCACAACAAGCAACTGATTCTGTTAAAGCACAAATAATTACCTCCACTAGATGTAGTAGAAGTGTTGGCATTTGAAACCACTAGGTCATCCCATTCAAGTGTATTAATCTCATGAAGCTTCTGTTCATAACTTCTGACTGTTAAATTGACATTAAGCTCTGTTTATCTCCAAAAAAAGATAGAAGGGATGAGGATATATACCTAGTCAAGGAAAGAAAGCAGCAGTATGTATATGACAGCAACAGTAATAATACATATGGGATCATTAGATCATAACCAATAAAAGGACTGATTTATGGTTTCCTTTGGAAAGATGGCCATAAGACTAAAGTGGTTGGAGTGGAAGGAATAAAAAATTTCAATGTATGAAGACATGCACTCATTCTCTTTATCTTTTTATTATCCTGCTTCTTTTTTTCTAACCAACACTTAGCATTTGAATATAAGATCCCAATATCACAAAGAAATGTAGTAAGTCATTCATATTGACAGCTTCAAGAATATAACTTGTAAGAATGTGGACATCTAAAAGTTATTTCTCACCAGGACTGTAATCACTTTTCGTCCCAGAATCTAAGTCTTCTGATGGAATCCAAGATGCAGCTGGATCAGAGACAGAACTTGAATTTGAATTTGAATTTACAGGTGTAACAGGAGAACTTTGCAATTGTATCTGTGTCATAAACCACCACCAAACAAAGGTTAGAAACCAAATTATTCAGTAACTAGTTCAAATGCAAAAGCATAAACGGCACATCTCCAACAGTGGAAGGGAAAGGCTCCTCTAAATTCAGTAAGGGTGTATGCACCTTTGATTTAATTTGAATTAGAGTATTATTTTACTAAAATTTTAGGGTGGATGCACCAGTTGCTCACTCTAGACACAAACTCTTTAGAGGAGCTTTTTCTTAGCTTAAGAAGCCTTTAAATATATGCATTGGCAAACAACACCGTGAATTTCCAACCAGACCATTTTATCCCCCCTCCCCTTCCCAAATAAAAACAAAAAACAAAAAAAGAATGAAGTAGTTCGAGAGAATAAATGAAATTTCAAACCAGAAAAATTTAAAAACATAGTGTCAGACACTATTCTTATAAACAATTTTTGGCATCCAGACATACTCAAATGATCAGGTCCACATAATGTGAGCTCTAATACCAACAAAACAGAGACAAAGAACAATTTTTTGACAGAAAAGTTTGCTTAGGAGAGAGTTGCCCAGCCCTATCATATATATAGAAACATTGCTCGAAGAGGTTTCTCAAAACTAGGGATCAAATATTACAAGATCTACAAGATATTCGGCCTAATTATGTAATATGTATTACGTAATATAAGGCAATGATTGCATATAAATCAATCAACTATTCTAACACATTTTCAGCCTCTATATCATAAAATTTCAATAATTTTATCACAATTTCAACAATACAATCTTATCATAATCTCATTTAGATATGAAGTTAATTTTGTAGAGGAATAAGGAAGAACGAGAACGACAAACACAACCTCTTTTGTTTCACGATAATGAACGAGGACTATGTGCTCCAAACTCCTGAAAACAAAACCATACCAATCGTAACTCACATTACCATTTGCAAACTTCTTTTCTTTCTATTTTCAATAAAAATGAAAGAAATACACAACCCCTGTTACTAACTCAGTCACAAATACAAACATACATGATATATTAGAATTGGGAACCTAAAGTCAAGCAAAACATACTTATCAAGCAACCAATAACATCTACGAACGAAGGTTGGGTTGTCTAGGCCATGTGCATAGTATACATGGATCCTTTCTTCATTGCCAACCTGATTGAATAGGACAAAAAATGATAAAGGAATGAAAAAAATTAGACACATGAATAATTAGTGATTGAATTGAACATTAGAATTACATATAACAAAATACTGTAGAAAAAGAAGTTGATAAAAGAAAAAGTATGGTGTAATATGATGACAAGAGTAAAGAGAAAACATAGTTTATTCCTCATGTCACTGAGCGAGAACGATGAAAATAAATTAATTACTTTTTCAATCTCTCTATTTAAGTACAAAGTTCAATTTCACATCTCTATTTTAAAAATGTTCAGTTTGGTCCCTCAATTTTTAAACTTCATGCAATGCATTCCTCTTCATCAAGCCAAAACTGATGGTATTAGAATTTAAAACTAATGGCAGTAACTGCCACTATTATTTTAATTGGTAAAACATTAAAAAATATTATAAGTTTACAACTGTAGATGTGCAAAGCATAGAGAATATGAGATGTAAATCTAGCAGTATCCAATTAGTTAATTAATAATCCTAAATCTAACAGAAATGATGTCTAAATCCACATAATGTCAAAAACTCCCAAATGCCACGATATTTTATTCCCTTCAAATACCATACTAAAAGAAAAAGGAAGATAATATACTGATGATAATTTATCCCCCTCTATACTTAAGAGATAACTACCACGGGGCCATATACCATTAGGTGTAGTTCGCTAGGGGTTTGTTTTAGAAATCTAGTAAATAAGCTAGCTAAAAGCTGATAAGAAGGCTTACTAAATTAAGTATTAGGTTAAACTGGCCATTGAACTAGCTAATAAGTATAAAATGACAGTTAATTACTGGGCCATAACTTGAACTTTGGTAATTTTAAAATAATTGTCACTTTCCAAATTTTAATTTATTTCACATTATTTGTCATCCTAAAAGAAGAAGAAACACTGATCAACTGATGCCACTGGCCACTCTAAAAAAACAAAACTTCAGTTAAACTACTTCCAGAGTCCAATTAAATGGGATCAAGGAAGGCACAACAAAACATTGCTATATTGAAAAAGACCAATTTTGCTATGGTAGGAGAAAGCATTAAATGATCAAATTCAACACAGGAGAAACCATTAAAAAGGCCTGGATACATGTTCAGTAAGCTTTATTTAATGGCGTAGCTGTTAACACCAAACTTCAAATAAACACCCAGGAAATGAAATCCTCACTTTTAAGTGTTCGTGAGCTTCTTTAACAGTTTTCCCATCACTTTTCTTTTTCCAATTGTGACCATCTTTTCTGAAGTTTCTAAGCATCTTGCGGTCAAATAGTACAATAGTACCACCTGTTTTACAAACAAAAATATAATCTAGCATTAGCACTGATGATTCGAATCCTGTTGGGCATCATATAATTCTCAATACTGAAAATACTAGTTAGATGCAAAAATATTACTCTAGTTAAAATTTCATTTGATAGATCTATGAAGGAAGAATGCCAAAAATTATTCATGGAGGTTTTACACATTGCTTTATGTTCATAACATACACACTTGAACAATGCATAAATTTGCGTATAAAGCCTTTTCTTCTTTTGCCTATCTTACCTTTTGTTGAGATGTGCTTCAACATGAATTGAAAGATCTACATGTTTACAAATTTATAGCATAGTGTACAAAACATGAAATGCTCAGGAGCAAGAAAATCAAGACGCTACATGAAAAATAAAAAATAGAAGTTGAAAGAGACAAGAACAATAATGATGAGAAGCAATCTATATGACAATACATATCTAATTTACAAACATCAAGTTGCTGTTAATAGTAGCATATGATTACTTTCGGGTAAATGCACTGGCTTGGCATTAATCTTGAAATATTTGTGATTACTGAGCATGGCATGAATCTCATTTGGACGAAGCCATCTGCTTTTTGCTTCCTCCATAGTATTAGTAACTTCCAGATCTGGGCCACGTATAAGAAATTACTTTAGAAAAACAAATCAAGAAACATGACTTGTATGCTTTGATCATTTACCACACAATTGGTATGGTAGTAGTGGTAGTGATAATATTTGCAGTGGGAAGCAAACAGAAAAGAAATACATAGAAAATACAATTTTGTAAGATTCCTACAAACCCCATCTTTAAAAGTACAAGTTTCTATACCATATTTAACCAAAAGTTTAAAGCCATGATTTCACATCTAGAGGTTTTAACTTTGTACTTTCTTTAATCAGTTAGGATCCTAACAAAAGCTAATATTGATATTTATGTTTGACATCTCAGCTGGCTTACTGACTCTTGGGACCAATCCTTGTAAAGTCATGAACCTTCTCGCTATATATGTTGCAACATTTTGTTTGAGCATGTAAAATTCCAAATTAATATATTCTGCAGTCACCAAGGTTATCAATGGAAGATGGAGGAATGCAAAAATTCTGCATATAAACAGGCCATTGTGTCATATGTATGGTGCGCCCATACCAGACCTCCCTTCCCAAATTTCCTATGGCAGAGGGTCAAAAATTATAGTGATATGGCAGCACTATAATGGTTATATAACAACATTGCCAGTCACAACTGTCTATCTAATAAGACACTAACAAGTAACAATTCCTAAATCTTATAAATATTAGCATTAACAGGAAACAATTTTACTCATAATCATAGCAAACACAATACATAGAATTTATTTTTAATAATATTTTAAAGAAGTTCAATTTAGTTTAAGTCAGTGCTCAGCACAGTATTTCAAACATATGGTAAAAGATCGTTGCACTATTTAAGCACAGTTCCAATAAATTACTTCATATCAACGTACAGGAAGAATATAAGAAGGTAAAATGAATTGAGTTTATCTCATAAGTCAAAGTCAACTTATGCACCTTAGTTTTTGGCGAAATCTTTTATAAAAATGAAGTCCATAAATTAATTTTAACTTCTGGGAGAAATTCAATTCATGTTACCCGCTTATCTTCTTTTCTAGCGGCACTTATAGAAAATTGTATCTAAACGAAAAGCATTTTCTACTATAAGGAAACACAAAAAACAGGGGAGTTGTCGTGGTACCATTTTTTTTTTAACTTCAGTACCAATACCCATAAATTAAGTTCTCAAGGAATGATTTCTTGTCAGTTCTCCCAAAAGTATTTGAACTTCATCAAATTTAAACAGCAGCCAGTACTAGATCAATTAACAAAATCTCATATTACTTGTTTTCCCCAGAAACACCAAGAGAAGTTCAAACTTGATGAAGAAGAAACACTCTTACAACCAAACCAGCAGTACTCTGTTTCTTAACTTCAAGGTTGCATTGAAAATCACACTCTAGCATCTTTAGGAGACAAAAACTGTTGGAAAATATGTTTATATTTGTAATTTAAAATTTAAAATATTTTGTTGGAGATCCTAAATTGACTAGGAATAAAGTCAGATTATAATATATAAGTGAGGACTATTCTCATCTTATAAGTTGAGTTTGTGAGGTTGAATTGGACATAAACCTACTTATTAAAATGGTACCAGAGTCCATCAGAGTTTATCTTAGTCAAGTTTTTTGGGAATATTATGTCACTGTTATCGAGCTCCTGGTAGATTTAGGCAGTGCTTTTGGGATCTTATTCTCATAAATAGTGTTCAGCTCTTTGAGAAAAAGAGAGCAAAACACAAAATATAAGTTCCAGTTTACTTATATATAAATACTCTGCCATTACAATAAAATATATTTTTTATCTAGTGTCACACTTCAACCCAGACTATCCTAAACTTTTTTTCATCTATTATATCTAATATACATGATGCCTATTATACACATTTTCTGTCTTTTAATTCTGATGGTATTTACTATTTGTTTTATTACTCTAATTTATATGTTAAATTTTTCTATCCAACAATATCAAGAAAAAATAAGTTCTTAAGATTTTTTATGAAGTGAACTTTAAGCATAACTCAACCTTACAAAATCGACTTATAAGGTGAGATTTCCAACTCGTGTGTGGAACTATATATTTATAGATGATCCGATAACGACCCAATAGCTAGTGGTACGATAGGCCCAACAAACTCTCACTATGATAGACTCTAAATGACTCTGATACCATCTTAAAAAATTGAACTTTGAGTCTAATTCAACTTACAAAATCGACTTGTAAAATAAGATTTACACTCACTTATATACTAAACCGACCTTATCTCTAGACTATGTGGGATCTCCAACAAAATTCTCTTTCTTTGAGTAATATGCCTCTGTTTCTAAAACATGATTGCATGGAACATGCAATTCTTGCCTCTACGCCTCTGGCAATATTTCAATTGCAATGTCTTTCTTTGTGCAACTCTTGCATTATTCATAGTGTCTATGAGTAAGTAATCATCTATAAGAAACTACATTCATAAGTGCCCTTGGATGGCTTTATATTGTTTTCAATAGTTCTATTGGCTGACCTTATTTTTTCTGCCACTTTAACCACCATAAAAATGGAAGACAATGGATCAAAGGCAAATAAGAAGAGGCACTATAAGTGTAAGAGACATGTTATTGAAGACACATTCACACACCCAAAAGTGATTGAGAGTTTATTTATGGTGAACAACAAAGTAATAAGATATAAGTATTATTGTATGAGACACATTAGAACTTGTGCTGATAAAATAGTTCGATGACTGATGATATATTTTGATAATGAACATTTGAAAAATTTTAACAAATACTTTTTATGAGATAGAACAAAGTTTACATGCAATTTATCTATATATGTATAATTCGTGACATCATATATCATATTAAATTGACTACAAGTATGCTTTAAGGATAAAAGTTAGCCAAGTATTTCATATGAATTTGAGAGTTAACAAGCTTGCTTCTTAGTTGTGTTTTACAAGTAAAATTCTTGAAGAATAAAACAAAGGCACCTCAAGACATAAGTCCTTTGGAATTTTTGACATCTGAGGGTGTTATTTCTCTTGACTCCGTCAGCTCAAAGTTTTTTGCGAATCCGATGATAACAGAACTAACAGGTCAAAATTCCACACAAAACTCAACCCCCCCAGTAAATAAATAAAACCATGACACAAATAAACATAAAAAAAAGTTGGGAATTCTCAAAGAAAACTGAAACTTAATGAAAGTGTAGGTTCAACCAAACATGAGCACAATCCAACTAGAGAGGTAAGAGAAGAAGAATGCAAGTACCCTGCAAGGTATGAAACCCATGTATCTCTGAACTCACAAGCTGCCCCGTTAAGTCGTGTGCCATCACAACAAGACAAACCAAGGGCGAATTTTGGCCCCCAATACCTCCTTCTTTCACCACAAAACCAACAGTTGCATCACCGACAACCTTAGCAAGCAGTCAGCAAACACATGATTAGACAAAAGAGCAGAGTACACGCAGATAAATAATATATAGAGAAGCATGAGTTCTGAACAGAAAACGAAAATGGTCAAAGTCAAATGGGCAGAGAGAGAAGGAAGAAAAGGTGAGAACTTTTACCCGATTGCGCAAACGGGTATGCTGGAATCGGAAGAGAGAGAAACGCTGCTCGGAGCTTAACAATAATCACACTGGTTCCTCTGTTCCTTTTTCTTCACTTTCTATTTTTCTTTTTAATTTTCGAATTATTTTATTTTTCTAACGATAATATTCCATCTTCTAAAGGTCAATCTTTGCCTCGGATATGATTAATTGATTTTAAAAAGAAAGCAAAGGAAAAAAAGTGCAGAAAGGAAAGAAAAAGAAAACAAAAGTGAGATGGTTTTGAATTATTTAATTAAAAATGAAAAAAAAAATGTCTAATTATGTGAAAAGTGAAAGAAAAAAATATGAATTGATATAAATATTTTAAATAAATCGTAAAATCTTATTTAAATTAGAGTATTTTGATTTTGTTTATAAAAAATGCATTATCTTCCTCACTCTTTTCCCCGAAATTTAGAGAATGATAATGAGATTTAGTATAATTGGTCGAAAATAATTTGATCTGATTTTTTCTTAAAAAACATAAATTTTTCTTTTTCTATTATTTTTTGAAAAATGTGTAACAATTTGATCGCATTTTTCAACATATTGTTGACTAAAACTCTTAAGTTGTTGACTACAACTTTTATCCTCAAATCAAAAGAAATGGGCTTATTGTTTTCAATCAACCAATTTGTTCCAATTCGAATCATGTTTTTTAAATTAAAAATAAAAAATAGTTAAAAATTTATTTATTTTATCATATTATTTGAAAGATATAAATGTATAAATATGCAAAGTTAATTATTTACCTAGTTAATTAAATTTAAAAAATATTTATATAATAACATGTGATATAAATAAATAGAAAATAATAAAATTATAAAAAATGACGGAATTTGTCAAGAATTTCATTTTTTTTGGTCAAAACGACTAAATTAACCCATTTTATCTCCTTTACTCTTTAATTTCACAATTTTTTGTATTGCACACTAAATAAACAATTACTTAAAATATAATTTCCAAAATAAATATTAAAAATAATAGAAGTAGAGAAACTAGTAATATATAATTGAATAATAATAACAATGGAAAAGACTCTCCAAATTTATATATAATAATAATTTTTAGATCAAATATCTTAAAATAGCAGGTTGAGGAGTAATTAATCTCTTAATTCATTCAAGCATTCAATAAAAAACAAAATCATGAAATACTAATCAAATTAATTTAATATGAATAATCTAATAGTTGCATCGAATTTTGAATTTCGTTACAATTTTATTTTTAAAAATATAATTAAATAATATATATATATAAATTATTATTAACTTTAATTCTTAAATAATATAAGGCTACATTAAATATACTAAAATATATTATTTATTTATTTATTTTGTGTTTTTAAAAACAAAAATATTTTTCATTCGAAATATGTGAAAACAAAATTATATACAGTTAGGGCGCGTAAAAAAAGTTTTACGGTTAGCGGCGCGTGGGTGGTTACAATACAAATTCCGGCGAAAGCCCAAAAAGGACGGTGGCACGTTGTGGTCACCAAATCATTATGTCGCATGCAGATCCAACTTTTCATTATGTAACACAAAATACAACAAACAAATCTATTCTCATTCTTTGTGTTCGAAAACTGTATATAAACAACCACAAATTCAACTGTTTCACATTTTAGGAATTAATTACTTTAACATTTTATAAAATTTTCAGTTTAATCTTTAATTTTATAAAATGTCTTCATTTATCACTTTTTACTAAAAAACTAGTTCAATATTGTATTTTATAAATACCCTTGATTAAAAAAAATAGAAATAATAAAAATTCTGGCTCCACATATTTTTCTTTTCTTTCACCTATATAAAGGGTATTGTGGTACAATAATGGAAGGAAAATAATTGGTACTTTTTTTTCTGATCATGACTACATTTTCTTTACTTTAGTCATCTTAGGCTACAGTTTCTTTGCATCATTCAAAAATTGTTATCATAATTAATAGTACTTTTTACTTACTGGTGCCATAACTTTTGTATTGGTACATATATCTACCTCCATATGAATTTACACTAATAAAAACTATTAAATAAAAATTAATTTAAAAGAAATATTATTTTAAAAATTTTAAAAAAATATAAAATAAATTGTATTATTAATATATATATATATATATATATATATATTATTATATGAGAGTACACGATACTTTATATTAACTATTAATAGTTAAAATTTATATATAAAAAAACACCTATGGATATATTATTTTTAATTTTAGATTGGAGGTGATATACTAATATTAAATTTGTTTATAGTTTATAAATATTTTTATGTCTTCCTTTAAAAAAACTCAAGGCACATAAGGTAAACGACCTTTAACATCACATACTTATATAGTTGTATAATATTCTTATTATAATAAAATTATTTAAGAAATTTTAAAAGAAAATTAAATATAACTTGGTTACACGTGTACTTGTCGTTAGAACTTTTGAAAGGTTTTTAAAAGCTTTTGAAGTTATACTAAAATATGTCTTTTTAAAAATAATATATTATTTTAAAAATAATATATTATTTTTAAAAAGACATATTTTAATATAACTTCAAAAACTTTTAAAATTTACACTCATTTATATATTATTAAATATTGGATAAGTATAAATTTGGTTCTATTTTACAATGAAATGAAAGTTTAGTTAGAATTGTATATATACTTGATGTTGGATTGATTGAATTGAAATTTTATTTTATGGTTTGAATTGAATGTTTTAAGTGATAATGGGTTTTTAGAGTTAGGTTCTAGTTAAATGATTTTGAAGTATGGAATAGTTTCAAAGGTTTTAAATATTATTTCATTAATTTATTGTGTTTAATTGTGACTATATCATTAAATAATGGATTCCATTATTGGTTATAATATAACATGAAAAACTTATAGTTGGGAAGAATTATTATTAAGTTGATGAGACATAATTTGATGATTAAGTTAATAGATTCAGTCAGCTATTCAATGAAAAATTTGTATAAAATATGTAATTTTGGTTTTGAATATTTTTTATGCAAATCTGGTCTTTATATTTGTAAAATTATTATTTTTCATCTCTAAATTTTTATATGTGATTTTCATCTTTACATTTTTCTAAATCCGCATTTTGATCCTAAATTTGTTTGCCTAATTTTGATATTTTAACTTCTCACTATTCATAAATTTGTTCAGTTATAAATGTTTACTACTATATTTGACCTTTATTAACTATGCTCTTTGTTTTTAATTATGGTGGTGGTAGAATTATTTATTATGGGAAATATTAATTAATATTGTAGGAGATATTCAACATATAGAATATGTTTATCTTTTCTGATCATAATTTGAAATTTAAATTAATAAATGTGTTGTCATAAATAACATAAATGAACTCGAAAAATTTGAAATAGAATTGATTATATTTTGTCATTGTACCTGTGTGAATGTCAGGGGCTGAGTAATATTGATCCACGTCTTAGTTGTCCAATTCTTCAAGTCTCTCTACCTCTTCACGTGCCTTGGTCGGCCGGCAGGGGTACCTGCGATTGCACTCTGACGCTAAAGTCAGCAATGGTGCTCAAGTGAGAGTTCTCTCTTAGTATGAAAAACGTACATTTTCCTTCTTTAGGAGTTCCTTTAGTAGGTTGACTTGAGTCTTGGTCCTCTGGGCCAAGCAACTGACGACTAGAGACATGCTTAGTGGTATCTGGGTCGTGCTTGGTAGTTTCCTGAAATCAAGTGAGTGCTCTAGAAAACGTGTTTAACTTATTCAACGGAAGTTGTAACTGCTCGCTTCGCGTGTAACCACGTTCTTGATTTAATTTAAGTTATTCAATGAAGACCATTCGGTCGTGAATTATGATCATGTATGTGTAGAGTATTAATATATAATAAGATAAATTTATTTACAGGCTGTTCGCATAATTCAAAATAGTCGTTACTACTTAATCTATAATTATTGAATTGATCATTTATTTTTATAATGAACTATTATTAGTTAATTATAACATTAAAAATTCTGTTATCAGATGTTAGATGTTGATAGTTTCGTAGAGATATGAATATGCAGGTACAATAGATATTTTAATTAATTAAATATAGAGAAAATATTATTAAAAAAAGTGTACCTTTTGTAGGTTTAGTAATCATCATTTCTCTTCACCAAATTTGCTAATAACGTTTCCTACTTTGCTAATAACTTTTCCTTTTCATTTAATTAGGTCAAACTATTCTTAAAATTTTATAGAAATTTACTAATCTCAAGTTTATATCGTAAAAGCTTACAAATATAATTCACAATTTACTAGAAAAAAAATTAATAATTTTAAATCTAATTTAATCTCATAAACTGACTTATAAAATAAAATTTTAATACAATCTCCAACATTTAAAATGAAAAGATAAAATAAGTTTACGAATAATTAAAAACTGGAACTAATTCTTAAGAATTAAGAATCAAAATTGTAGACTTTATAAAATACAGAAACTAAATTTAAATACCAAATATACAAATTCTGCAAAATATAGAAAACAAAGTTTCAACTAAACCCCATTCAAATACTATTCACTTAATATATATTTTTTTTCATAAACTATTGGAAAATTGGTTGGAAATGTGAAACAAAAAACAAGAAATGTGAAATGAATGAACATCGTACATAGAGATAGTTACTTGCACTTGTTCAATAACTGATACCGACAGAAAAAAGTAAAGACGAAACTGTATATGACCTTGTTTTGTTCGTTTTTTATTGGAAGAAAACTACACACAAAAAGAAGATCAATCCAAAGTTAACTGTGATGGAGACACCTCAACTACAACCCCATAAACATATATATATTATGTTCATTGTATCTATTTATTAAAACAGAAATTGCAGGTCTAACTTTGACTTGTGCAACTTTATTTAAAGTGTTCATATTGCAAGAGGAGCACATCCCACCCACACTTTCTCATGTGATTCAAGAGTTCTTTTTCATTCCAATTTTAATAATCACAAATTGTTCATGCCAATTTTTAAAATGGAGGGAAAGAGAAGAAAAAATATGGATGGTAATGGTTGATGCCTATTTTAATTATATTTATTTTATTTTTAATTACAAATATTATTATATCATTATAATAGGTTATTAAATAGATGTTGGGTGAGTTTGTTTTTTGTTTTGAAAAATTATTCTTTAGTGGAAAAAAATTATCATATTTTAAAAAGTGGATAAAGTTATTTAAAAAAATATCATAAAACAAAATTTTAAATAAAAATTAATTTTAGAGAAAAAAACTTAATGACTTGCAAATATATAGTTCTAATTAAAAATTTAAAAACTTAACTACAAGTAGGTCAAAAACTTAATCCAAACTGTGTTTGACCTCAAATCCAACTTTTTAAAATGCTGCATAATTTAATGAAATTATAAAATGATTGGTTAGTAAAAAGTTTAAATCATAGATATTTAAAACCTTAATAATTTTTATAAAAAATACATTTCTTCTATTTCATTTTTTAATGTATTGCTCCTATTTCATTACTATATGGTATTTTGTCTCAGCATATTTATCTTTCTTTTACATTGCCTTCAGAACCAATTATTTCAACTTTAAGAAAATAACGTTTAATTAAATGAAAAAAAAAAATTGAAAACAAATATTTGAAACATGTAATTATTTAAAAAGTTTATTTCTCTATAATTTTAAATAGTTAACATTCCTTACTTGGATTAATGAGGGAATTTGAGAGGATGGAAGAGAGTGGATTTGTGAGGATTAGAGAGGATGAGTGATGATACATGAGGTTGTTTGGATTAATGCTTTGTTTGGATTAGGAAGTGGAAATGAGAGTGGATTTGAGATAATTTGAAGGAAAAGTGTGAAGAAAGTTAGGGTGTTTAAATTAAAGTGAATAGAGTGGAAAGTATGGAGAAAGTTTATAAAAGTTTGTTAGTGATGTGATTGAAATAATATTTTTTTAATTGATAAAAATGTAAGTTTACAAATTTATCATTATATTTAAAAATAGTTAAAAAAATAATTTTATTTATTTATTTATAAATTATAATTAATTTTAATTAAAATATTATTTAAATATTTATAATTATAAATATTTGATAAAAAAATTATTTTTATATTAAATAACATTATTATTTTTATCTTTATTTTTTTTACTTAATATAATTATTATATAAATTCATTTATTTTTATTATTTATATTTATAATTTATTATATACATGATATGATATGATTAATTATATTTTTTATAATAATTATTTTTTATAACTTTATTATATTTTTTATATTTAAATTGTAATTTTATTTTAAATAAAAATAATAATAATTTAAGTTTAAAATAAAAGGGGTAAAAAATAGGGATGACAAAGCGGGGCGGGCCATGCGGGCTGGTCCGCGGCCCGCAGGTAAAAAACGCGGGGCGGGCTAACCTTTTCAACCCGCTAACCCGCATTAGCCCGCGGCCCGCGCGGGCCAGCAGCGGGGCGGGGTGGGCTGGCCCGCTAACCCGCAAGAAAAAAAAATGTCATTGTTTTAATGTGTGCAGATGACGGAGAAGATTATAATTATGAAAAAATGAATGAAAGTTCTTCTAAGGCGACATCCAATGTTATTGAAATGGAAGAATGTCAATAATGTTTATGTTTAATGTTTTTTAATTAATGTTTATGGTTATGTTTAATGTTTTGGAATTAGGTATGTTTAATGTTTTGGAAGTGGAAGAATACTGATATTTGATATTTATGTTAATGTTTAATTTTTTTATGTTTGACTATGTTTGAAAAGGAAGAAAAAAAAATTGGATTTGATAATAACAAATATATAGGTTTAATTTGACAATTTTTTAAGAACAAAATGTAAAAAAAAAAAATATTTAATTTAAAAAGAAAAAACGCGGGCTGGCCCGCAAACCCGCGGGTCAGCTCTTATGCGGGGCAGGTCGGGAATTCTAACCCGCAATAACTTTGCGGGGCGGGTTGGCCCGCCCCGTATTTTTGCGGGCCAAGTGCGGGGCGGGCTAGCCCGCTTTGCCACCCCTAGTAAAAAAAGTAAATATATATATATATATATATATATATATATATATATAATTTTCTTCGCAACTATGCGGAAAAAGTTTGAATGAAAAAAAAACTTTGGTTTTCGTGCTTTTCTATTTTTATTGCCTAGGTTTCCATGATTTTTCTTGTGAATAGTACATGTTTTTTTTTGTCCTAAAACAAACGGAACCTAAGGGATGATAAAATGGATTTGTGAGAATGATTATTGAAATTTGTGGGTGATGTGATAGTTTTGAAGGAAATTTATAAATTATTTTAAATATGTAAAATGTAAGTTTACAAATTTATTCCTGTCATTAAAAACACAAAATGAGAACCAAGATAAACAATTCTCCTTACAATGAAAATGAATCCAAATCGAATCCACACAACATGAGATCTAAGAGAATCGATTCTCTTACATATGTTCACAAGCCAAAATCGATTATGCCTTCTTTTACACAACAATGAGAATCGATTTCCATATCCAAGAGAGTATTGAAGAAAAATATTATTATCATACGTGTACATCCGCAATAATCTTTGTATATGAGAGAAGAAAGAAAAATGGATGTAACTCACTCCCTCGTCTGCACCCTCTTCTTCAAATATGCAGATCCAAACAAGAGAGGAACTCGCTCGTCCATCCGCGCTTAGACTCCATCAGTGAAAGCAAACAGGTCATAAGAGTTTGGACTCATCGTCCATTGTTTTCACAACATGAAAAATGAAATAAAGATTAGATATGAAAAATGAAATAAAGATTAGATAGAATGAATTCATTTTATCAAAATCTTTATCTAATAACTTTGTATTCACAAAGTTTTTTTAACTTTTTTTTTCATTTTACGAGTTCATGAAATATTAAGTTACATACATGTACATGGAGCAAACTTAAACACATATTTAAAAAAATTAAGTTTTTAGAATGTGAGAATTGAGATTAAAGATTTGGTGAATTGAACTAGCTATGTGATTTTGAATTGTAAATGCATATTGCATAGCATGTGAAATGATGGTTTTAAATGTGTTTTTGGTATTGGGTAACGAAATTGAGGAAAACTAAACAAAGTAAAACAATGCTAAAGTAGTGTAGTTTTGCTTTAAAAATGTGTATAAATAAGCAAGAAGAGATAAATGATTTTTTTTTTTTTGAGAAATTTTGGTGCAAATTTTTGTGTGTGTATGTTTTGTTGTATTTTTGCATTTGAGCACGGAATTGGAAGCTTAAGCAGTGCAATCACACTAAATTTATGTAAAAAAGTTATTATTCTAATATTCAATTACAATAATGTAATGATAATGTTTCTTGTTCAAGTAACAATTTAAAATTAAAAAAAAAATATCAATATAATTATTTCACTTTTAACAAGAGTCGCTAACTATTCAATTGTTATAATATATTGAATAGTTATAATATAATGATAATGTTTCTTGTTCAAATAACAATTTGAAATTTGAATAAGAAAAATATCAATATAATTATCTTATTTTTGACAAGAGTCATTAATTTTGGATGGATCGTAACTAGTTTAAATATTAATTTTAAAATCTGTTTATAATTTTTACTAATAATAGAAATTATTTTAGATATAAAAAAAATTATATTTTATATGTATTTTTTTTTTCTTTATCATTAGTTTTCTTATATAAAAATATATTGGACAAGTTATTTTAGCTGGACTTTTGATTGAAAATTTGAAATGTGGCGAAGTTTGAGATTAAAAAAATAAAATAAAATAAATAAATAGTATTTAATTAATATAATAATTAATTATTTTTGTTTTTAAATTTAATTTTTATTTAATGATTTTTTTAGTGTTTACTATTCATCTTAAGGAGGTGATATATTGACACCATAAGTAGTAAATACATACACCTAATATTCTAAAATATTAATATTTTAATTTAAATATTATTATATTATTATAAAGAGTTGTGAAGTGTTTGTGTTTTACTATTGGTGTCAAGAGAAAAGTTTTCCTTCATCTTATTATTGTAAATCTTAAAATATTTTTAATCAAATTTTAAACATCGTATTTTCACTAAATGAATCAGTGAAATTGTTAAGAAATAATACAAAATCTAGATAAATGTCATCTATCAATATAAATATAAAATTAAGATTTTGTAATGAGTGATTAAGGAGGGTCAAATCAGATTCACTTTCCGTAAATGCTGAATTTAGTTGTGTTGGCCACACCAAATGGTTCCTTCCTGTTGGAACTTTTTGGTTAATCAGAAAAAAAATGAGTTATTTCAACAAACTTCAAATACAATCCTAAACAAATCTATATCTCATTTGTTAAGCAGTCAAATCCAACTGTGTTCATAATTATGTTTCTCAATTTTTTCACCAAAAAATAGTGCTAATCTAGAAAATAGGTTGTGTAAAGAAACTCCCTAGAAATCTCTGAGAGAGAAAAAAAAATATAAGTACGAGATTTAGTCATGATTTATACCTATAATTATTTGAAAGAAGCATAAGAAAAAAAAAAGTTTAGATAAAATGGAAACAATTATGCAAAAAAATTACACGTTAAAAAATAGTGAGAGAACATTAAATTTGAATCCATATTTGTCGACATTAAATTATTGTAATATCTAAAATTAAATTATTTGTAGACATATATAACAATGGAAAGACATTAAAAAATTATCTGTATATATTAATACAGTCTTTCCTTATTAGTTTAGTCAATATAATAAGCTATTAATTATCAATTTATTTATTTATTTTTCATAAAATTATTGATATTTGTAAGTAGTAGTTATCTAATCAATATTTAGTAGGTTAACCATTTTAACCTTTTTTTGTGTGCATTAATAATTCCCTTAGGATACTTTTTCATTGTTTGCATAAAGAAAAGGCTGAAACATATATATAATTTTCTCTTAATCTTAATTTGAACCTGTAATAAATGTGTTATCACTAGTCAACAACAAATGTGATGTTGATATGTTGAAGGTTTCTTATTTGATATGAAAGAAATATGGATCATGAACAGGAATTTTTTTGATTTTTCCACTCAAAATTTATATGCAATTTTTGTTCTTCATTAAAAAATCGTTTACTTTTAGTCTACTTTATTGAAATGACAATTTCACAAACGAGGGATTAAAAGAAAACAAATTATTTTGGTATACCTACTCTAGATCAAGATTATTTTTTTTGCATATTTAGGGATCATTTTCTTTGAAATTGATAAAAATATGTAAATTTTAAATAATTAATGAAGTACTATTGACTCATATTTTAAAACATATACTGGCTTTCTAATATTTTATTTTATTTTAAAAAAAGAAAAATCGTATTATAAAAATTTGATCTTAAAGAAAAGTTAAACAATGACGCACCCTTTTATTTCACTAAGAACCCTTTCATTTATGAGAAAAAACATAAATTGAATCAATTAATTCACTTTGTCTCTTATCTCGATCCCTCACAAAAGTGAACTTATTAGCAATTTAAAAGGTCCTAACGAAAATATCAAAAATTTTAAGCTTATAGTATATAATAATTTTATCATTATTTTTTATTTTCTATATTTGATTCTTCCTAATATATGTTTTTTTCTGTATTGACATGATAAATCACCTTATAAAACCTATATCATGATAAAAAAAAATCAGAAACCAAAAGAGAAGTTTTAAAAGTATTTTAAGGACCAGTAAAAAATAAAAGATAATGGTAATTGAAACAAAATAATAAACGTTTCTTTTACATATAAAATACAAAATGTATAGATATTTAGATAACCAAAAGTTAAGAATTTTTTTATTAGATACTAAATAAAATATTCATAAATCTAGATGTTAACCTAATTAAAAGTGATGAACTTCAATTAAAAAAAATTGTTTGTACCGGTCGGGTCCGTACAACACTTGGAGGTTCGGCACCCAGTCAAGACTGACACAACCAAAATCATTATGTTCAAAAAGAAGATTAATGACACTAATCAGTGATCAAGCACTAGACAATACACTTTTAATCTGACCCGATAACAAAGAGCTCATGATAATCATATAAATAGGTATAAAATCTAAGAATCATGTACGTCATCATCAAATATTAATAACACAAAGTGCCGAATATAGAATATTTACTTGAGCGTCGGAATGCTTTTTTTAGATATCATATGAGCTTGAAATTCACGAAGACGAAAAATAGAGAAATACAAGAAAGACAAAAGAAACATTCTTAGAGGAGAGGGAAGATAAATCGACCGAGAAGAAAGATAATAGTTCTCTTGTTTTAACATGAAATAAATGTTTTAAAACACTTTACTATTATTTTTTTAAGTAATTAAAGAACACAGTTCAAATTAAACCATACCTTCATAAAAATTAAAACACAATATCCTAACTGAACAAAAAATGCCCTTTCATACACTCACTCCACCAATTCACGCAATCTTACAAACAAAGTATTGATGGCAATCTGGGCTAAATAAACACGCTAAATATGACAAAACTCCACGATTTGGGCCAAAGTCCATAACTATTATGGTAGTAGGTTTTGCTATTACTAGCTCAATGCACATTAATTACATGGATCCACCTTCCAGTTTTCTTCCCTTCTACTCAAACGTGAATGAAAATGGAAGCAAAAGCTCCATTTATTCCAACTCTGAAAAACCCCTTCCTCCTAATAAGTTACACACTCGCTTTCCATTCCTTTCACTACACATTACAGCCTCTCTAGAATCTTCTTCCTGCATGCAACATCTCTATATAGTATCTCTGATGACTTGGTGCTAACCAAACACACCACACAGCAAAACATTATTCAAGACAGAAGAAAGAGACAAAGATGAGCCCAACATGGGTTTTTGTGCTGAGTGTTGCGGCTATGTTGGTGGCTGGGAATGGACAACCATCAGTGAAGCCAGTGGTGAAGACTGTGAAGGGGAAGAAGGTGTGTGACAAAGGGTGGGAGTGCAAGGGTTGGTCTGCTTATTGCTGCAATGAGACCATCTCTGACTACTTCCAGACCTACCAGTTTGAGAACCTCTTTGCAAAGCGCAATTCGCCAGTGGCACATGCTGTTGGATTCTGGGACTACCGTTCTTTTATCACTGCTGCAGCTCTGTATCAGCCTCTTGGCTTTGGCACCACCGGAGGAACCACCAATGGCCAGAAGGAGGTTGCAGCTTTCCTTGGCCATGTTGGCAGCAAAACCTCTTGTGAGTCACTTTTCTTTCACATATGAATCATTTTTTTCTATTACCAAAAACACTAAAGAGATCAAACTCTTCTAACCGTGCACATATAACTTTTACTCATATTGATAAACCTCGTACATACGAGAGTGATTCAAGATAACAATCAGAATAAGAAAAACATATTAATTTTTACTTCGCAGTTTACCTACGACCAGATCCTCAATTATGCATAATGAAGATTTTATGACTATCTATTCTTTCATTCTTAAAAATCTTCTTATTCCTTTGTTTTTACAGTTCTGCTACTACTGCAATTCACACGCAAAACTATATTTGATTGACAAATTGAATTGTGTGAAGTGTTTTTTTTTTTATGATACCACATCTGATATGAATATATATGATCATTGTTGGGGATACCCTTATTCTTATACAATTATGTTTTTCAATTTGTTGAATTCATGATCTCAATATTTCAAGTGAGGGGCCGTTGTATAGACATATGATGATATTATAACAATTTGATTATTTCATGGTAATTTGTTTAAGACCATGAAATTGTATGGTAATCATTGTTGGAATAATGTTTCAGGTGGTTATGGGGTGGCTACTGGGGGACCCTTAGCCTGGGGTTTATGCTACAACAAAGAATTGAGTCCTGATAAACTCTACTGCGATGAATACTACAAATTGACCTACCCTTGCTCTCCTGGTGCAGCATACCATGGTCGTGGTGCCATTCCACTTTACTGGTACTCACATATTCAGATTTCTTCAATATCCTTTAATTTCATCACTCTACATTTGAAGAAATTACAGCATGGTCTAAAATTATGTGGTTTCCATCATATTACATGTTTATCAAATTTTTTTCGTAAACTGTTTTTTTAATGAGAAATAATGGAAGTATTTTAAGGATACCTCAATCCTTATACTTAAAAACAGAAATGTCTTCCAACCTCAATCCTTATACCTCAACCTTTTTTATAGATCTCATGCAAACTAAAGTTTCGAAACATTAATGTAAGTAAGAAAAACATGTTAAACGTATCCATGACCAAACTTGCGTCATTATGAAGATTTCAATGTAATCTATGCTTCCATTCTTGAAAACCTCCTTATTTATTTGTTTTCCACATATTAATGTATTTCATCAGAACCTCATAATCTTGTAACATAAAATAATGTCTGGTGGATTTTATCCACCATTTGGAGTATTTATTACATCTGTTTGCTTATTTTGATAACATCTGCATAAACATTAGACTTCTTAGCTTGTGTTAACTTCATAAGCAGAAACAAAAAATGCCTTATACAAGTCTAGTTGTAGAAGTGGTTAGTCAGAAGCATTTTATGCAAAGATTTTACCAAATTTTGAGCAATAGTTGTGATCAAACTCCTTGTGTTTTCTTCCTTGATAACAGGAACTACAACTATGGAAAAGCTGGGGAAGCCTTGAAGGTGGATCTGTTGAACCATCCAGAATACATAGAACAAAATGCCACCCTAGCCTTCCAGGCTGCAATGTGGCAGTGGATGACCCCACCTGAGAAGCACCTACCATCACCTCATGATGTGTTTGTTGGGAAATGGAAACCCACCAAGAATGACACATTGTCCAAAAGGGTACCTGGATTTGGTGCCACAATAAACTTGCTCTATGGGGACCAAACTTGTGGGCAGGGATCTGATAATGAGGCCATGAACAACATCATTTCTCACTATCTTTATTACCTTGATCTCATGGGTGTTGGCAGAGAAGAGGCAGGGACTAATGAAGTTCTCTCCTGTGCTGAACAAAAGGCTTTCAAGCCCTCTGCTGCACCATCTTCTTCCTCAAATTGATCTTTCCTTGGCTGAGATTCTTGGCCTCCATTCTTGAATCCTGCTAAAAATTCTTAATAAAGGAGGCAAGTAGACAAGATATTGCAACTACTTTGGCCTTCACATGATGAGAGTGAAACAAGTTTGGAGTGGACACTCATAGTTAATTTGTGTATAGATTATTACTTTGCTTACATATATCTTGGCTTTTGATGTATCCTTTCTCTTCTATAATTTGAATTTATTTTGGTATAATGTATACAATTGAATATTTGATCACTAAAGGCTGTAACAATTTTGTTATATTTGTATATTGTGCAATCAAAATGATACCAAGTTTCACAATAATCTGATTTCCATTTACTATTTTGCTGTTTTATGTTGTGCATTTCACAAATCAAATGATACAAAGCTTCCATTGGATAATCACTATCCCATTGCGTGTCCATGCATTTTTTTTTTTGTCTAAACTGCGTAATTGGGATTTTCCTTCATCGAATGATTTTTCACACACATTCAATATATGGAGAGGTAAAAAGATGATGATACTCATAAGAGAAAATAATAAAAGTACACAATCATCAATATTTTTAAATTTTCCAATACTTTCATGGAAGTAAATAAATAAAAAAAGAACCGGTGAATTGATAGATCCCGAGATAAGGAAAAGCGGAAAAGAAAGGATGCATGTTTGATGAAGAAGATAAGGGCAAATTGGTCATTTTACCATCTTCTGGAGGTGCAACTTCAAACTATGGGGGTACAAAATAAAATACCTCACAAGCAAGTGTAACACAAAGGAGTAGTTGAAGAGGATTGTTTCTTCCTGTACCTTCGCAATTTCTCCAGGCACCTCCATAGGTGAGACAAAAAAATCATTTTATTCTTAAAAAAATAAAAAAACCATTTTATCCCTAATATATTTTTTCTATTTACATATCTTGGACTGTAGAATGCAGAAATACCTTCCGGATTTTACAATCCAAAATATTTTATTTTAAAAATATATATATATTTTGGATTATAAATACTACAAGAAAATCATGAAATAGAAATCAATTTTTAGATACCAAAATAATTATTTGCAATAGTAACTAAATTAGATACTATTTTATAAACTAAAAAAATTTGATTTCTAAATTAGTTTATATTATTATTAAATAGTTTCTAAATTGATATTTAATTGGCAATAAGGTTTTAACTACTAATTATATAGTTTCTAAATTTGGTAGCAAAAATCTTGGTTGCTAATTAGATACCAATTTAGAAACTATTTAGCAATAATAAAAACTAATTTAGAAATCAATTTTTTTTAGTTTCTAAAATGGTCTTTAATTTAGTTACTATTGTAACTAATTATTTTGGTCTCTAAAAATTGATTTATATTTCATGATTTTTTGTAGTGAAAATTCCAATATAGTTTGGATTTTATAATTCGGAATGTATTTTTCTTAATTTACACATCCTGAGTTGTAGAATTTGAAAAGTATTTGCCGATTCAGAAATACCTTACGAATTCTTTAATCCATAATGTATTTATAAAAAAAAATATTCTGATTTATAGAATTTGAAAGTTTTTTTTTATGAAAAACATTAATAGAATAAAAGATATTTTTAATATTTTAAGAAATATGAGTGTTATGGAGGTGTAGAAAGAAACAGGCTTGAATATGCTTGCTTATTGGGTCCCAAAATCAGTTCCGGAAGGGCCTTTCAAATTTTCTATTTCATATGTTGAACGTAAAAGAAAATTGTCTTAAGTCAAAATATAGAAAGCAACATGAAGAAAAAAAGTATTATATTTTCTTAAACATTAATTTAAGTAAAAAAATTGTTCCTTAAATTAATACTCAAATATGTATTAGAAAGCTCACCTGTAACAATTTAATTGCTAATTATATAGCCATGAAATCATTCAACGTTTTATTACATCTATTAGAAAAGTTATATATGTTTTTAATATTTATAAAATTTATCAACAACTTTTTTATAACATTTAGAATGAATGAGAATCATGTGAAGGAGGTTGCTAACAAATCTGGACAATTTAATGTGCTTCATAATCAGGTTCTTCATTGTGTTTGTAAAAAAAAATCAATTGCTTTTAACAAAGTTGTAATTATTGTTGAAAAGTATTGAAATAAAAACAACTAAAACTTCAGATATTAAAACATATTAAAGTGTTTTTTCAATCGTCTATAAAAGATATAAAATTATCCATTGTTCAAAAGCAATGAATAAAAAAAAAAACAATCTGCATAATCCATTGTTTAAAAAATATTATCTGTTCAAAACTTTAGAAAGACATTCAAATTATTTGAAATTTAAAAGCATGCATATTTATAGGAAATAAAAAAAGGAGGATTTTTAAAGAAGAAAAAATTAATATTTTACTCACTTCATCAATGCTTTATTTATTTATTTATTCAATATGACTATAAATAAACCATTTTAATAATTTTTCATGTTTTAATACAAACAAAAATGAAAAGGTTAACATATTTTTGTATGTTTATTAGCTCATTACATGAGATTTTTTTTTTTTTTTTTTTTTACAATAAGAACACATTTTTCAATCATTAAATCTACACATACGATAAAACTCTTCTTATGAAAAAAATCACTGAGAAACTTTCAAAGAGAGAGTAACAAAGAAGCCACAGGCCTCCATGAAGCTTTGGATTGTTCAAGATAGAAACTAATCTCACCAAGATCTCTAACAAACCTACCATTTTAACCTAGTAGAATAATTAGAAGAAGAAAAAGAAAGTAGAGAGAAAAGGAAGGAGAAGAGAATAATCACCTTTTGTGAAGAAAATGAAGAGAAAGTGGAAAGCTTGAAGTTAATTAGATGGAGTAGATTTGAAGAAAAGTGGTGCTTATGAGTGCTACAATACTTGCCCAAGAGAGAAAAAAAGAGGGATAGAGTTTCATTATTATTGTGTATGTGGGTGTTAACATGCTTTATAAAGTTTGTGTTTTCAAGGCTTTTAAGGTATTAACTCAATTTTGAAATAGTCATAAATAATTATTAAGTTCTTTTTCTTTCTTAATTTTGGATAGTCAAACACTTCAATTTTGTTAAAAAAAAGTGAAAGAAAGTTCAAAAAGAGTTGAGTGGTTTATGTTTCTGTTAAAAGACAAAAGAAAAAGTGATTTAAAGAATAAAAGAGATTTTAACACTTGTATAAGGGTTAAGACACTTATCCTTTTTAATTTAATTTATTTTTTTTTATAAAAAAAATAAAAAAGATAAATTATATTTTTTGTAAATAAAAATAAAGAAGCAAAAATTATCCACATATATCATAAATACTTTAACATCTATATTTTTTTATAATAAATAATATTACAGTAATAGATAAAAAAACTAAGTTATTAATAATAATTTATTTATTTATTTTGACTTAATTTAAATTATCTAATTTTTTACTTATTTTGATTCTTTTTCTCTTTTTCTTTATTTTTTTTTACTTCTCAATTTGTCCATTTCTTGATCCCAACAAACATAAAGGAAATTTATCCAAAGAGATTAAGTTTTATTGAAATATGTTTAAGGCATTGACCAAGTTTAAGAAAAATTATTTAACCATTTTGATAACCAAGTTTAATCTCTTACTATCCTCTAAGGTTACATGCGACAAATGTAAAGTAAAAATAATAATTTAGAGAGTGTAAAGAGTAATATTAGATGTATCTTTGGACCAAATTAAATTGTTCCTTATGTATTTACTACCAATTAAACAATAATAGTTTATTTTAGAGTTTCTAAATCTTACATAAAGTTATTCAAAGTTGATAATTATCTTCGTTAAATGTTTAAGTATACACAATCGAAAGAAATTAGAAGAATCTTTTACTATGTCATAACATTTTTAGTTTTATGTTAATCAAATTAACCGTTGAAATTCACATAACTTTATAATTTCTTAGATTTTACAATCTAATTAATACTTTTAAATAATATTAATTAAGTTAAAAAAGGAATACTAAAAATTAGGTGTTATACTTTTGCAAGACGAATCCTTAATCATAACAGCAAATATGTGTGAAAAAATAGGCATAGATAATAAAAGTTTAGAATAAGGGTTTTAGGACCTAGTTCACTTTTTTTTTTTATATAAAAGTTTTATATGAATTAGGCTGATACAACAAGTAACAACAATCATATGTCATCGTATGAAAAAAATATTATTAAAAAAATGCAAAAAAAAAATGAGGAGACTAGATCAAAATCTATATGGTAACAAAAACGATATATAGATAGAATATATTTACTTATAAAAAATTATAAAAACATATTAGATGAAAGCTTATTATACCAATGAAATATTATTTTCTATGAATAAATCTTAAATTAGCTAACTTATCAGCACACGCATTTTCTTCATGAAAAATATGAGTAATCCTAAACTCGATTTTTTCACAGTAAATAAGACAAGTATTCAATCAATTACGAAACATTTACGGAACATTAGTTATAAAAATAAATATAACACAAATCAAGACATAATCACATTTAAGTCATAAATTAATAAACCTCGTCTTTTGAGATTCCTTCAAGATTCATTTTATTATTTTCCAATGTTCCAAAATTAGAATTATCCTAATCATCCTATTGACAAACATATTAAATTTTCTCTTTAAAAGAATATCTTAAATTTATTCTAATAAAATTTATTGGATTTATCATGCCTTTTATTTTAAGTATACAAATCTCAAATTATAAAATAATTTTTTCTCTTATTTTTAAGAAAACAAATTTTGTAAATTACTACAGACTACAGTAACCACATCTCGTCCAAGAGTTTGTGAGAAAAAAAAAATAGTCCTGTTTAAGATGAGAACATGTACAAAAGACATTGTTTCAGTCTACTCTAAAATTTTAAAACTTATTATATATGAGACCTCTTCTTACATGTTACCATAATTTTATTATTGCATAAATACTTTACTTATTATTATTGTTGGATGTACAATTTTTAAAATTTTAAAGTTAAATTTACCAAACAATAAAAAATACAAAATAGATAAGATATAAATAAAAGCATATAAAATTCAGAAAATAAAAAATAAAGATAAACATTAAAAAGAGAGACAAAGAAATATGATAGTCATACGTAACGTAACTGCAAAAAAAAAAAACTCAAAAAGTTATTGTTGTTTGTCTGCCACTACTCTTCAGGATTTATACCAATAATAGATATTACTCTTGTTGTCTCATTGTTGCATGTCTTTTTAAGTGTTTCAATATGTTTCAAGATATTTATATTTAAAAAAACTAATTGCTTATTTAATTCCTATAATTATGCAAGCTTCATTTTTAATATCCATGTTAAAAAAATATTTTTTAGTTCTTACACATACTATTTTAATACTTTTAAATATATATATATAATATTTCTTTTTTATAGTTTTTACGGTTTAAGTTCACAAAAACTAAAAAAGATTAAGTTTAAAGGATTGAGAGAGATGAAATAGTTAAATTATAGAGAAAAAAATAATTTAACCTTTAGAAAAGCAAAAACTATTAATCATTCTAAATAATATCTTAATGCAAATAATTAATTTCACATAATAAAATTTGACATCAATTAGTTAGACAGATACTTCAAATAATAACAATCATATTCCATTCCAGAAAAATATATTACTAAAAAAAAATACAAAAACTATGAAAAATTAAACCAAAATCTTATAAAAAAATATATGTATAATTGACTATGTAGATCAATATTTTTAAAAAATGAAGTGGAATAATAGAATAAAATTAATGAAGTGGAATAATAGAATAAAATTAAACTATATATCTGGTGGATGATGCAAAGGTTCTTTGGAAACTGGTTATTGATATGATTTGAATCTCTTATAACTACCATGATTTGATTGATCCATTATATCGAACATGTTACTTGCAATATTCTCAAACTCATGTACCCATTTTCCATCAAGAAGGACCCACAATGCATTATTCCATTGGGATAATATATTTATATACATAGTAAAACGAAGCCAATAATAATTAATTCATCAACCTTCAGCTGCAGTTTATGGATGAAATTGAAAATAGAGCATTGAACAGAGAACAGAAGAAGTGGTTAAATTGGGTAGAGTTGGAAAATTAGGTAAGTAGAAGCTTTGAAAAGTGAACTCAAAAGTGATGATAGTTGATAACTCAAAGCATGTAACAATGGATATTAAAATTTGAAGAAAAAGTTAAGTTGATCTTGCAAGAAAAGTTTCAATTGGTTAACCTGTTTTTGGATGAAAAGCAAAATCTTCACGTCACCTTGCATAGATTAAAGGATAAGAAGGTATACCAGATGATTGAGCAACCATTGTAGAGTGTTCATTGAGTTTGGCTATGGAAGAACAAATTTTGTGATGAATTTGGCTTCAATGGTGAACACACATGGCTAATCTTTGTTCTAATCCAAAAATATTTGTCAAAATCCACACACTCAGTGGATAGGATTTGTGGGCCCGTTTTATTTATGATCCAGTTGGGTCGGTTAGGCCCATTTCTTTTCCACCTCAACAATTTATCCATTCTCACCTTTCCTTTTCACTGTCTTTCTCATTGCATCAAAGTTGTACGCAAATCTCTATAAAAGGATGGACATATGATGTTGGAAGCCTCCCCAAGAATTTTTATATTTGCATTTTTTTTATAATAAAATATGAACAAATTAATAAATAAATAAATATATATGTGTATCATTATAATAAATTATTGAATAAAAATTAATTTTAAAAAAATATTAGTCACTATATTGATTAAATTAGATATTAAAAAAATTATGTTTTATTATTAATAAATAATTTTTAAATTAATATTTAATTAATTATCAAGATTTTAACTATTAATTATCTAGATTTTAGAGTTAGTAGTTGAAACTTGGTAGTTAATTAGATATAAATTTAAACATTATTTATTAATGATAGAAATTAGTTTAAATATCAATAATTTTGTTAGTTTTTAAAATAATATCTAATTTAGTTAATAAAGTGTATATTTTATTTTTAAAATAAATTTTTATTTAATATATAAATATAAATTTTTATTTTATAATTTTTAAAAATATTAATTTAAATTTAAAGTTTATTTTTTAGTTTATGTGTATTAGATTTTATGTTTATAATATTTATCGACTCTACCATATCTTTTATTATTAAAGTGTAATAAATTATTTAGTTTCATACTTCAAATATTTTATATTTACGTGAAAACATATATTAATTAGAAATAATCAAATCAAAACATATAAATAAATATAAACTTTGTATTAATCAATTTTATGAGTTCTAATATTAGAAAAATATATACTAATTATATAAATATTTTAAAATGAATTGAATTATGTAAATATTTGTTAGAAAGTAGAGAGGAAAAGTTTGGTTTCATTTATTAAATTTGGTTCGACGGATGATTGATTACTTCCCTGAAAATAGGGTTCATATATTAAAATATAAATAAAAGTAAGGCACATAATATGGACACAAACTTTATATTTTTTTATTATTTATTCTTTCATGTTTGGTCTAAATTGCTTACTAAGTTGGCAAACTGATTTTCCTTCAACCACACTGATTAGATACTTCAATTTTATCCCATTCCTTCTTTCAAAACCAGATAAAATTAAAGAGATTTTAAACACGACTACAATTTAATTCAGATGATAAAAAAATAAATTCTAAATTAACTTTAAAAAAAAATTGGAACCTGAAATCTAGATTATATTTTGTTATCTGTTTGTTAGGAACAAAATGATATATAGTTTTCTTGTAGGTTTGGTTGAATTTTTTTTTATTAATAATAAATAAATAAATTAAAATAAGATACTTTAAGAGTGTTTTAACCTTTATTTAAGAATCAAGAAAATCTCATCATCTAAAATATATTAAACTTAGACTTCTTTAATATTTTACCTCATCTAAACATAATTATTCTACACTAAGTACAACTCAACCTCAAATGCTAGAGTTGTTCTAAATTACAAAACTAATTCTTCTCTTATTTTATAAAATAAATATCGAGCCCTTCAGACCCGAATTATTGAACTTTCTTTTTTATTAGAATTAGAACACCCTCAAATATTTATGTGTTAATTTATTTATTATTTAACATATTACAAAGTGAATTTTAAGTCTAACTCAATCTTATAAAATCGACTTATGAGATGAGGTTTGCACTCACTTATATACAATGAAATATCCTCATTTTTAGTCGATGTGAGATCCCCAACATCCCCTCACATTGAGAGTGACAGCTTGTGCGTGGAACAACATATTATGGGTGATCCGATAACGGTCCGATAGCGAGTGACATGATAGGTCAAACAAACACTCGCTAAGATATGTTTTAAATGACTCTGATACCATATTAAGAAGTGAACTTTAAGCCTAACTCAACCACATAAAACCCGCTCATGTGTTTGCACCCACTGTATACAATGAAATACGAATAAAAAAATCAAAAACTTTTTGAGAATGCAATCCAGTTGGATAGAATCTTTAATTAACTTAAGAATTTGGTGATAAGGTTATTCATACAAACAATGAATTTTGAAAATAAATGTGTATTGTGTGGGTCTGTTTCCTTGTTAATTACTCAAAAAAACAAAAGTCTTGAGTCAGCTGAAGTTACGTTATGCATGATGGGACCATATTGTTTAACAGAATTTACAGACCATGGAACCATTTGATTAGATGGCACTAAGGGACACCATTCACGACTTTTTCTTTTTTTTCTTCTAACTATTATATTATTATATTTTATAGAATTTTATTTAGACCAATCTTAATGATATATTCATATTTAATAGATATGAAAATACATCTAACCATCTAAACAACATCATGAAAATTTTGAATAGTATTTGATTATAAGAAAAAACTCAAAAGGGTAGGTCATTTTTAAATACAAATTTTAGAACAAAAATTAAAAAAAAGTTGGCTCCAAGGCTTAACATTTATTTAAGAGTACATCCAACAAATTTAAAATAAAACTTTTAATCCAACAAATGTAAACTAAAACTTTTAAACTTTTTTTTTCATCCTTGTCTAAAGCTCTCTTTTTGAGAAAATCCAACAACTTAGGCATCTAGTAAAATTGATATCCCTTTAGGAAATGAATAATACTATATTTGCATTTGCTTATTTTATAAACGTTGAAGTAAGGTAGTAGAACAATAAAAAATCAGACTTTCATTAACAACAAAAGGAAACAAACAATCAAAACAATGCAAAATGACAAACAACTAAAAGGTTGTCTTGTCTTAACAAAAACATCTTTACTAAAGGAAAAGTTTATCCAATGCTAAAGAAGTATATTGTCTATCATATAGTCTCAATAATATATATATATATATATAAAGTATTTGAAAGATAGAAGTATTAAAGTGAATCAAGTGAATTAAAACAAAAAATACAAAATCAATTAAAACTCTCTTACACATTTTTTTTATATATTTTAAGAGTCTTATAACTTAATGAAACCGTCTAATTTGGTTGTATAATTTGTTTAATAATTTTTTTTAAGTATTTGCTTAATCATGTATATATTTTCACTTTAGTAAGTTGAATTTATTGGTAGAGATTTATTATGTGAAGTTTTTTATGATGAAGTATTTCTAGTTTTATTGTGTGTTATGCACTTTCACTGTGTAACTCTCTCGGATATGTTAACTTACAAAATTTTGTAAAACTAGTTATAGGAAAGTGATTATTCAATTTGTATTCCAATCTAGTGTCCTTTTTTCGAAGCGAAAGTTTTAAAATGATTTTTTTAATCAACAGTGAATAAATAGAATTAAAAAAGACATTTCAGGGTATCCCAATCCTTATACAATAAAATAGTCAAGATTAATATGTTCTTCACCCAACCAAAAGAGATTCCAATTGACATATAATAAAAAAAAATATAAAAAAATAGCATGTAGGAGTATATATTAAAGCTAGTCAATTCTACCATCAGGTCTAATATAGGTACATTCATCCTTCCAGTTGCAAAATCGAATAAGATTAAGCAAAATAAAGATATTTTTTATTGCCTCTTCAGTAGCAAGATAAGGAGCATCATCAATCCTCTTAAGTGAGCTTGCAACATCTTCCACCCACTCCTTCGGAACAAATGGAACACTTTGCACTGACCTCGACTTCGAATTAGCGTTCGACAATAACACAACTCCTGCATCAAAACCTTGACTCCTCTCACTCGAAACCTCAAAAACTCCCCAAAAAATGAAAATAGAATTAGAGGAAGACATTGTTACCGCAAAAAGGACGAAGAAAACTTCTCGACAAATCGGAAGATCAAGGTCAAGTGATTGTTGACCTAACGTTCCCAATCACTATAAATAGTCGCGAACCCCCAACTGTTAGATTATATGACATCTTACGGTTTAGAAGATGTGATGCTTGAAGTACCTCAGTACCCCTGACATTTATTGCGTACACTACTTAAGGAAGATATGACTCTTTGCAAACGACACAGCCTCTCCTTTCTCGAGCCCGAAGCACATGGGTATACCCGATACCCAAAACTGAGAGGACCTCGACCTGCCAAAGATAACGAAAGAAAGGAATTTTTCTTTCAAAAAAATCTACATCTCTTCTCAGGGGGCCGGTTTATCGTCTCGCATCTCAACCTCTTGATATTAGTCCTCATACTCTTAAGAACAGGAGAAGCTTTAACATGATACGATTTCTCAGCCTCTCAGTCATATTGGCTTGAAAGAAAATATTATTAATCCACATTTGCGACAAGAGGATTGAACTTAAACAAAGCACTTAACAATGAATGTCTATAAAAATAATATAAATAATTGGCCCAGGGATAAGTAAAAGGTAAGTTCAATAATATTTATGATTCATTAATACATTACACTAACTTAAACGACAGAGTACCATTACATATACCTATTTTTATTCACACAAATAACTACAAATAGACCGAGAAGAAAGACCAATAAAAAACCTAGACCAACCAAGAGTACCCATCAAGATTGTGAAGTAAGTAGACTCATTTTGCTCTTATAAAAACACATATTATATTATTATTACTACAAAGTAGAGAATGTTAAAATAGTAAGATACCGTTATACTATAATTTTCCCATCATCAAGTTCACATTTATAGCTTTTAATAATGGTGTGTCGTAGCCTTTTTTGGTTGATGAGTGTTAACAAAACATGCATAATGATAACTCTAACTAAAAACTATAGTCCCGACAAAAGTTAAACTACATAAAGGAGTTTAACATAATTGCCTTTGGTATGCTTCAAAATTAAGCTTTGCCTTCTAAACTTGTGGTGATCCATTCATCATTTGTTCAACTTTATAGTCCTCATTACCCACTCATGAATACAATAATTTCTTCATACTCCATATTGTAATCACTTTAGACAATTCCTTTTGTGTTATGGAAAGAGAACTATTACCTAATGGCAAACAAAAACTAATATTGCTCTCACATAATTAATACCGGAAAATCCACAAAATAATTTACCTATATTAAAATATTTTGTTCACTATAACAACCTCGAAAATTCAAGTTCATAGAAGATGTCGTATTCATGATTTTATATTCGTCTTCCCAACACCAAATTATTCAAAATTTTGTATTTTTTTTCTTGAAAAACAGATCATATGTGCTCTTAATTAAGAATTAAGTAAAAGATCAGACGAAAAATTTGTTCCATGAAATTTTAAAGAATAAAAGTTGGATTGGAGTGACACCTATTTCTAATTAATGGAGTATCTGTTGTCATTATAATAGTATCTGTTTCTATTATTTTAATTGTAGGTTGGTATGGGCTGCATGAAGAGTTTGGTATTTACGTTCTATATTTTTCACTAATAAAGTAATTGAACATTAGTGATCGTTTTGTTTAAAAGATATACTTTTATATTAAAATCATGTTTGTATGAATAATTATAAAAACTCAAGGCACCCATTTCGGAGAGGGTGAAAATTTTACACACTCTCTTTTAATTAACTCTTTTTTTTTTACATTGTTTTTCTTTTTCTTTTACATTTTGTGATTTTTTTAAATATTTTATACCTTTTCAAGTTTAAATTATTATTTTACTGAATAACTATATATTATCTTAAACACAAATATAAATTAAAGAATAGTTGGTGGGAATACCTTGTTTTAGTAAAAAAAAGCATATTTTGTTGAGAATCATAATAATTACCATTTTTTATTTCAAATTAAATTATATCAATTATTGTTATTATGAATATGTAATTATTTTCTCTAATTTATTTTATGTTCAGAAAAATATTTTCATTATCATTTTTTTTATCAACAAAGAATAAATAAAATAAAAAATATTGTTATAATTATACTATTTTTTTGTCATTAGTATATCATTGTTATAATTATACTATTTTCTTCAAATTTAAATGATTTTTTTACGTAAAATTAATTTAATTCATGATAGAAGCAATATATATGATAAAACTATAATTTAAATTATTAAACATCTGTAAAAAATATTTATCCTATGAATTTGTAACAACTAAAATTCTAATTAGAAAAAAGCTTCGAATTTTTTTTTTTAAATTATTTTATCACAATTGTTTACAACATTTAAAGCAAAATCAAATTTTAATCAAATAACTATTTTTTAATGCTTAAAGAGAAAGTTCTGTCATTAGTTAGTTATTCTATTCTATTCTTTTTGCTAAAAATATTTATTACAGAGAATACATGCAATGTTAACTAAAAAAGTGCTCTGTTTTTTTAAAGTTTAAAACAAAGAATTTGATTTTCTTATTTGTTTGGACATAAAAGGGTTTAACCTAATTTACTATGCAGAAGAAGACCAAACCATTACGTATACTCATTATGTTTTTTCCTGATTTTTTCCCCTTGAAATGGTTATTTGTTTTCATATTCAAGCACGAACTAATGATTCTCTAATTAATGCACCTGATTTTCGATCCAATCTCATATATAGAATATTATGTTTGAGCAAATTAAATGTTCCACTAGGTTCATAATCTTTTTCAAAAATCAAAATTTAAGCACAAAAAATTGCATTTTGACTGAATATTTGTTATTGTATTGAGACTGGTGGCATGTGGAACTTGGAATCTTCCTTGAGAACCTCACATGCCTTACTCTCAAGACAGTTGGTAGTCTATCACATAATTCACAAAAAATGAAACCAAATGGGACGTGATGTTCGCAGATAATTTCAAATTATTTCTGCTCTTAAATGCTATCAATTTTTATATTTAGTTATGTCGTTAAATAGTGTGTTTATGTTGAACGTACGTATCAGACACCGACACCAATATTTTTATGACACTTGTATGACGTTTATCGGTGAAGTGTTATATTTAAAAAATATTTGTTTAATTTTTGACAATTCTAACACAATTATAATATAATTTTAAAATGAAAAAATATATTAATTTTTAAAAATTCAAATTTATATTATATTATGATTACAAAAAGAATGAACAAATTATTTTGAACTAGTTATAAAAAATATCTTTTTACTATAAAAAAAATTAAAACATATTTGTGTACATAAATTTTTATTGTTAATTAATATAATTCATAATTATATAATATATAGATTCGTGTCTCATATCCTACATTAATTTTAAAGATTATACATATTTTCGTGTTTGTATTCGTATCTGATTGTTGTTTGTATCGTGCTTCATAGATATTTGAATTTTTTTTATGAAACTCTTACAACCCTTCGATTCTCTTTCACTTGATAAAAGATATACATATATATAGACTATTAAATAGATAACACTTCCTTATCCAATCACACGTGGGACCCTTACAAGTTGGCATAGAATTTCATTTACATGCATATATCAATAATCATATTCTATTACAATTTTCTGGGGTAAGTATAAGGACTCACCTACCTGTGTAGAATAATCAGAGCTGTTAAAAAATAGAGCCATATATGGAAGAAAAATAGCCATAGAAAAAGTGTAGCATTCTTCGTATGTACATGCGTAAGGGAGGTGGAAACAGAATGTAAAAACACATATTTTCTTCAAATGGTGTCACGGGCTTTGATATTCTTTTTGTGGTGCTTTAGTCAATTGGAGAAACATCACGGGGGTGAAAGTGAAAGTGAAAGCGTTCACTCACAAGTAGGTTTTCAATTTGAAGGGTCTTCAAGACAGGTCATTGTAACTGGTGTCTGCAGAGCAGCAGAAACTTCGCAAATCATATAACATATGTTGATCAAGATTCTTTAGAGCCAAGGGTTTGATAATAAAGATTACTAGTTGCAATTATAATTTATTGGAGATCGAATGCCTCAAATTCTGATTGTTTTTCTTTGATATCCGAGAGGGTAGAGTACCTGCAGAGATACTTCGACACTCAAATTAGATGAGATCAATTTAGGTGATCTAGTTCAGAGTTCAAAATAACATTACATTTCACTATGAGAATCTCTCTTATTTATACTGTTCTAGTGGATCTTATTCTGTTAGAATGATTAAGACAGACCCAATGAACATTTAATCACGTTGTATAACCCCTAATTAGGATTAATGCTCTTAACCCATGATTTGACGTGAACATTATTTTGTACCGAGAGACCACTAGACTATAGACTATATGAATGACCGACAATTCAGACTTTCGATTTAGAAGTTTTATTGTCTAGTAACACTTTAAAAAATTCTAATAACATTTTATCATATTAGGAGAGAGTCGTGCATTCTCCATCAATCTACGACATACCTCCAGAACCATGAAAACCAGACATCTAACTCCTTCTCAGTATAACACTTGTGATTAACAAAAATGAATGGATATTTTGAGGTAAGAATAAAGTAAGAAAAGAAAAGTGAGAGATTGTGTTTTTTTGTTTAAATAATTGGGTTGTTTTTCTTACTTTATAAGCATCCATGTTTGTAAGTTATGGCATGTAATATATTTTAATGAATGCATTTCAGCATCTAGTAGCACACAAGTAGTAAATGGGACCAACCCAGGCACCACCCACCGAGCCTAACTACGTGTTAAACTCACTCACTCTCTCATCTCACAACCCTCATACTTATTAAGGTTATGCAATTAATCAATCGACGTGGAAACGCAATCAATAAACTTTTATTTTCTCTCTAAGCCCCCACATCGAAATCAAACCCACTCAAAAACGCAACTCCTTCTCTATATATATATCCCACCCACTCACTATCGTTCTTCATTTTCAACCCATGGCTTCTCAAAACCACACCAAATTACTAGCCATTGCGCTAGTGCTCTGTGTGGCACTGTCCTTCCCAAGGACGTCCCAAGGGAGGGTGCCCTTCGCGTGCGACCCTGCGAACGGACTCACCAGGGGGTTCAAGTTTTGCAGGACCCGCGTCCCCATCCACGTGAGGGTGCAGGACCTCATAGCCAGACTCACATTGCCGGAAAAGATTAGGCTCGTCGTCAACAACGCCATCGCCCTGCCCCGGCTCGGAATCCAAGGCTACGAGTGGTGGTCGGAGGCGCTTCACGGCGTCTCCAATGTGGGCCCCGGCACCAAGTTCGGTGGGGCATTCCCCGGCGCCACCATGTTCCCTCAGGTCATCACAACCGCTGCTTCCTTCAATCAATCTCTCTGGCGCCAAATTGGACGGGTGAGATCATTTTACCCTCTTCCTTATTCTATCGTATCCCTCCCACTAAACCTATAACATCAACTTTTTCAATATTCATTTCCGTTGGCTGATAAATAATTAAAAGTAGATTCCTTTATTCTTCTTTTCGGCCATTCATGACAAAATTACCCATTTATCCATCACCTTTTTTATCCATAATTAATACATTAAATATTGCCTTTGCATGCATGCCTTTATTATAGTCCCAATATAACACCACACAAGGGTAATTTCTCCACTAAAATAGAATCCTAAGAGAGCGATAAATAATATTGAATAAATAGAGCGGAATAATAAAAGAGATAAAGAAAAAAAAACACACTAAAAAATTGTTAACGGAGTTCGATCAATTTAGCTTAATCTCCGAGCACAGAAAAACAATTCATTTTTATTTATGGGAAAAGATATTACAAATTGAAATATTTAACAGTGAAAAACGAAAGTTTAATTTATAACCCTCAAACCTCTTTCCCAAACAATGAACCCACATTGATGTGAACTTAAGATTAAGCCAAAATCAACATTACCCAGTAAAAATTACTTCAATAAAATCATTTTATGTTCTTTAAAAAAAAATAATCATACATTCATAATTTTTATATAATAAGATATATAAATTCCCACGTCTTAAATGGTTACTTTCATAAGTTTTTTGAATTTTTGACTTTTGAGTGTACTTTTAAGTTTTGAGTACGGGGCTCGAGATTTTATACATTTTCTAGAGTTTTTAGTTACAAAACATCTGAAGAACGACGGAAAAAAGTTGTTGTTGTACATGAAGATTACAAAAAGTGACTGGGTATTTTTGTTGGTTATTACTTTCGTTTTTGTTCTAATCCAAGTAAGTTTTTTTTTATATATATACTATTAAGAGTGTGATGCCTCGTTATAACCTGTTTTAGCTGGTTTACATGGTAGCTGACAAAATTGTGTCCCAACCACCATGTGGGTTGCTGCATTTGAATATAAATATATGTGCAATCGGACAATGAGGTCATTTTAATGGTAAAGAAAATGATGATAAGTTTGAAAACTCATCAACCCAAATTGTCAGCAACCATAGGGTAAAAGAAGTCCATTACGCCATTCATTCATTAACTACGAAAGTAACATAGATGATGGTGATTTTGCTTGTCCCTGTCTTCACTCCCTCTTTAATTCATTACTTCAATATTCATATCCCTCAAGATTGGAATAATAATTAATTTTCTCTTTTCTGCTCATTAGCAGATCCCTTTCATATTCTAATTTCTCTTACATGTTTTCACTTCAAACTTATCTTAATTTGCATGTTTGAAGTTGTTTAATGAAGCATGGAGTTTCATCGTGTTTGCATCTTTGTTAATTATTGGTTTGGTGAATAATTGAAGAACACATAGTAGGTATTTGATGCCTTGCAAAAACTTGCGTCGACTTTTCCACCACGTCTTTTTTCTTTTCATTCTCGTTTTGGTGGCCATGGCTAATGATTTTAATGCTGATAATGATAAAAGTTGCGATTGTTGTAACAAAGAGACCAATCACATTACCAAGAGTTGTTATATTAATATATTATTGGTGAAGTGAAGTTCTTCTCTTGAGATAAAGTGATGATGAAAAGGAAAACCATTCAATGTTGATTTGGATATTTACTTATTTGTCGTGACATTTAGATTCCAGAAAATGTCAAAAATGAGGTGTTTTGTTTTGTCTCTTACTCTCAAAAGCAAATTTTAATATTCCGGTTGTTGGTAGTTTGGCTAAGACAGAGAACAAATCGAGAGATTAAGATTTTTTTTCTCTAAATAATTATTATTCTATTTTGGTGCTTTAATTAATACATATGCAGAGGGTCTAAGGTTTTTAATATTTTAAAAATTATTAATGAATAATATCTAAAATTGTCCTTGAAAATTGATTGCGATATGAATTGATTGATATTCATATAATTACCTTTATGGATAGTTTATATTGTTAGGTAGTAATTAAGGGTTTACTAAAAGAAATATAGGTAAGTAATGATGATGGAGGAGGTACAAAAAGAAATGTAGGAAATTAATGATGGGTGGTATATGCAGGTGGTGTCTGATGAAGCAAGAGCAATGTACAACGGTGGACAGGGTGGCTTGACGTATTGGAGTCCAAATGTCAACATTTTTCGCGACCCACGGTGGGGCCGCGGCCAAGAGACTCCCGGCGAAGACCCAACCCTCGCCGCAAAATACGCCGCCAGCTATGTCCAAGGACTCCAAGGCGACGGCGCCGGAAACCGCCTCAAGGTGGCTGCTTGTTGTAAACACTACACCGCTTATGATCTTGATAACTGGAATGGTGTAGACAGGTTCCATTTCAATGCCAAGGTATATATTCTCCCATTTTGGGGTTTTGAAGCTCGTTATTTTAATTAGACACTACTCTGCCATATTATACCGTGTCAACTTGACACGATTTCTGTCTTTTCATACTGAAGTTGTGTCAACTTGACACGACTTCTGCCATTTTTTTATATATGTATTTTATGTCGTGTCAAGTTGGCTCGACTTCAGTATGACAGGGTAGAAGTCATGTCTAATTGGGACGATTTGTGCATATGAAGTCGTGCCGAATTGGCACGACTTGCCTAAATTTGCAACTTTTTTAAACGGACTCCACTTCGGTAAAAAACAAAAAAAAATAACTCCATCATGGTAAAAAAAAACTCTTTCATTTTGATATATTTTCAAATTGATTAAATTCTAAATGAAAAATAAATGAAATCTTTTTTATTAATTTTAAAAAACGATATTAAAATTATTTTACCATATTAAAATCATAAAAATCTTTTTTATGATATAACATTATTTTTACATTTTATATGATTTTTTATTTGTTGGCTAAATGTATTATATAAATAAATAAAGTTGATCTACCTGTCCATTTTGTCCTTTCTTTCATGCAAACCACTTGTTTTTGATGATGAACCAGTTTGTTCTGAACTGGAACTGATGGAAGTTGTTGTGACAACGACTTGCGCCCACTTGCTAATTAGTTGGGCCCATCCCACTCACACTACCCAATCAATCACCACTTACACAAATGACGTCACTTCAAATAATGATAAAATAAAACCATGGGCCCAAATTGAAAGGCTTTTGTGGGCTTTTTTGCACCTGCAGGTAAGCAAACAGGATCTGGAGGACACTTACGACGTGCCATTTAAAGCCTGTGTGTTGGAAGGACAAGTGGCGAGTGTCATGTGTTCTTACAATCAGGTCAATGGCAAGCCCACCTGTGCTGACCCTGATCTCCTTCGCAACACTATCCGTGGCCAATGGGGCCTCAATGGGTCAGTCCAATTTACTCATTTATTTTTTGGTATTTCTCCCTGCACCCCAACAAATCACTTCCTTCACCTCATCATTCTTGGAAAAGACCATTTTATCCCTTTAAAATGACTTCCAAATTACTCTTTCTGAGATATTCTGGAAACACACTTTGCTTACCATAGGGAACTTCTATTCCAGAAACACCTTTTCTTACAGAACCCTTATTTTGAAATCATCCAAAACTATCAAGGATAATTCTGGTATTTCAAAGAATGTAAGGGTGCAGATAGAAAATGTAGAGGTGCAGAAAGAACTACCCTTTAATTAATTGGGCTTTTGGTTTCAGCTTTTACCAATTTTCTCACCGTTGTTTTTGTCGTACACAAAAAAAAAAAAGGTACATAGTCTCGGACTGTGACTCGGTTGGAGTTTTCTACGACAGCCAACACTACACGAGAACACCCGAGGAAGCAGCAGCAGATGCCATAAAAGCGGGCCTGGACTTGGACTGCGGCCCATTCTTGGCGATCCACACCGATGCTGCCATAAAGAAGGGGCTCATTTCCGAAAACGATCTGAACCTTGCCTTGGCCAATCTCATCACGGTCCAAATGAGATTGGGCATGTTTGACGGCGAACCCTCGGCCCAACCATACGGAAACTTGGGCCCAAGAGACGTGTGCACCCCGGCCCATCAAGAACTGGCCCTTGAAGCAGCTAGAGAGAGCATAGTACTCTTACAAAACAAGAGAAACTCCTTACCACTATCCCCTGCGCGAATCCGCACCGTAGGAGTGATTGGGCCCAATTCGGACGCTACAGTTACAATGATAGGGAACTATGCTGGTTAGTTAACAACTTAACAAGCTAATAATCGTATTTGTGGTGACAAAAAGAAAAAGGCTAATATAGTTTGAATTGTGGTAGGTGTGGCGTGTGGGTATACGAGTCCTTTGCAAGGGATTGCGAGGTATGTGAAGACTTCACATCAAATTGGGTGTAGGGGTGTGGCTTGCAGAGGAAACGAACTATTTGGAGCAGCAGAGACCGTAGCTAAGGTAGTTGATGCCACTGTGTTGGTAATGGGCCTTGACCAGTCTGTAGAAGCCGAAACAAGAGACAGAGTTGGGCTTCTCTTACCGGGCCTTCAACAGGAGCTTGTTGCTAGGGTGGCTAGGGCCTCAAAGGGCCCAGTGATCTTGGTCATCATGTCTGGTGGCCCAGTTGATATCTCGTTTGCTGTAAATGACCCAAAGATCAGTGCCATTTTGTGGGTTGGTTATCCTGGCCAAGCGGGAGGAACCGCCATAGCTGACGTCATCTTTGGTCATACTAACCCAGGTAAAAAACAGTCACACATCGTCTTTTTCTTTGTTTTTTTTTATAAAAAATTTCATTTTAAATTTAATATATTTCAAACAACAACAATCATTTATTATCATATAAAAAAATATTATTAAAAAAAATATATATAAAGAAATTAGACTAAAATTAATATATTAACAAAAACTGGTCAATTCCATTCCAGGGATACTTATCGAGTGGACCATACCAAGGCTACATAGAAAATTTATACCTATTAATAAATTTTTTTATGAAAAGACTAAATGAAAGAAAATCTATTATACCAATAAAAATACTCTCTATGATAAAATCTAAGCTAGCAAGTTTATCATCAGATATATTTTCTTCACGAAAAATGTGAGAAACTCTAAACCTGATTTTTTCAACATAATTATTACAAGTGTTCTCATCTATTACAAAATATCAAAGAAACATTAGTCTTAACAATAAATACAACATAAAATAAGACATAATAATATTTAAATCATAAACTAGGAAGACTTGATAAAACTAGATAGTATATATAACTCGATAAAACTTAAAAACCAAAATCACCGGTTTCTTCTTTGGTTTATTTTGGATAAAGTGGGAATATATTGGGATGTGTTGCAGGTGGAAGATTACCCATGACATGGTACCCAGAAGGGTATTTGTCTAAAGTGCCGATGACAAACATGGACATGCGTCCAAACCCAGGAACAGGCTACCCAGGAAGAACCTATAGATTCTACAAAGGACCTGTGGTCTTCCCATTCGGACATGGATTAAGCTACTCAACATTCACCCACGCCTTAGCCATTGCTCCCAAACACCTCTCACTGCCCTTAACCACTTTCACTAACTCAACCCTCTCCACCCAAGCACCGAGGCTCAGCCACGCCAATTGTGATCATGACACGTTGGACATGGAATTCCACGTGGACGTAAAAAATGACGGCTCCATGGATGGGACCCACACCCTTCTCGTATTCTCGAAACCGCCGCCAGGAAAATGGTCTCAGATCAAACAACTGGTGAACTTTCAGAAGATCCATGTTCCTGCTGGCTCCACGCAAAGGGTGACGGTTGGTGTTCATGTCTGCAAACACTTGTCCGTCGTGGACCAGTTCGGGATTCGAAGGATCCCTTCTGGTGAACATGAACTCCACATTGGTGATCTCAAACATTCTATTTCTGTCCAAACTATGCAACAGATCAACAACTGAACACATTCATTCTGCCATTGATTCATCATCTGTCAAGCAAATTTGACAGCTCCAAATAGCAAAAGCATCATATGAAGAATAAAGAAAAAGAAAGAAGTTACTATAGCCTGAAAAATTCAGATGTAAAATAAGGGTATATAGATGGCAACTGTAATTTGTAAAACCATGTATCATTATTATTCATACTTCATATGTCAAAAAGGGATATAAACAAAGATTACGTTATATATATTCTTTCTTTTTACTTTTTCTTTTCCTCATTCCATCTTCTTTGATCCAGTTGGTCACGACATTAGTGTTATACGTGGGTGTTCTTACAAGGACCTAGAAACAAACTCCCTTTGCCTTCCACCCGTTGACCTCTCGGCCTTCGCTTTCGGACTCCTTTCTCGGCGTGATCTTTCAGCTTATTTGTTCTTGGTTTGTATTTGATTCGAAAATCTTTCACGTTTTATTGAATTGCTTGACGGACACTTCTCGGTCAACTTTAATTTACTCCATTTGATCTTTCGGTTTTTGGTCTCGGCTTCCTCTCACAGATGGGTGTGCGTACTTGAAAGGTGCTCCGATGCCAAAGTTAGATTCAGTTTTACAAGATATTAGAATGAATTCACCCTTCCTTACCTCTCAGGATGACCCTCTATTTATACTACTCTTTTATTGGGCCCAGAAGTTATTTGGGTCTTTTCTCTTTGTATTAAACATTTACTACACACACCTACATATTTGGGCCCAGTTGGGCCCAGTTTCATGGGCTTTTGCTTAATAATAATTTCAATTGACCTTTTTTAGTTCACTTTTGGGTTGAACTCTCGGCTCAGTCTTCACATTGCTTTCGATTGGCATGGACCTAATTGGACCTTTCGGTCCAATCTCTCGGCCCAATCAGTACAGTGGGGATCATAAATTTTTTCTCAAAACTCTAAAAAAAAAACAGGGTATTGTTTCAGTACAACTAATATTTTTTTAGAGTCGGTGATAATTTAAATAATTTTTTTTCTTAATTTTCATCGAAATGTTTTTTAAAAATAAAATCGTGATGAAACAACAACCTTAAAAACGAACTTCAAATAAGATGATTAATCCTAATGATATTATCTATTGAATTTGAATTTGAGGTGAAGCGTGTCCAATGAAACAAAGTTGAGTAAATTAAATGAGTAAACCAATGTGGTCAACTTCAAACCCACAAGCTAAGAAAAAATATGACTCCATACAAATTTGAACCAAGTTGAATAGATCCCTTTTCGTTGTTTAGACAGTTGAATTGAATTGGACTAATAAATGTATTTGACTACTCACTCAAAGTAGACCAAAATCAAATTTTAAACCAATTTCTCCTTAGAAACAAAGTAAAACAACAAAAATGTAAGCTTCTAGTGGTATATGATATTCACCAAAAACATCATTTGAAAATTCAAAATAATAATATTTTATAATTTAAAATACTAATATATATTTTTATATTATTAAAGGCCATGTAATTTTTTAAGGAGAGTCTCAAAATTTTTTTTAGTAAATTATATAATCTAGATTTAACTTTTTAATATAGATGAGCACCAATATTTTAGTATTATTCATTTTACACATAAATAAATTATTAATTTATTATAATATATTTTGTTATAAAAAAAAAGTTGTAGGATAGATGTTATTTTTGAACAGTGATGGGTATTTCCCACTATAAAAACTGAAGTTTAAGAGAATTTACAGTAACTCATACTTAACCAAATGACTAAACCATAAAGAAACTTCATATATTAAAGAACTGTATCTGAAAACAGGTTATTATTTGTAAAAGGCACTTTATAATTTGGTAAAAAGATCACAGTCACATATGGTTGGTACTATGAATTTTTATAAATGTTGAGAGCTTTGCATTTGCAATTAATTAAGAACAGAGGATAAGGATAGGACTATAGGAGTAGGACAATAATTTTGTACGGAATTAATCCACCGTCCAATAATCCACCGTCCCTAGTGTCAATTCTCAACATTAAAGAAAAAGTAAATTTACACAATTGTTTATTATAAAAAACAATAAAAATATTATAAGAAAAAGAAGGGTGATAAGATTAAGATAGTGTATGATATTTATTGGTGTTTTATCTAGGTTTCTTAAAGTTTAGTTTGCTATGGTTGCTGAGTCTTATGAAATTATACATGCTAGGGAAAAAACTCAAAAGATGAGGTTTATTAATGTCTGACTCAATGTGATTTTTTCTTGGTTTGTGTTGCGTTTACTACTAGGACTAATGTTCCGTGAATATTTCGTAATCGATAAAATACTTGTCTTAATTACTGTGAAAAAATCAAGTCTAGGGTTACTCATATTTTTTGTGAAGGAAATGTGTGTGCTGATAAATTGGTTAATTTAGGATTTATTCATAGAGAATCATTTCATTGGTATAATAGACTTCCTTCTAGTCTGTTTTTAGAATTCTTTTTGAATAAGTATAGTTTACCTATGTATCATTTTTGTAACATATGAGTTTTGGTCCAGTCTCCCATATTTTTGTATATTTTTTCTAATAATAATACTTTTTTTTTTCATGTGATGACAGTTGATTGTTGTTACTTGAAATGTCAACCTAGCTTAGACGCCAAGTTACGTAGTAATACCTAACATGAAATCTTTTATAAAAAAAAAAATAGTCAGTGCATGATATTTTAAAAACTATTTTTTAGATGATAATGTATTAGGGTAAAACTAAACTAATAATAATGGTAATAAAAGGTTCAAATAGATGTATGATATATCCTAATTAGGGTAACCATTAATATAAGTTAAAAAAAATGATATATTAACAACTTTGTTTCAAGTATATAACCATTTTTTTTTATCTAAAATTTCAATTTTTATATGAAATTTTTCTTATATCCTCAATTAAAAATTATATAGTAAAACATCATATAAAATCCTCAAATCAAAAATAAGAAAAAGTTACTTTTACAACTGTGTTTATAAATTATATCTAACTTACAACCAATTTTTATAGTAAAATATATTTTTTTCAGTTGTCAAAGTTGACAAATGAATATAAAATTGAAAAGGGAATAACTCAAAAAATAGCCTTGTTGATATCTTACAACCTTTATATAATTATAATTATAATTAAAAAATAATAATTTTTTTACTGCAATAAAACAATTTTATTATATCACTATTATAAATTGATGTTTTATGTGTAGTATTTTTTTAAAAAAAAATAATTGTTAGTGGTAGATCTTGTGGTATAGGTCTTAGGCTTAGCTGGTGGATCTTGTGGTGAAAGTATCTCTATAAAATAGAGTCTTAGATTTGTAGAGATTGGTGGGGCCTTTGACAAGTGGCAATCGTACAACACTTTTTAATTTTCAGAAAACTGACATAAAATTTATATATATAATGCAATTATTAATTAAAAGTTTTATTCATTACATTAAATCTAAATTTTCTATAAAAATTTAACATATTATATATATATATAAAGTATTTAATATCTTTGTAACACACTTAACATAAGATAAATATGGATTGAATTAAGTAGTATTGCTTATGTCTCTTAATCAAATGGCCCAATCAACACCGTTTGTGAGGGTACCCTATGAATTGAAAGGACAAAAAAGAAAGAAAATAATAAAAAATATTTTTAAATACCTTATTTATATTAAAATGATTTTTTTTATGCATAGGATATCCTTATTTTTTTTAAGTTAGTTTAAATATAATTTTAAAAAATTACATATATATATATATATATATAATTACAAAATGTGAAAATCGACCTTAAGTTCAAGATATTGTGATATCCTTTAATCTGTTGAATTGATTATGCTGACAAAAAAAAAATAGTATTGTATTGCAATAAATTATACGAATTTCAATAATTCTAGCAACATTAAATTTTGTATCATAATTGATTGTGACAATCTTTATCACATTGATAGCATATGTAGTTTAAAACTAATATTATTGTATTCAACTTGTTATCGAGTACCCTAAGTAATTAATAGTTAAATTTTGATAAAAAAATATTATATTGTTTTAAAATGTTATTAAATAATGTATATAATAAAAATATATCTTAATATAATAAATATACGTTGATCATTTATCGTATATTATTTTAAAATGGCTACTCCTTTTAAAAAAAAATACAATTACTTAAACATATTAATTTTAACACTGACAACCGAATATGATTTTTTATAAGGTAATGCACCACACCAGTTTAGGAAAATCCAAATTGTAGAATAAAAAATTCATATATATAATTAAGCTTTCAAATTTTGATTTTTATTTATTTAAGAAAATAACGAATAATGCAACATGATCACATATAAACTTAACTAAGATAGATATGCTAATGTAATAATGGTTGCAAAAAAATTCAAACCAACTAAATATTTTAACTTTCTGTCTTTAGTTATTATTGGTAAAATAAAGAATAATCCAGTGCAATAACTACAAATTATATAAAACAAATTGTATTTTAGAGATATAATTTTAATTAACACATTGTATCACTTTCGTGTAATTTGTTGTGTGTATTTTTAGGTGAGAATGTGTAATAGTTGTGTAAGATAGTAGTACAAAAACCAAACAAAATTAGGAAGACTTTTTTTTTTAATAGTTATTTTATATATATATATGAAAATCATTAAATAGTAATCTTAAGATAAAAAATAATTAGTCATTTGACTAAATTATATAGCGAAAATTTTAGTAACTAATAGTTAGATATTAATTTAAAAATTATTTTATAATTTTTTATTAATAATAAAAATTACTTTATACATCTATAATTTTTTAGTTTATAAAATAGTTTTTAATTTAGTTAATATAATAACTAATTATTTTGGTATCTAAAATTAGTTTTTATTTAATAATTTTTTTGATTTTTTTAAGTATATATGTAGGATGTTACTTTCACTAATAAAAATAATTATAGTTGAAATAAAAAATAAAATTATATCATGCAATCAAAATCCAACCTATTAACATAACAATCCCATAAAAAAAAACACTACAATCAAAAGTTAAACATGTAGCTTAAAAAATTAATCTTTATCATAAATGAACTAAACTATCACTTATTCAACTTCCACATATTCTAACAATTTTAATCACTGATACATTAATCCATTATAACTCTTTTCAATTTCCAATCAAAGTCAATTTCCACATCAATTCAATACAACATATTCTTCCAAATCATTAAACTATTTTTTTGACTAAATCATGCTTAATTAATTAGCTCATCTAGTCATTTATCTTCCAAGAAAAAAAAACAATAATTTAAAACTACTCCTAAGAACTTTAATGATCTAGAAAATTTCAGAACATGAAAACAAAAAATTGATATTGATGAAACAACTTTTCAAAAACCAAAACATTCATATGAACCTAAAAAAGACTAGATAAATAATTTCTAAGAAAAAAATTGACTCTAAAAGAAATTGTAATTCATCATAACCCGTAATCATTTAATAATTAATAAAAAATACAATCAATTTTAGAAAGTTACAAATAAATTATAAAAAGAAAAAAAGTATAAAGATTGTGATTTTATAAAATAAATAACTAAATAGTAAAAATTCCATTTTTTATATTTAATCATGACTTAAAGTTTTAATATTTCAAAATCATTCCTATTAAACAACAAAATTCGGGTCTTTAAAGATATGCAAGTGTCAAAAACATAACATAAAAAGAAAATAAAAATATTTTATTATATATTTTACTTTAATTTTAATTTATTTTGTATAACGATTCTCCGTTTGTAACAAAACCAAAAATGAGATAAGCAAATTGTTTCTTTTTGGTATTTTCTGTGTTCAAAATCCAGTGGTAGTACTAATGAATGATAATAATTATTAATGATAATAAATTGATGAAAATATAAATAAGGGTTTTCTAATCTTAAAAAATAATAATAGTAATAATAATATATGTCGATTAATTAAAATAATATTAATAATTCTTATTTTGAATGCACTTTCAATTTGGTTATTACATAAATTATTACAAAGTTAACCATAATAACTTTTAACGCACTTCTAATTTGATTATCATATACTTTAAAATAGTAAAAGTAAAATATTGATAATTATAAAAGTAGTGACAAATAATTTAAATTTTTTAAAGGAAATAGAGGTAGAATAAGAATTTGGTAAAAGAACAATAGTAAAGGTTTGGATACACTTCTAATCTAATATAAAAAAAAATATAAATCAATTTTGGAAAAAAAAATAATTAGTTGTTATAGTGACTAAATTATAAACATTTTAGAAACTAACAATTTTTTTATTTTTTAAATTAGTTTTTATTATTGTTAAATGATTTTTAAATTGGTATCTAATTTTTAACTACTAATTATTTATATTCTAAATTTGGTAGAAAAACCTTGATTGCTAATTAGATACCAATTTAGAAATCATTTAACAATAATATAAACTAATTTAAAACCAACTTTGTTTTAGTCTCTAAAATTAGTTTCTATTTCATGGTTTTATTGTAGTGGTCATTAAGAATTAATGATAACCATCTTAATTACATTTATAATTTAGTTATCACAAATATCATAAAAATTAGCAATAACTACCTTAAATATACTTCTAATTTTGAATATTATAAAACTTTTTTAAAGTTAAATTAAAAATAAAAAGATTAAAAGATTAGCTAATTTTAACATACAAGTATTTCCTATAAAAGATTACGTGATTATGATATTTTCATTACACTTAAAGATATCAAAAGCAAAGAACTATTCATAGAACTAAAAATAGTGTTATTTAAAAAATGGTTTTTATCAAAAAGAATATATTAAATAAATAATAAATTGTTATTCTAATTAGTCTTACTAATTTTAAGAGGTAATATAAATAATTATTAAAATTACATAATTTTTTCCTATTTAATTACAGGTAACGTTTTAGGAATTACATTAGTGTGCTCATACATCCTTGTAATCCACTTTCAGATTTAAAATTTGGTTTTACTAATAATTTTATTATTATTATTTTTATTAATTAAATATTAATAACGATTACATTATTTTAAACTTATGATAACTCTTCTAATGATTCTTAAAACATTATATATATATATATATATATATATATATTTTAAATACTTTTATTAACAATCAAAATGCTTTATACCATTATATGAATGCATGCAAGGTAATAAATTAATGTGAAGTAACAATTATCTAAAAATAAAAAAAAACATTAAAGATTAAATACAAAATTAGTAAATTTAATAAAAAGGCTAAAAATACATTCAAATTATTCTATTTTCATATGAGTTACTTAAACTCTGATTAAAAAATAGCTTATATAGTTTATAATATGTAAGTTTATTTTTTTTATTTCCTATTCTTTATCCTCACTAGTTTATTCAAAATTTTATTTTATTTTTTATCAATTTAAAAACTTTCTTACTTACTTTAAGAAATTAAAGGTTAAGTTCTGCATTTCAAGTATTCTACTTTCAAATCTTTAAATGGTGAAAAAAATATGTATCACCTAATAGTCTTAAAATAATATATAAATATAATTTATCCTTTAAACATTAAAGAATGTTATACCTACAAATGTTAAATGATAAATATTTAAAATATGAAAACATCAAAATAAATTCGTCTTTAAGAATGAGAGAGTTGATGATACAGAGGTGTTTGTGGTGGTAAAAAGAAAAATTTGGACTTTGATTACTAGTGATTTGTTGGTTTTTCCTTATTATTGGCAAATGTGCGTTTTTTTGGTGGTTTTGAGGTGAGAAATAACTCATAGTTTTTTTTTTTTTGAAAATTTAGAATAGATTGGGATGTGAGGTAATATCTTATCTTTTTTCTTAATTATTGTATAAGAGTTGAGTTATCCTTGAAGTGATCCATATTTATTTATTATTTTCTTATTAATAAAAAATAATAATTAAATCAATAAAATTATATCTTAAATACATTAATGGATATAATTAGGACTATGAATATGTGAGAGTGAACTCTGAAATCCTAAACCTTAAACCTTAAACTTAACTCTTTCACTCATTCATTAACATCCCTTCACTGTTTATGAGTAAAATTAACGTTAAATTTTGAGGATTATTAGCACTTAAGATGAAACCCTATTTCAGAGTGAAAAGTGAAAGGATTTAAATGAAATGGTAAGTGAGAAAGTGTCGGTAATGAAGATTAGTAGCACATGAGAAAATTGTACGTTTGGGGTATCAGATGGACCAAACGATGCTGATATTCTAACGTCTCAAACTACATCACAACACATTTTCTTTCTCTTATTCTTCTTCTTCTTCTTCACCATTTTTCATCTTCAAAACCATTTCCTTAACCAAATCACACCAACAATAATTTCCTTGGATCTGGTCTCTGTTACTTGTCTTCTGCCAACAAAATGAAACACGTGCCAACTAGCCACTACAAAACGCCCACGTAAACCCTTTTCATAACAATGGATATTTGACATAAAAGATCCAAAATTTAGTCGTTTTTATTATTATTAATATTAGATTTGGTGCCTTATTTCTTAGCCTCTCCTCGTATAAATTGATGCATATTCTTATCTAACCCTCTCACTCAAACCCCTTCTACCTCATTCTCTCTGCTTTCTTCTCTTTAACACTTTCTCTCACTTTCTCCTCCTTGCATCTCTACCTTCCTCTTACCACAAGGTAATTTATCAACATCATCACCCCTTTATCTATTTTCTTCTTTTTCTTATATATAATTGAGTATTCATTCCCCTGCTTCCAACTAGTTCTTCCTTGCTCGATTGGGAGACTGCTCTGTTTCTATACTCTGTTTTCTCTTTCTCTGTTTTTCATCTTCTCTTTTCACACAAATTAAAGGTTACATTTTTGTAGATGAATAATGGTCTAACTTTGAATATTATTTTCTGGTTTGTTATACTCACCAATTGGGTTTTTGAATAGGTAAACAAAAATGTCAGGGTGTGACAAGGAAGACTATTTCACTGCCCCAGATGCTGAGGTACGTAACATGACCAAACTCCAACCAGCAATTATATATTTTTCTTCAAAACGGTTCATTGATTGTTTTAATATTATGATATACGACTTAGAAATACGATAAAAGCTGCGTGGTTTGATGGTGGTGAATAATGTGAATGCTATGCGTGTGGAATGACATTGCAATATGCAAATAACACCAAAAATTAGAGGAGAATCAGACGGAAAATCCAAGTGTCTATTTCTGATTCAGTGACATACCTTGACTGCACGTGTCTATTTTCCTTGGTGTACATTACGTTGTACCCATGTACTCGTTCTTCATCATCATCATCGTTGTACCGTGTACTTTTGTGCTGTGTATTGATTGAGTACCTGAGTGTTTTTTTCTTTCTAATTTTTCAATTGGGTTACAGTAATATCAGACAAATTATTAGATTTGAAATTAAGTTAAGAGATTTTAAGGTGAAGATATTTTGGTGGTGCTCCAAAATTGTCGGTTACTCTGTTCTAGTTTTAAGGAGTCCCTACCAAAAGTGATGCATACAAAACTCACTGTGCAAAACAAAACAAGCCTAACTGGCTTTTTGGCTGTCAAGCAAATCATGTGAACTTCGTTTTCTCCCAAACATGACCTTCTCATGGCCATCATTGAAACAAAAAAAGAAGATAATTAAGGTCTTGTGGAATATTCTCTTTCCCCACTCACATGAAAGAATTGAGTTCAACTCAAAACACTCTTTCAATTTTAATGATACTATTAGGTTGTAATTAGGTTACTGATAGAATTGGTCAAATGCATATTTTTATTATGTTCTTAGTCTTGGTAGACAAATGTGTAATTTTAACTTGTTGGGTTACTTTGCTATGTTTTCAAGATTCAAATTAAAGAAAAGGGTCCAATTGCACAACATCTTTGGCTAAATAATTTTCCACTACACAAACATTGACTGGTGTACACCTTTTCTGATATCATGATTTTTCTTATTGAGGACAATTCTCTTTGGTGGTTGGTGAGATATGGCCCCAAGATTCAAAATATAACATATGTTTACCTTTAGAGTGTTTCATTTTGTTCATCAACTATCAATTTTATAATATCACATTCTCTTCCTTTCCTTTCTTTTGGTTTGATTTAACAATTTTTAATATCAGACAACAGCTGGGGGAAAGTATGGTTCACTTGTCCCAAAGAAGAAGCCTTTGATATCAAAAGTAAGCCAATACTAGAAAAAAACAACTTCATTTTTTTCATATAACATATCATTAGTTTAATTACTTTGTCTCTGATTAAACTTTATGCCTCTTTTTGGGTTCAAAAGGATAATGAAAGAGCCTTCTTTGATTCAGCAGACTGGGCATTATGCAAGGTATATTTGAATTTCACATGTTAAAACTGAAAAACCACTCCAAATAATGTTCCAAAACATTTAAACTAAATAATCAAATGTATACCAAACCTTTTTTTCCCATAAATATAACTCTTTGTTGGTATCTAATCTCAACAGCAAGGTGCTGGAGTGAATCAACAATCTACAGCAGCAGTGGAGACACTGCAACCAAAACTACAAGTATGTTTTGGAGTTTAGTACTTGTTTTGTTGTAATTAAGTTTTGGAGTTTTAGTACTAATCATTGAGTTTTGGAGTTTTAATTAACTAATTTTCCTCCATAATTTTTGTTTTTGTTTTTTTCAAACAGAGAACTCCACACCAGCAACTCCCTCCAAGACGACCTGCATGCACATCTGGTTGAGATAATTTCGTGAATAACTCTAATATGTAATGCTCCAACTTCAATACCCTTTTGCAGCATTTGCATCATGAATGTGTATTAAATCATTTTCAGTCCATTGAAATGCAGGGAGAATAGATTTAATAAGTGGAACAAGGATTGCTCAGTCAGTTTCAGTGTTACAAAAACTAATGGTGTTCCTGATCTATGTATATTACAATTTACTTCATGTTTTCTATTAATTAGCAGTTCAATAAAAGTTTCATTTCGATTCCCTTTTCTTTCTTCCTTTCGATCTGTTGAGTGCAGTAGGAATTGGAGATTCAAACATTGTTCACTTAATTATCCGCCAATAATACTAAGTTTAAATAATTCCTTAAACTTAATTATTCAAAGTCATTTTAGTCCTTAAATCATATTTTGATTACAATCTTAACCTTTTACCGTAAGTCTAATTCATTCTATAATATAACTACACAAGTTATTAGAAACATAAGAACAAGTCCATCTACTTTAACCTAAAATTAAGACTAATGAGATCCATGCATGGCAATTTCATCAAGTAAATACTATTGTATTGCATTTGCATAACAGCTACCTAGTGGAAAACCAACAAAAAACAACAATAAAATCTCATTTTGACCTCTCTCTTCAACATGTTCATCCTCTTGAGCAATCTATCAGTCAAAATTTTCCATGAAAAGGCCAACAACTTAATATTGAACTGAGCAATAAATTCTCAAGAAAAACTCATTAAGGGGCTGATAGAAACATGAAAACTAGCTTGAATTTGAAGAGAAGATAAGCTGATCTTAGAGTAAGGACTTGTTTGGATACATCAAATTTCTTTTACAAGCTAAAATCAATTTATGTATTTTAATTTTTCTAAGAATCTCACATCTAACTTTCCTGAAAAGTTTGGTACATTTGATTGTGAGCATGTGAGATGTCCAATTTCCGTACTGATCAATCATCTGAATTTTCATGAGCAAACAGAGGCTGAAGCCAATAAGTTTCTCATCAACAAATAACTCATCTTCATACACAAGGAATCTCTTCCTCAATCTCTGTTTCATCCTTAAAAAACATTATGTGACAGCAATCACCTTTGTGGGCTACACCAGCATGTTTATCTCCCAATAATTGATAATACAACCCAGGAAAGAAAAGTCTTCTAAACTTGGACCCATCAAAAACATGTATCATTCCAAACTCTCATACTCCATTCCAAACTTTCCTAGCCACTCCTTTTTGAAACCAGTTTGAATTTACATTTCTCACATGTTTGATACTGCATAGGTCCCTCCACCATGTTAGAGGATATTTAAGGATTCCACCTGTTATTGTCCATCACAAACCCTAACACTCCCTGCAAGATATGTACCAAACTGCTCCTTTTTCAACATGAACCATCCACTTTGGATCCATTTTAAAGGAAGATGTTACTTTGACACCTGCATATTGAAAATGCACCAGTTTTCAATTCCCTTTGGCTTGCATACTTTATATCTTCACTAACTCAAGCTATCTTTTTCTCATCTTCCTACAATCTCCACAAAGAAATGATCTTTATTCAAGATCAATCTTAACACTGTATCTATTTAGCATCAAATAGAGTTCAACAAGAAATTAAGATATAGGAAAAACAAATATGAAAGAAACATAAAGAATAACACCAAGATCATAAAATGATTGGTAAGTTAAAAAATATATTACTTTGAATTAGTATCAAATATAAAAATCAAACATAGAAAGAATTTCATTCAAATCATAAAATTTTATTCACAAATGAAATAGAACTATTTATACAAGTTAATTAACATATGACTATTTGTATTATGGATCTAAAATTACCCTAATCATCTAACTAATTAAACTTAATGGTTCAACAAATTATTTAAAAAGTTTCCTAATACATTATCCGATAACAAATCCTATAAAAAAATCAACAAAAATCTAATCCAATATTAAACCATTTCTAATCGGCTATTTAACATCTGAAGTTTCTTTATTTTTGTTAATTTTTAAGACTTTGTACGTTTGAAGATAAATAGAAATACAATGTGACGAGTTTTTCAACACAAAATTCAACATTGCAATTTGAAATGCCTACCTTTCTACGTAGCAAACCTTTTAACATAGGATCTATAATTAGTTACTAAGTAGCTAGGCTTTTTATTAGATTAGCTTTTAACCATAAACTTAAATAACTAAAAGGACTAATCCTAATTTTACATATTTACACATAATCTTGTGTTATTACTTATATAATCTTATATTTTAACGAATCTCCAATCATTAAAAAGTGCATTCCTAAAAATACATAATTTTTCACATTGTAGTGTTGTATCTTTTTAAATATATTCTTTTTTATTGGTGATATCAAATTCATTCACACAAAAATAATGTTAACAAATTTAAAAAATTAGTTATAATTTTTTTAAATTACAAAAAAAAATTGAAAACTTTTAGAGTAAGTTTTTTGAAGAATAGTTATGAAAAAATAGTTGGATTAATTTTGATTCATTAAGTATTGATACTATTGGAAAGAGGATTTATTGAATAAAACATTAATCATTTATAAAACTAAAAAGATGAATTTGATTCGATCCATTTCTTTTATATTTTGTAATTGATGAATTCACATGTTATAATTAGATAAATTACAAAAAAATGAATTACTTTGCATCTTTAATTTAATGTGATTCACAAAAGATCTATCAATATTTTAAAGATAAAATTCGACTCCTTTTTTTTTCTTGTATCTTGCAAATCACTTAAACATATTCGTTTATATTAAAGGCAAAAGGTTTAAAATTTCTGATTCTTGAGAACACATGATTTCACTATTGTTTGTTATTTACATGCATTTATTTTTTCAAGTGGGAAACTATTTGAGAATCTGCTCTGTACATAGTGAGTCAGTGACATTAATTCCATAAATTAGAACTCAGGGATACATTGTTTTGGAACAAAAAAAGTAGCAAAAGTAATTGTGAAACAGAAGAAAAAACTTGAGGTAGGTGCATTTGCATGTTACTTAAACTTGTAAGCAAAGTATTAGAACACAAGTAAAACAAATTTTAGGTTTGATTTATAGGATAGAAGAAGAGAAAAGTTGGTGGCTTGCAATACAACTGCTACACTGTCCTCATATTTTTAGTCATGTCTTCCATAAATTTTAATCGTGACTGCCATTAAACCCTTTGACTACTTTTCCTCTCCAATCAAAAATTTCCTCTCATTCTACCCTATCTCATTCATATCACATAATTATAGGATGTAACCAGGGATATCTTTTTGAAAATCCCAATTCCATTAAACATATTATTAAGTGAACATAATTTTTTTTTCTGGTTCCCGTATGTCAATATAGTCTCAAATAGTTTAGGAGTCGAAGTCAATGACAATTTATATATTCTCTCCTCCCTCAACCCACCGAGACGACTTTTCAAGACAAAACCTCAGATGCGGTGATTGACCCTAACGATGCTATCTCTCCGACTTGAGGTCGGAACATTGACGCCCACCGTGGAGCCCAAAAGGCTCCTTAGCCCGTAGCTAGGGGGAACCTACTCCCCTTAGACCTCGACTGTGGGACTTGTTCCCGTATGCCAATATAATCCCACATCGCTCAAGAGTCGAGACCAATGACACAATTTATATACTCTCTCCTCCCTCAACCCACCAAGACGTCTTTTCAGGATAAAACCATGATAGAGCACCAACCTTCAAAGCGGACAATACCTCGGATGTGTTCCAAAATTGATGTATATCCTGCATATATATATATATAGTTCATTTTCCAAATCATTGGCTTTGAAACTAGTTATGACTTATATTCGGATTCGACTCATGACTTCATAATTTTATTTTATTTTTTTTAAAAAATAAATTATAAGTAAAATTATCTTAATATAAAAATTTATTCTAATAAAATTTATTCTAATAAAATTTATTCGAATATAATATTAGCGAGTATTTGAAACATAATGAAACTATTATAATCTCACAATTTAAATCGAGCAATAGAATAGTGACTCGAGGTTTTATTTATTGACCGTTTATCTAGTTGGAGGTTAAGTGTGATTAGAACAACGCATGCAAGAGAAAGGAATGAATTAATGTTGATGAACAGCCTCAGTTTATTAATAAAGTTGATTAAGAAAAAGTGAATTTGAGTGGTTGGTAATGTTGTCAACTAATTAACTGTTTCTTGTAGTTATGTGCAAACGTTGTAACTTTGCATTGCTATATAGTGTGCTCAAATTCAATTATTTTCTAACGTCAAATTTTGGGTTCTACGATGATGGCATTCGGATTCAGTCTCAAACGTTGGATTTTAACTTTCGTTCTTCTTTACGTTTGTGTATTTGGGAAAAACTTTGGTACGCCATTAACAACATTAGATGAAACTTTTTTTACTTTATTTGAACTTTTTTGTGTGTTTTTCACGTATTAAGCCACAATTTGATAGGTTATGCTGATGAGGACGACTCGGACGGGGAGAATGGTGGTGAGATCGGTGGTGGGTTCGGCGGTACTGGTGGTGGGTTCGGGGGTACTGGTGGTGGGATCGGTGGTGCTGGCGGTGGTGGGTTCGGTGGTTCTGGCGGTGGTATTGTTGGTGGTGGGACCGGAGTTGGTGGTGGTGGTGGGTTCGGTGGTTCAGGCGGTGGTATTGTTGGTGGTGGGACCGGAGTTGGTGGTGGTGGTGGGTTTGGAGGCGGTGGTGGTGGGGTTGGTGACTCTTCTCAAATTTTCGCAAAAGCCTTGCTTTGTTTCAATGATAAATATGTAAGTAGTGCCTAAATTGATTTTTTATGTTTCGAGAATGATACATTTATAATTCACATATTTTATAGAATATATTACAACTTTTAATATTATTATTTTAATATTTTTTATAATATTTAATTCTAAATTTATTTTTATTATATATATTTATTTTTAAATTTATCATTTCAAAAAATTGTATATATTCTTTTATGTTTACTTTTCAAGAAGAAGGCATTTTTAAAAATTCAATTTTTATACTCCTTTTTTTATCATTTTTTCCTCTTTTCTTATTTTACGTATTACTTTCACACCCCTTCATTTCAAAGAGGTGAAAAATTCGTTTTTATTAGAATAGTGACAATAAAAAATGTAAGTAATTAGCACACTCTCATGAAAAAAAAAACCTTTATTATTAATTAAAATTTATATTTTTTTGTGTGAGGAAGTACTTATTCAATGAACTTCATTATGTTTAATCAATTTTAAACAATCCCAAAGAGATGGTTAAGAAAAGCATCCCAAATAGTATATTAAAAAAATCATAAAATAATAATTAAATTTAGATACTAAAAATAATTAGTCACTAAATTATATACTAAATATTAAAAAATTATTTATATTTAAAGTGGTTTCTAATAAAAATTTATAAAATAATTTTTAAATTGGTATCTAAATCAATTACCTAAATTTTAATTACCTAAGTTTTTTCTACTAATATTTTAGATTTTAAATTACTAATATTTTAGATTTTAAATTAGTATCTAAAGAATTAATAGAGACTAATTTAAAATATAAGATTGTAAGGTAGTTAATGATTAGGTACTAATTTAAAAACTGTTTTATAAATTTTTATTGATAATAAAACTATTTTAAATACTAATAATTTTTTTAGTTTATAAATGATTTCTAATTTAATTAAATAATAACTAATTATTTTAATTTTTAAAATTAGTTTTTGTTTAATGCAGTCAGTGTTATATATTAGACAATTTTTCATAATCTTGTGTTTAAAATATTGGTACTTATATGCATGTTCTGAACTTAGTCGTTGTGAAAAGAAGGGTAATTGTTCTGATAGAGTATATGTTATTTTGGTGAGGGGTGTCAGATTTATAGCAGGTGTGAAGATTCATGCAGATTAAACGAGAAAGGAAACCTGAACGTGCCTGCAGATAAAACTGATATATTCTGCCAAGGACCATGTCTCTCAGAGACTAACTTGGTCCTCAATTGCCTCAATAACGTTTTCAGCAACTTCATTTTCTACAACAAAGCAACCATACACGACATCAGAGACACAGTCGAAGCTGCATGTGGCTATGGCCCTCAAAGAGGTACATCTTTTTGCCTCAATCATTGCTCGTTAAAACAACTTCATTCTTGGAAAACTAATCTCTCTGAAACTTCATTTTGGAAATTCAGGAAACTTCAATGTGGCTCAGCATGTTCAGAGAGAAGAAAACGAAGCTGCTCCAAAGGCTACCACTAGCCATGCTGTAATGGGACTTGCTGTTATCGTAATGGGACGTGCTCTATTACCTCCAAATTTCACATAATATTTTATGTTCATAAGAATTATTATCTATGCTTCTCAGTTTTATGTGTAGTTAATCACTCGTATGATATGTAGTAGAATAACCTATACAAGGGAAAATATGAGCTAGTAGTAGAATAACCATACTCACATATGGTGTTGTATATGTATTATGTGTGTGGAACAGATATATAATATATACACTATTTCGTATTGGAGCATTATTATAAACAAAGAACTAGCTCATTTTAATTATAGTCACATACCAATTATTTCACGTATTTTCAATCATGTGAATATCAATGTTTTCGGAATCATGCAAACACCAACAATCAAAGTGTTTTTAAAAAATGACAAGTATTTTGGAGCTTCTCTCACAGCCCAAGGTGACTATGATTTGGGTTGCAACCTTTTTAAAACCTTGCATAACAATATCTATTTTATTGATTTAATTTTCCGTAGTCTTCCGGTAAGAAATAATTATAGTTTTAGTTTTCAGTAGAATATTATAAATTAGTTTAATTTTAATATGACAAAAAAAATAAAAGCCTTAAAAATTGAAGGGGCATTCCGAGAATCGAACTCGGGACCTCTCGCACCCAAAGCGAGAATCATACCACTAGACCAAATGCCCACACATGGAAGACTAAATAGTTATTAATTAAATATAAGTTATCTTTTTAAGTACTATCATACCTTTTTATATCAAATTATCTACAATATTAGCAGTTCTGAAGTATTACTGAACACTGTTTCCCACTATTCACATTAAAAAATATCACCTGACCTTTCATGAAAAAATGATTTTGAAGTGTAAATTCAAAAATAAAATATTTGGAAACTTTTGTGCATAGAAATTCATGTGCTTTTACAGCCAAGGTAAGGTTTGGGTAACTTGGGTATCATTTTCTGGTGGCTAGCTTAGGAGAGGTTTTGTTTGTTATTCAATTAGAGATCTGCACTCAAAAATGGAGGGTGAACAAGTGAGAAAGTTGAGTAAGTTTCAGAAAATTAGACAAATTATTGTATTTTTTTCAACATTTATATTAATCTCCATCACATGAGAACAAACTAATACACATTTTACTTACAAGCTTAGATTCATTTTTACTTTATGAAAACTTTTTTTTTTCTCTTTTCACAATTAAATTCTATAATTTAGTAAAAATAGACTAAAACCAAGCTAGGGTGCTGAAAGGATTAGAGTTTGCTTACATATATAAACCCACTTAGACTAGCCTTAACTTATTGCATGTAAGTCACAAAAAATCAAACTATGTGCAATGTCATAGAAAAAGCTGCAGTTTCATAATCCAAACAACTATTAATAAAGACTTGATAATGCATGCTGTTACTTCTATAAATGAATCAATATGAAGAAGACAAATTTCATCATCAAACAGCCTCAAAATCAATCATTAAGATGCTTACAATTGCAAGATTTCAGTGACAACATCATCAACCAAAGAATTAAATATTTGGTCCACAACCTCTGATCCGAGTTCAGAAGCATCAACCTCATAATCTAGCCATCTTCCATACTGGCTGCTCATGTCCTTGTCCACAAGCTCATCCACCATTGAGTCTCCCATTCCTCTCCAACATGAGATCTCCTTGTACACATCTTCTGCCAACCATTCTTTTCTTTTCACCATTTCAAACCCTTTGGTCCACATTTTGAATCCTCCACCTACATAACGCCTGCATCTCAAGTCCAAACATTCATTCACACAATCAAATGTAACTTTCCTTCTTATCCTAGACTCGTCATCGTGCTTAAACCCTCCTCCCTTGCGGCCTTCCAACTGTTTGAATAGATGAGAGTTTATAACCTCACTAACTTGGCCAAGGGAAAAATCCATATATATCAACTCAACATTACACAATATATCTTTCACATAGTCGAACTCCCATGTGCTTGAACTACCAAACCTTGTGACATTACTTGTATGCTTCATCATGTTCCCAGCTGAGGTTGAAGATGCTGAATCGGATAAGTCAGCATCAGTTTCACAAGCATAGAACTTCCTTGAAAAATTCAAGCCATGAACTTCTTGAGCTTGAACAGATGACCACAGCTTGCTTCCTGAAAGTTGATAGTATTAACATTCCTGGGTCATAAATAATTAATTTCAAAATAGGTAATTAAATGCCATATTTAGCATAAAACTACCTTCTGTACTAGTAACATCTGTGCTCAATGAAGATTCACAGCTTTCAATTGAAAAAGAAGGCTCGAGAACAGAGATTGGACTTGGGTGCCTGCAATTGAGTAACTGTTGTTCCATCTCATCAATCTGTAAACAACTTGAGTTAATCACCTACTCAATATGCAGAAATCACAAGGAATATTCCATTAGTTAGTATAAGGGTGGGTGATTAATACTGATTATTCAATACAATTGGAATTTTAATTCTTACTCACATTTTATTTTATAATTACAAAATTGGTATTGCATTATAAAAGTTAGCTTTTTTGCATTATAAAAGTTAGTTGTTCATCACAAAATTTAATCACTCTCTAAGTTGGCTAAAAGTACTGACTATATTATAGAACCAGCTGCAACACAAAACTACAGATAAGGAGATCAAAGTATCATTAAGCCATAAAATAGACAAAGAAATTGAATGTCATTTCACTTTATTCGCACATAACTGCATTTCTCAGCTACATTGTAATTTTTTTAAGTATACTGACTTCGAAGTGAAATGCTCATTTGTAGTTAGAAAAGAAAACAATTGCATAGAAAAGTAACATGTAGCATCAAAGAGTAATGAATCCGGTTTTTGAGTACTCATATAGAAACTAACACAAATAAAAACTATGTTTACCTGTAACTCTTTACTTCCTACGAAAATTAATTTTCTTGGCAAACACGCAGTGAATCCATATCTTTTGTTTTCTTTTATAAGGATGTTTACAACATGAAACAAAAAAACCCAACTTATTATTTTTATTTGGCCATTTAACAAGTGACCCTATACTGTCCTAATTAACATGCTTGAACGACAAACACAACAAAAGAAAAGTAATAAGAATTAAAAAGAAATTTGTCACGTACCCATGAGTTCTGCTTGAATGATAATTCAGGAAGACCCCTGAAAGAGATGTCTGCATCATAGTTGTTGCTTAACTTGTCTGTAAATAAGACATCTTGGTCTTTTTTCGGTTGCAACCTTGGATTGAGGTTAACTACATTCAAGCCGGCTACTTGCTCATCTGATATAGTAGCAGTAATGGCAGGCTGCCTCACTTTAGAAGAGTCATGACAAGTTGTTTCCATACATGTTAATTCCCTCAATTTCTGTTCCAAAAGAACACCCAAGGCATCACCACCACCAATCAAATTGTATCCTATTGGGGACCTTGTATTGTCTGAGTCAAGCAACACCCTTTTAATGCGTTGATCCAGGGAAAGACCATTAGTATTTTGGCCAGCTTGTCCAGATGTCTCAAAACCTGGACTGCTCCTAGTTAATGGTGTGGTGAATGTGAATGAAACTACATCCATGTCCTTCTTTTTTACATCTTCAGCCCAACAATTTTGTTTATTACTCACTAGGTTAGACTTAGCAGGCTTCTGAGTTTTTTCAATGAACAAATTGTCCACAACCCTATCATTCCAGTCCTTATCTGTAGACCTTTTCTTCCTAGGAAAATTGTTTGTGCTGGTGTATAAAACTTCCTTTTCACTACCAGTCACCTCCATCACTGACTTTCTGGATCCAACTTTAGATTTTGCAATGGATTTATTACTGGAGCTTCTATGACGTCCGTGAGAGGAGTCCCCAGTCAGAACTTTTCTACTGTGGGAATTGGTCACCAATGGCTTTGACGGTAATTTGTCTTTGTCAGTAGAATAATTCTGTTTCAGATTATTCTGTCTAAGAGCACCAGATGAATTCTGAGCAGAAGATTTCTTGTGCAAATTTTTCTGCACATTTGCCTTCATTGGTTGGTTGGATTTCAAGTCAGGATGCTCTTTTTGGGCCGTCATACTTTTTCCACCAGTCAAACTCAAACCTTCCCTTTTTTGAACATTCACTTTTGCTTGGATTGCAAGTGAAATGGACTTCCCCTTATTATTCTTCAAAGAAGAAACTTCTTCCTCTTGTGTAGGAGATTTGATGGGTATATCCACAGATCCATTCCAGCTTCTGTTCAAAGATTGTCCTTTGAGATACTTGGCAGCATTTGACTCGAGTGATCTTTGACATGATTCAGAAAGTCTGGTTGCTCTTTGAGAAAGTTCTCTTTTCTCTTTTAGATCTCGAGTTCTAGAGGTCGTCATGGAGGGTGGCCCAAACAAAGGTCCCTTCTGTGAAGCCTCCACCTTATCTCTTAGTTCTCTCACTCTCAGTGGTGTTGATGATGCTACCAGAGGTGTCTTAGCCTTGGTACTAGCATGGGAACCAGGCTCAATAATTCTTGCCGCAGCCTCCATTATATATGCAGCATTATTGGTCGGAACAAAGCTGGGACTCTTAATAGGGGACAAGAGTTTATGGTGTGTAACAGGAATTGATTTTGCTGATTTTGGAGGCAAAACTTCTGTTTGGAACTTTTCAATTGGTCTAGTAATGACCTTTTGCTGTTTTGGCTCAATGAAGCTCCTAGATGAGCCCTCAACCTTTTCAACCAGCTTTCCAGAATATGGGGTCTGATGGTCATGCTGGTGATCAAAGTTTTTCTTGAAGTACTGAGCCTCTTGAAGGGAACGGGTATCAAAATATGGGGTAGCATAAGGATCAGAAATACTTGAAGAAGGCAAGGAATCTAATCCCATAAGCCTGGCAACAACACTAGGAGCCCTTGTACCACATGTTTCATCATCTGTAACAGATGAAGCATAACTATGATCACAACTTCCTCTTAGACTTACCCCAAATCCATTTTCATCTTCATCAACCTGTGAGAATTAAACAAAGTAACCACAAATTTCATAACATAAATATATACATAAAAACAACAGATGAATTTGCAAGACATATAATACCAGATAGGAGGACTGTGTCATTGGCATTGCCACATTGTAATTGACTCTTCTTCCCTGTTTTAAAGTCTCTGCAAATATTTAGAAAAAAAAATTACCAACAGTAAAACATAAAATGACTAGACCCATAAAATTTGGTATAACTGATTCAAAAAAATTGACAAGAGAAATAAAAACATCAGTATGTTCAACGAATACAGTAAATTTACCTGGTAAATCAGACTTGGCCGCAAATAATTTCTTACGGGACTTTGTCGACCAGTCAAACAACTGGAAAAACCCACCAACATAACCTCCTCCACTTTTCGTCCCTTCTTTTTCAACTCCCATTTTCAAAGCAGAATGCAGTACACCTTCCAGACACAACAACAAAGCCTCATCCAACTAGATCAGACCAACTACATGGATCACACAACGTCATTTGTCTCAGTTAAAGACAGTAAACCTTAATGACACATCAGGAAAACTTTGGCATGAAAGATTAACATCATTAGTCAAATGATAAAGTGTTAAAGATCTATTGCATTGTGAAATATTAAAGGGAAACAACGCATATACATATGGGAATATTAACAGGAACATCATAACCAAAACTTCAAACAAATACAATCACCAAGATTTCAATAGTATGGTTCTCTGTATCTCTAGATCTCCTTTGGAAGAAAGCAATCACATAATAGTGCTCCAAACCTAAAATCCACTGCATAGTTCATATTTTGCTTATGTAAATCTCCTTTTAGAGAACCAACCAGACAATCAATAGTCAAATTTATCTAGACAAAACAGTATCATAACTTTGCTGCTGTTGCTAAACTTGAAAGTAATCATATTAAGTTCAAATCAATAGCAAATAGACATTGATAGCCTGTTTCAACTAATTAAGAAGAAAATTCTAAAGATCCAGAGCAAAAATTTGAGCTGGGATCAAATGTGGAAATAACAATCCTAATAATTGACCATTGTTCGAAAAAGCAAAGGTTGTTTGGATCTTAAGTATTTTACAAAAGTCCAATCCTAAACAGTCCCTATTGATGGATTCAAAAGTATGAACAGAGACACACACAGACTGTGATTACAAACACACATTACTTCTAACCCGAATGAACAAGATATAAACGTGTTTCCCATCAAATAACGAATGGAAAACCCAAAAACACCAAAATTAGCCCATTCAAAAGATAAAAACTTAAACCGAATCCAAACACTAAAAATAACACACAAGACAACAATAAGAGTACCAACAAGGAGAAAATAAAGTGGCCAAATTCAAAGGCAAAGCAGAAAGGAAGAAGCCAACGACAAGAACCCATTAAGAGAAATGAAGAAAAGCTGCAACCTTTGGAGACTTACGTTGAAACAATGAGTTGGGTTGGGTCAGCTAAGCATTTGAGTGAAGTGAAAGGGAAGAAGCAAGCACCCACCTCAAGAGCATTTTACTGTTTCACTGTGAAAGACAGAGAGGACTTGGTTGAAGCAATGAAGTGGGTAATCACAGAGAAGTTCAAGCAAATGGAAAAAATTTGGGGAATTGGGAGAGAGAGTGAGAGAGAGAATAGAGAGAGATAGACACAGTTTGAAGTGTTAATAAATGGAGACAGAGAAGAGAAATTTTATTGCATGAAGTAGAAAATTTAAAAGATTGCATCAAAATTTAAAAAATGCTTATTTTGAAATACGTTTGGATTATTATAATTATAAATAAATATAAAAGAAGAGAGTTTATAACGTCTCTCTAGAGAGGGATGGGATTTCAAATTCCAAACGGGGAAAAGGGTGGTCCAAGGGAGCTTGATAACGTCACCCAACCAATGGCTTTCGACGACTGCTTCACCTATTGTCACATGACACGTGTACCATTTCTGTCCTTCAAATATAAGGGAAAATGGTTGGTGCGTTTACATCACTAGCTCACTCTCAAAGTTCTCTCTACTAGTCTATTTTTTTAAAATAAAAAATAATTATTTAAAGGATACAAATAAATAATTTAAATTATTAATGTATAAAATTAATAATTCTATAAAATTATTTGATTAAAATTAATTAACCAATTAAAAAATAAAAATATCTATATGTACTTCTAAATGTATATATATTAAACAAATAATAAAATAATGTAAAAAACGATCGAGTTAGTCGATCTTAACACCTAATGAAACACAAACCAATAATATTCACAAAATAAATAAAAAGGTGATCTTAATTTATAGATAATTTTAGGGTATTTGCGTGACTAATTGAGCTAGATTTTATAGATGTTATTTTATCCAAAACAAATAATAGAATTTTTTATTTAAGTTTAAATTTAACTTTATTAAGATATGATGACAATATAAGATAAAAATAAAGTTAATTTGTTTGTTGACATATTATTTATATATTAATAAGAAAGAGGCACTTTGCACTTTTATATTTTTTAATAAAAATAATTCTAAAAAATGTGTGTGTATATATTAAAAAATAAAAAAAATATGATTGGTTTTTGTTTTTGTTTTTGTTTAACCTTCAGAAGAAATAAAAAATAAAAAGATTTTAGAAAAATGAGTTAAATTTGTCTTGGTCTTTTGATGAGACAGGTCAGGCTCCACCTCAAATATAAAAAGTCAACTCATATGAATAAGTCTTTAATGAAAACCACCAATTAAAAGAATCAAAATGAGTACATTTTAAAACTTAAAGAACCAATGCAACCAACAATATTCATAAAATCAAAAAGAAAAAAATATTATCCTAATTTATAAATAACCTTTGGTCGATTACGTGATTAAATTAAGATAGATTTATAGATGTTATTTTATCCAAAAATTTAATAGAACTTTTTTTATTTAAGTTTAAATTTGATTTTCTTAAAATATGATGGTAATATAAGATAAAAAATAAAATCATTTATTTATTGATATATATATATATTAATGAGAAAGAGACACTTTGTTTTTTTTTATATAATTTTTTTAATATAAATAATAATAATAATAATGGTTACTTAAGAATATTGAGTAATTCCTACTGTGTTATGTTATTAAAATATGTAAGTAATTTATAGTTTGTTATTACGATGAAGTGTATCCAATTATTTTTAGCATAGAGTATTTTATATTATTTTAAATTTTAAATTAAATTAAAAGTAAATTAAATAAAAAATTAAAAAATATGTATACTGAATAGGGAATCGCATTATATTATAGCATATTATATTTATTTTATTATATATATATATATATATATATATATTAGAATATGTTCCTACTAGGGAGATGAGACATAAAGAACTATTAAAGTTTTTTTCTTCTTCCTTCAGCCGGTCAGGTGACTCGGTCTCGGGTTCCTGCTTCTCCTTCGGCACTCGGTCTCGGGTGAACACCGGATGGTGGGGTACCTGCGAAGGCACGTCGACGCTCAAGTCAGTAAAGCGGGTGGTCAGCTCTCAGGTAGGTGAATAGTAATAAATGACATACCTTACTTCTTGGAAACCTACCTTGTTGGGCCCGTTTATCGAAGTGGATACCGCTTAAGGTTGTATTACCTAATTCTTAATGATGGGTTAACTTCACTGATCTTGGTTTGAGCGTTAACGGCAATAAGGGTCGGCCGTCGGCCAAGTTCCCCCCGGTATGGGTCGGTCATCGGCCAAATTCCCATGGTCTCGGTCGTTTCGGCCAAGTCTTCTAAGGTCTCGGCCAAGTCTTCTAAAGTCTCGGGCAAGTGGGTTGTCGGCCTCATCATCTCGACCAAATTTCTCAAGTCTTCGCCAGGTTCCTTTGGTATCGGTCAAGTAGACTCGACCTCGGACAGTCAGGTAGATCTCGGCCTCGTCCATACGGTAAAGAATATGTATAATTTTATAAAAGAAACATATGTATAATTAAATCATAATGTTAAATAAATTATTTGTGTACATGAGAAATGGAAAACACACAATCAGAAGAAAAAAAACTCAATTATGACGTACTCCCGTTTTGTGTCATTTGTTTACTTTTTTTTAAATGTGTTACAATTTTAAAAATAATTTATAAATTTATTAACATAGCTTAGAAGATTTACGGAAAAGACATTACACAATCATTACCATTACCATTTTTTTAACACATTCTTTTGATAATTTGTTTATTTGAGATAAGTACAAATAAATGACCACTTTTAAGCTAAGTCAAAATGTTTTTGGACTAAATAAAAACGTAGCTAATTATTTAAACCTAATTAGTTAGTCTAATTTTATCGAGCAAAAATTTTAAAAATTAAATTTAAAATTATATATATAAATGATCCTGTCGCTTGATCGAAGCGCCAGAGCCTTGCCACATCGAGATCTATCCACGCCGGCTTCGCGTCACACAAGTTATTGCTCTTCACGTTCCGTCCTCAACGCAAGAACCTGAAAGAACAAGGTGGCGCCACTGCGACCGGTCGCGCTCTGACGCTTAAGTCAGTGACCATAATCATCAAAGAAACTCAGAGAAACTGTAAACTAGGGACCGTGCACTCGTCTATTCTCTATGTGAAATGAATCACGAAATGAGTTGCATACTGAAGCGTACCTCAAACATCTGTTCTGAATCCCTTATATACCTGAGCCTTTTCTCTCTCCTGACGGTTACACTTCTAGACACGTAGCTCGCATCCAGCTGTACATGTGTCACCATCTGGAGCTTCTACGACTTGAGCGTCACTTCTACTCTTCTTGCTTATGCGACTAAGTTATCCTCGCAGGGAATAACTTAGCACGTAGCTTGCTCTGGAGCGCGACCTCAACTGGGCGAGTACCGGGTGCCACTGCATACGCCTTCTCCGTGGTCCCGCCTGCCACAAGTGCTATTTGCTTCAATACTACACCATGAATGCTCTGGAGAATTGCGCCTTCAACCAGTCCTCATGCTAGGGTGTGATCATCTGATAGCCTCAACCTCCGTTGCTATGTGACAAACATGCCACTCGTCCTTCACGCCTGTACCTCTTGGAAGCCTTAAATAAGCCTTCCTGAATACTCGACGATGTGTAAACCGCCTGCCTCTTTCGGCGATGTGCAAACCGCCTGATCTTCTTATCTTCACATACGGCAATCACGTTACAACTCTGGCGACTACCGGTTACGTGTGTTAGAAATCGGAGAACGCCACCACTCCAGCGAGCGGCGACTTCATCAACTCCTGAGCCACACGCCTTCTCTCACTTACTCTTCCTTTGCCACGTGTCCTTCTCAAGCACGCCAACAAGGTTGCCTCATGCTACGTCATCACACTCGATGACGATACACCGATGACCGATGATCATCTCTCTCACCAGATGACCAATCGGTTCACGATTACGTTTTGCCCTCTGCTCCCGGGCGCTCACCTAGGCGTTGATCGCGCACCCTCTCTGACCACCCTCTGATCATCGATCACCCTCTGGGTGACTTTCTCAATGACTCATCTGCTTCCCTGGCTCACGTGTTCCGCTAAGATCGGTTCACATGGCTATCTGTTGCTGACGTCATCGACTACCGATGACCGACCGGATCACAAGCCCCCCAGTCTCAAGTTGTAAACTTGTTTTCAGCGAAGAGACTAAGTGGTCGTCCTCTGTGTCCACGTGGCAAGTGATGCCACGTCACGTGACACCTCACGTGCTACGTCTTAAGTAATGTTACGCCTTCCTCCCTTGATCTCGCGACACGTGGACGCATCAACGACCAGCATGAAGTGTCGCTAGTGCTTCTCACATTCAAATACTTACGCGCCTCTACTGTTCCATTATCTTCTTCAACACTCTTCTTCTGAAACCATCGAAGCTCTCTATGCGCGTTTCGTCTTCTCCAACCTCAAGCTCTCAGAATCCCTCTGCGATCATCGAAAGGTACCTCTTTTCTTTATCTAATGGTCCTTTAACTGATTTCTACCGATTGCATCACCCTATAACTGCCATTTGCATATACTTTACAATGCTTTTTCACCCCGCGCTAGGGTTTCTCTGCGCTTCTCTTCTTCTTCATTGTTTTACACTTCTTTACTTCCTTCCTTCACAGCATCTCATTCTCCTTCCTTTCTCCTATTTTTCACTGATCCATTTCTTCATTACCTTCTTCTTCATTCACCTTACCCTTTTCCTTTTCCATTGTAGTTACTACGCAATGGCACGCACGAAAACAACTGGCGCCTCGCCGCCCACCATGGTGCACAGCCTTTCGCAAGTGCACCCCCTCCACCTTCGACTGTTGCGCCCCCTTCGACAAGCGCGCAGTCTCACGGGGTACACTCGTATCACAACTACGCTAGGGTGTACGAGTGGGCACCTCTGGCCCTGTTGGCTGAAACGTCAATGCAACTCCCCAACAATCACCTCGCAACCCTCATGAAGAGCAACACAGACGAGCTTTCATGTGCTCTGGACAGGGAGAACGACTCGCGCTTGAATGTGTGTATTCCCCCTCGAGGCATGCCTGTGTGTGTGGATGACAGGGCTAACAACGGGGTGCCCTTCACCTTCATCTACTCAGCCGTCTTCAAGAGGTTGCGGTTGCCCTTCACTCTCTTTTAGAAGGACCTACTAACAAAGCTAAACGTAGCTCCCTGCCAACTACATCCAAACGCTTGGGGATTCATCCGAGCGTTTGAGATCCTGTGCAACCACTTCGGGCACCCACCCTCCACCGATGTGTTCTTGCACTTCTTCGAGGCCAAGAATCTCGGAGATAGATCGTGGGTGAGCTTGAACGGAGTCTCTGGAAGGGTCATCTTGGGACTGTTCCAGCAGTCCTTCAAAGACTGAAAAGGCAAGTTCTATATGATCTCTTCCACCGAGCATAGCCCCACTCTGCTTGAGGGATTTCCACTCTACTGGGTTCCCAAAGTGGAGTTCAAAAAATCGAGGGGTTTGGAGACCATGGCTCCCTACGAGCGCGAGCTATGTGGGTTGCTCATGAGCCTGGGCACCAAGTTTGGCTCCTCCACCCTCATCAAACATGAGTTTGATGCCGAAGTGCTGAAGAAGTATATAGGTTTGAACTCTCCTCTTTTCTTTAACTTAGCATCTCTATGCATTCACTTGTCTCACTTGCGTGTATCATATACATCTCTGCATATCTTGTTTCATCTCTTGATTATCTGTGAACTAACCCCTTGATGTCTTTGCAGACATGACTTATAGCAAAGATAGGCGCTTGAGACTGCTCGAGCTCGCAAGGAGCAGGAAAGCAGCAGGGTCTTCAACAGGGACCACCAAATCGATCTCGGCCTCTCCCCTCTCGGTCGCACCAGTTGAAGGCCCCAAGCCAGTGGTCGAGAGGAAAAGAAAACGGTTGGTGAAGGCTCATTCTACCGCCGCGTCAACTGAAGATGAGAGCTCGGGGTCTCATCTGATCTATAGAAGGAGAAAGGTAACCGAGGTTGGGGGTTCTTCCTCACTTAGGCCAGAGAAAACTGAGAAGGGTGCCTCTCCACCCCTTCCAGCACAAATTGCACCAACATCTCCCCCAACACCTCTTCCTTCTCCAACACCTCTTCCTGCCCCACTCCCAGCAAGCCAACCAATTATGCTGCCAACGCAAACTTCTGGGGGTAGGCCTGCTCACTCCTCGGCCTCACCACCCCCCCAGCACTCTGCTGCCACTATTGAAGGTGGTGGTGAGAGCTCCCTCCAAGGCTCCGGTCCAAGCACTGAGGGACTCAGCAAAGTCATCAAATTGACTAAGCAACTGATTCCGAACCGAAAGCTCATCAACTGGAGTGGGCAGGAGGTTGATATGCACCTTGTTCGTCAGATGGTGCTCTCCCTGAAATTCTCCACCCAACACCGCCGATTGGAGAAGAAAATCAACGAACTCCACGGCGAGAGGGAGTCACTGCAATGTGACTATGAAGCCTCGCAGCACTCCGTCACTTTGCTAAGAACAATGGTGGAGAAGGTTAGGAGAGACTTCGCCCTTCAAGTCCAAGAGACCATCAAAACGGAGATTCTAATGGGTCACGCCGTTACCGCTCTTGATGGCGAGCTGGTTGAATCAAGAGGCAAGGCTATCCAACTGAAAACTGAGATCACCTCCCTACGCCAACAAAATGCCCAACTGGCGAAGGACCTCAAGACAACTAGGAATGAGGCAGCCGATCGGGGAAGCAAGCTTGAGGAAGTTCAAGCCAAACTCAAAGAGGCAGAAGGCCTCCATCGCCACGCTCACCACTGAAAAGGTCGTGCTGGCAGACGAACAGGACTGAACTTGAAGTTGAGAAGACCAAGCTTTGGGAGGAGGTTGCTGATACCCTCAATGAGGGATTTGAATTGGCTCTCGATCAGGTTAAATGTGTCTTCCCAGAGGCTGACTACTCTCAATTCAACATAGACTTCGACGTGGTGGACAACAAGATTGTTCACCCCTGATCATCTGCTTCTTGTATAACTTTACCGTATATAACTCTTCGTACTTGAAACTTCTTTGTAAAGACTTTGTTATGAATGAAATATCACTCCCCTTTGCTGTCTATTTCTTCTTGTGTATCTCTTCTCAGCACTGTTTACATGACTTCTGTTGTTTGAACATCGTCTTTTCTGTTTTCACCTTGTACGCCTTTGCCTCCATCTGCTGTGTGGTTGACCAACATAACTGGTGAAACTTACTCAACTGAATTAACTCAGCATTACTTGAACTCTAAACCTCCAGCCATTGCTTTTAACTTTGAACAAGCTGATCTGCTAAGTTAAGTTCCCATTACTTTTGTCATCACTTGAAACTCTTTCCGATCTGGTACTCGCCGTATAACCCCCCTTGCTGTCTCAACCTTCACGCCATGGGGTTCTGGCGATGCTACCTTCTTTCAATTGGGAGAGGCATCCTCTATGGGATCACCTTACAACTTCATCTTTGCTCTTCATCCTTATTCCTCCAGGAAGAGTTCTACCTTCCCTAAGATAACCTAATCGTTGTTCCCTCATCTGGGGGTAGAGGCGCCTTTCGTATCCTTCTCTACCTCCCTGAGTTTTAGAACGACGATCCAGATAGCGAGCTGCTTCCTCCGACATACTGCTCGTGCTAAGGCATAACAAGCATCTTCTTCGAACCTTCACGCCTGAACTTACTCGCCCGATCTCCTCTTCCCCAAATGCGGCGATGACGCACAATCTTAGCGACCTCTAATCACCTGATCTCCTTATTCTCATAAATAACGATTAGGTGCTCCTTTGGCGACAACCGATTATACACACTGGAGAACGTCATTTCGTCGCACTGATCTTCTCGGCTACACGCATTGTAGAACGCCGTTTGTCGACTTGGCGATCACCCTGACTTCTCGACTACACTCTTTCCTGGTGACCACGTGCCCCGCTAAACACGCTCCACATAGTCACCTACTGTCCACATCATCATGCCCGATGACCTGGCCGGAACACCACCAAGCCCCTCCAGTCTTGAGCTGATAACCTGTTTCAGCGAAAAGACTAAGAGTTGAAATCTCCGGCGATCTGCGTGGCGTTTGTACTAAAATGGCTGGCCAAACTTATCTAACTGAATCAACTTGACTTTCTTGAACTGCTCGGTATCGCTTTCGTCATCGCCGATCTGGTTCCCGCCATACAATCCTCTTTCTATTTCAACTTTGAAGCCATACGCCTTATATCTATTCTAGGCGAGGATGACTTCTGATCTTACGACGAGTCGGTCTTCTTGATCTTTCTCGTCTACACTTGCTCACGGTGTGTAGGACCTTTCAATCTCTTCTCGCCTGAACTCACTTGAGGGTGAGAAGGACTTTTTCTCGCCTACACTCGCTCAAAGGTGAAGAAGACTTATTCTCTTCTCGCCTGCACTCGCTCCTGGCGAGGAGGTCTTCTTAATCTCATCTCGCCTGCGCTCGCTCGAGGCGAGGAGGTCTTTTAATTTGTTCTTGCCTAAACTCACTCAAAGGTGAGAATGACTTTCTCTGGTGCCTCCACTAGCCCAGGATGTACATCTCTTCTCCCCGGGATGCACTGAGGACTTTTAAACTGGTGCCTCTACTTTGTCCCAGGGGTTACATCTCCTATTCCCTAGAGGCACTGAAGACTTTTAACTGGTGCCTCTACATTGCTCCAAGAGTTACATCTCTCCCTGGAGGCACTGAGGACTTTGTAAACTGATCTCGCCCACTCACCGTTACGACAAGTAGGACTTTTTCTCTTTACTCGTCTGCGCTCGCACAAAGGCGAGAAGGACTTCTTCTCGCCTACACTCACTCAAAGGTGAGGAGGACTTCCTCTTTTTCCCGCCTACTCCCGTTTACAGTGAGTAAGTCTTTACAATCTCTTCTCGCCTCTGACCACCGAAACACGATGAGGACTTAAAACTTCAACTGATGCCTCTGATCGCCGAAAAACGATGAGAACTTGAAATTTTTTACTTGCACCTCTGATCGCCGAAAGATGATGAGGACTTAAAACTTTTAACCTTTGTCTCTGATCGCCGAAGGACGATGAAGACATAAAACTTTTAACTTGGTGCCTCTAATTGCCGAAAAACGATGAGGACTTATCTTCTTTTCTCGCCTACTCCCTCTTACAGTGGGTAGGACTTCATAATCTTTTCTCGCCTACTCACGCTTACGGCGAGTAGGGCTTTATAACCCTTTTGCTGTTACCGTGCTTCCCCTCTTCTTGGAGATCCCGTTCTCGACGGCGATATGAGCTGCGGCATGTCGTCGAACTTCAGCAAACGTGGCGGGGTGACTCCTTATTAACGACTCGCTGAAAGGTCCAGGCAACACGCCCTTTTTGAAAGCGTGCACAAACATATCTTTATCTTTGCCTGGTAAGCGGACTATCTGAGCCCCAAATCTATTCAAATAATCCTTTAAGGATTCCCCCTGATACTGCCTTATATCGAACAAGTCATAGGACACCAAAGGTGGCGCCTTATTCACTATGTATTGATCGACGAACATCTTGGAGAACTGCTAAAATGTGGCGATATGGCCAGTGGGCAAATTGACGAACCACTCCAGCGCTGTGCCACTAAGAGTGGTCATGAACACCTTACAGTAAACTGCGTCTGAGCCCCCCAAGAGCATCATCTGCGTATGAAACGCAGTAAGATGAGCTTCGGGATCTTCTACTCCAATGAAGGACGCCTTCACTGCCACCGTATCCGCAGGGACCACCGTGTCCATGATCGCCTGAGAAAATGGCATTGGAAAGACGCGCAGTGGTGACGGTGGTGTAACTTCATCAGCGGTGGCGCGCCCTCTCTGCTCGTGAAGAGCCTGACGTAGCTCTTCGTTCCTGACTTGATAAGCCACCAACTCTTCATGCATCTTTGCTTGTTCAGCGCGTGACGCCGCCACATCCTCCTGCAGCGCACGCATCATCTCCATCATCTGCGCCATAGTCACGGCGCTTTCCTCCGTTGGAGGTGCAACTGAACTTGATCGCGTTGTTCTCATTCTTCACGACTCAACAAACTTCACGAAAAACTATACAAAGCCTCTAAATCTTCAAACAAACTCCAGACAAGCAATTGATGCGGCAATTAATCGGTGAAATCTCAACCAATTCTCAAAAGACTCCAAGAAACGTCCAAGAAACTACGACGTCGCCCAAAACCTCTGCGCGAACCTCTCAAACTCCGAAACGAAACTCAGCGAAGTGATTGACGCGAAAATCAATCGATAGAAATCCTCTCAAACTCGAAAAAACTCAATCTCACCGATTAGAAACTCGAGCGAACAGTGAAAACTTCAAGAAACGTTCCTTCACCGATTAAACTTCGAACAAACGGTGAAAAACTCCAGAAAGCAATTGCGACAGCAAGCAATCGAGCAAGAACTTTAAGAAACTTCACAAACTTACGTTGTGGATGGGAAACACGTTTTACACGGCTCCACGGTGGGCGCCTGATGATCCTGCCGCTTGACCGAAGCGCCAGAGCCTTGCCACGTCGAGATCTATCCACGCCGGCTTCGCGTCACGCAAGCTATTGCTCTTTACGTTCCGTCCTCAACGCAAGAACCTGAAAGAACAAGGTGGCGCCACTGCGGCCGGTCGCGCTCCGACGCTCAAGTCAGTGGCCAGAATCATCAAAGAAACTCAGAGAAACTATAAACTAGGGACCGTGCACTCGTGTATTCTCTATGTGAAATGAATCACGAAATGAGTTGCATACTGAAGAGTACCTCAAACATTTGTTCTGAATCCCTTATATACCTGAGCCTTTTCTCTCTCCTGACGGTTACACTTCTGGACACGTAGCTCGCATCCAGCTGTACACGTGTCACCATCTGGAGCTTCTACGACTTGAGCGTCACTTCTACTCTTCTTGCTTATGCGACTAAGTTATCCTCGCAGGGTATAACTTAGCACGTAGCTTGCTCTGGAGCGCGACCTCTACTGGGCGAGTACCTGGTGCCACTGCATACGCCTTCTCTGTGGTCCCGCCTGCCACAAGTGCTATTTGCTTCAATACTACACCATGAATGCTTTGGAGAATTGCGCCTTCAACCAGTCCTCATGCTAGGGTGTGATCATCTGATAGCCTCAACCTCCGCTGCTATGTGACAAACATGCCACTCGTCCTTCACGCCTGTACCTCTTGGAAGCCTTAAATAAGCCTTCCTGAATACTCGACGATGTGTAAACCGCCTGCCTCTTTTGGCGATGTGCAAACCGCCTGATCTTCTTATCTTCACATACGACGATCACGTTACAACTCTGGCGACTACCGGTTACGTGTGTTAGAAACCGGAGAACGCCACCACTCCAGCGAGCGGCGACTTCATCAACTCCTGAGCCACACGCCTTCTCTCACTTACTCTTCCTTTGCCACGTGTCCTTATCAAGCACGTCAACAAGGTTGCCTCATGCTACGTCATCACACTCGATGACGATACACCGATGGCCGATGATCATCTCTCTCACCAGATGACCAATCGGTTCACGATTACGTTTCGCCCTCTGCTCCCGGGTGCTCACCTAGGCGTTGATCACGCACCCTCTCTGACCACCCCCTGATCACCGATCACCCTCTGGGTGACTTTCTCAATGACTCATCTGCTTCCCTGGCTCACGTGTTCCGCTAAGATCGGTTCACGTGACTATCTGTTGCTGACGTCATCGACTACCGATGACCGACCGGATCAATAAAATTGTATAATATCTTCCATTTTTGTTTTAGAAATTTTCTATAAAACATTGAGATTCTAGCCAATAGATAAAGTTTTGTCAGTAAAGCTAAATTTTAAGTGCGTTCTTTAATTAGATTAACAACAAAGTCGTTTTTTTTTTTATTAAATATTCTCAATTTTATTAAGAATGTTAGATTTAAAAAAAACGTTTGATGGTTTACTGATTCCAATTAAAAAAACTGACTTCAGATTTAAGGAAAAATCATTAAAAAAGAAGAAGAGAATATCGGTTTCATCTATAGTACGTTGAATTGATGAGTTAGACACATCATATCAATACAAATTAACAAATTCAAAAGATTGACTTGTTCATCTAGATGATGATGGATTGATGTCGAAATCAACCCACTTTCTCGTTCTTAATAAGTTGATTAATATAAAATATATGTTATTATTTAAAAGGTTGATAAAACTATAACATTACACAATAAGTTTTACAATATCAAAATAACTAATACTCTTAAGTAGAATCACAAAATGTTGTATCAGAGAGTTTGTTTATGATATTAAAAAAAAAATTATTTAAAAAGTTACTCATATAATATCATCCTCAAAGTATTAAGTAAGTTTTCTAGTTCAGGTTTAAGGGGAGTAGATTTCTTCTAGCGGAAGGATTTGAAGCACATTTTTGTCTTCACAAAAGTCAGTCTCACTATTTCGACTTCAAGTCTGGATAACATCATTAGGGTCAATCACCGTATCCGAGGTATTGTCTGTTTTGGAGGTTGTTACTCCGTTATGATTTTGTCTTTAAAAGACATCTCAATGGATTGAAGAAGAAAGAAATATATAAACTGTTATTCCTCTCGACTCCTAATGTGAGATATTGATGGTAACATAAGATAATAACTAGATATTATTGATAAAATGTAAATGTTAGTTTTTTTTTATTAACCAATCAGTAAAAAAAAGTGCTTTTATTGCTATTTTTTTCAGATTTCTTGGATACCTTCCCCAATGGCATTCTCTCTTAAATGAATATTGACATTACAGTGGTACTACAACCATAACTATATTAATTCCCTCTGTCACATTTATTAAAAATATTCAACACTTTCAACGTCTATGTTAACCTCTTTATTTTTCGTTTTTCCACAGCCTTCTTCTTTATTTTATAAACAAAGTTCAATGATTATAAAGAAAAAAAATGGGATAGTAAATTAGAGTTTAATTAGACAGAATTTGACCTACACATTAAGTGAGTTAGTAACTTGTAGATCCATCTCTAAAATTTAAAAGCGACAAAAAAATGATACAAACAAAACTAAATGAAGTTAATTTTTTAGGAATTAATACGTATTTATGATATTAAAGAAAATGGTAAAATTTATTGAAGTATTAGGATAAAAATAAAATTAAAAACAACATCAAATTGATATAAAATACACCACATTGATATTGAGCTTGATGATGGATAATATCATATTCAATGGGGAGAATACACTTGTAAAAAATTTAAAGAACAATTGGTGAATGTGAAAAATTAAAATTTGTGGAACAAAGAATGTGAGTTGTAAAATTAAGATTCAACAAATAATAAATATAAAAGTTCAAACTATAAAGTTTAATCAGTAATGAATGTGAATAAAAAAAACTTTAGCAAATTTTCAATATAAAAACGTTGAAACACCTCTAAATATTTCGTTTTAATTTAATTTATTTATTTATAATAAAAATAATTTTTTTTATTAATTTACACAAAATCATTCTTTTGATAATAAAAAATATAAAGAAAAAGAAAAATGGTGTATTTAATAATCCGAAAGGTGTAAATAGCAAAAGTCTAAAAGTTTTGGGTTGCACTTTTTCTGAATGGTCCAATAAAACATAGAGATACTGTATATTTCAACCCACAAAAAAATTAGAAAAAAGAACATTTGAATCATCTTGATGACAGACACAAATTAATATAATCACATCGAATTAACTAAATAAGACATTATGCTAAATACTCTTTAATTTATGAGAGGAGAGTGAATAGGAAGAGAAGATGTTAAATCAATTGATAATGATATCGGATTAGAAGGTATGCAGATAAATTAGTATAAACTTTAGGTTTTTCAACTCAAAATCTTTATATAAAACAAAAAAACTAACAACTCTTCACATTTTTCTTTACAAAAAGCTCTCAATTACTTGATAAAAACATACGGGTCATGGGATCAAAAACACCTATCAAAAAAAAAAAAAATCAAAAACAATTTTAGAAGTAATCCAAAATCATACTTTTAATTGCACCAAAGAGAAAATTTCAGAAAAATCGATTACTCTATCTTTAAAAATGTATTTTTTCATATGTTTCTAAATTTTACCATCAAATGCAATCCAAACACTTTTTCATAAAACATTAACAGATACATTTAAGAGCTTAAAATTTTAACTAGAGGTGGATTAGGAAGAAACTATATATGGCTTGGAATGTGATGGTAGAAGGTGAAACCTACAATCCTATGTGCGAAGAAGAGGTAGAGGAAACAGTGTATCTTATTCAGCTGCAGAAGGTGGACAACATATACAAAACTTGTTAAACGTGGATGAATCTAGTGGCTTTTGCTCACAAATACTGTTGAGGGTTATCTATGGCAGCACATTTATGGTATGATGGAATTAATAACCAGAGTTATAGAACGATCCTAATATTAATCGAGTGTCTTTTCTAATTATCAATTGTTTACGTTTATAGAGGAGAATAATTTAATGTCTTTTCTAATTATCAGTTGTTTCTCTTTATAGAGGAGAATAATTTAATGTCTTTTCTAATTATCAGTTGTTTCTCTCTTTATAGAGGTGAATAACCTTGATTTTGTCTTGTGTGTTATGATTCTAGTATTTAATTATTGATTTTTTTCCTCTTTAGTTAAACCTAGAATGAGTGTACTACTTGTATATATTCAGATTATTTGTTTTGATTTGAATACCAAGAAAGAAAAGATATTCATTCTCATATCTTTTGTCTTTCGTTTACTCTTAAGAATTGAGGTTCACTTAAGAGTTGAGGTAAAAGACAATTTATATACTTCTTCTTTTTACCGTACATTGAGACTTTTTTAAAGACAAAATCATAAAGGAATATTGACCTTCAAAACAAACAATATCTCGAATAATAATCTTAACAATGTTATCTCTCGAATTTGAGGTAAGAAGAATTGGTGTAATAGCTTATATGGGAATGGAGCAAGATAAGGGGAAGGTACATCTTGAATGAAGAATTTGCTGTTAAGTAGAACAAGAATTTGAATTTCCTGATTTTGAAGTTCTCTTCTACTTTTCACTTCCAACGGGATTCTGGTGTAGGATTGTTCTAGCTGTTGGAGTAATTGAATTTAATATGTGGGAGATTCTTTTATTGTTTATAATATATGAGTTGAACGAAAAATTGTTTTCTGACAGATTTTTGTGATCTATATAAAAAAAAATAAAGGAAAATTGTTCATTGTGTTGTTTTCTTTTTGAGTATTAGCAATTATTATGGGTCATTTTCCCATACGTTTATCTTCGTCAACCATTGCATCTTTCTCAGTGATCCATTTTTCAGTCCCCATCAAATATTGTTCCATCACCAAAATGCATACATGCATAGATTTTTCTGTCTCCGTAACAATAAAATAAAATTTTATAACTGAAATCAAAGTTTGGAAGGAGACACTTGATCGTTATTTATTTAAAAAACATGCAGATAATATGTTGCATCACATATATCAAATAGGACTTCTCAAGTGTAGGTTTTTTTGTGTTAATTAGTTATGTATGGAGAAACGTTTCAGATAATAATTTGAAATATACGTATAATTCTCTTAAATCTCGTAGATTAAGTTGAAGTTACTTTATGTTACACATTATGTGGAAAGAGACTCATATACTTCTCTTAAATTACTACAAGAAAATCACGAAATAGAAACAAATTTTTAGAGAAAAAAAATAATGAGTTGCTATAGTGACTAAATTAAAGACTATTTTAGAGATTAAAAAAAAATTTGGTTTCTAAATTAGTTTCAATTATTATTAAATGGTTTCTAAATTGGTTGCTAATTAGACACCAATTTAGAAACCATGTAACAATAATAGAAACTAATTTAAAAATCAAAATTTTTTTAATCTCTAAAATGGTCTTTAATTTAGTCAATATACAAGTCATTATTTTTTGTCTCTAAAAATTGGTTTCTATTTCATGATTTTCTTGTAGTGAATTGTGTGTTCGTGTTGGACACACGTATCAAACACCGACACTTGTAAGACACTCTATGACACGTATCGGTCAAGTGTCTAATTCCAAAAAATATTTGTTAGATTTCTGATAATTCTAACACGGTTCTAACACAATTTTAAAAAAGAGAAATACATTAATTTTATAAAAACTCAAATTTATTGTATAAATTTTTATTATGATTATAAAAATAATGAACAAATCTATAAAAATAAGGAACAAATTTTTTGAACCAGGTATGAAAAATAACTTCATGCTCCAAAAAAATATCTGAAACCTATTTGTGCATATAAATTTTTATTATCAATTTATATAATTCATAATTATATAATTTATAAATTTGTATTCTCGTGTCATACATTCTAGAGATTATACATAAATTTGTATCCCCGTGTCATACATTCTAAAAATTATACGTATTTCCGTATTTGTGTTTGTACCGTATCAATGTCCATGTCTGTACTACATTAGAACATCCTCGAATATTGGATGTTTATTTATTTATTATTCGCCTGTGAAAAAAAAATGCATAACATAACCTAATCCCCTCAATTACATGAGCTAGTAGTATAGGGTTGAGATGAGATTCCCTTAATTCCCCTAAGAACAAAGTATGAGCATTAGGTGTGTAGCTACATAGAGAAGAGAGCAAAAAAGTACTATAAATTATATGGTGTTGTCTTGTAATTTAGGGTTTAGGTAGTGAAAGGGATAAGCACAAAAGTAGTACTGAGAAGGAAGTGCATATTCAAGTTCTCCTACACCTACCCAATTCATTGTCCCTAAACTTGGAAGGTGTATTGTTAGCCAAACTCAAGTTAAGATCAACACCACCATCACCATCACCACCATCACCATCACCATCACCACCATTAATAGTATTGTGTACTTTCCTCACTGTGCTAATGCTAATTGCACCTGCACCCATTGGCCTCACTAACCCAACCCTATGATGGTGATGATGATCACGTGGAGCAACCAACGGTGTTGATCCTCCGTGCGGAAGCACGATCGGAGAATGAGTGGGTGGTGTGAAACGTTGATGGTGGAGAAAGTAAGTGAAGGGTGAGAGAGCTGCTTTCTGGCGTTCTCTCTTGTGGGCGTTCTGGTGGCCACCGAGAGCTTGGGAATTAGCGAATTCACGGTAGCAGAAGTGGCACTTGAATCTCTTGTGAGGGCAATGAGGAGAAACAGTGCTGCTTGGTGGGGTTAATGGAAAACCGAAGAGTTTCAGTGTTGTTGATGATGAAGAGGAATAAGAAGAAGAAGAAGAAGACGCTGTACCTTCATTACTCTCATGAATAGGGTTTTCTGATGCACCACTCATACTGCTTTCCTATGCTTCACTGGATTGCTTCACTCACCTTCTATCTGCATATATAGCAATAATAATCCTATTTATCATACTTAAACCAGAAAAACATTGTACGAGATTAATGTTTGTGTGCTAAAATAGTTCATACACTGTTACTTAATCAGAAAACTCGTCATTAATATGATTTTTGAGATTGCTACCGTAAAAATTAATAAACTTGTCATATAAAATTTTTCCTAATTGTTACTCAGGTCAATCTGAAGAGACGAGAGATTTTGAGTAATTTGTACTGTTTATGCAGTGTGTCAAAGGAGTCCACAAATTAATTGTTCTTTGATTGCATAGCTGTTTGGTTGACTAATTTGGAATCTTTGTTATATTTGGTTAGAAGTGAGTTCGGTATATCTTCTTTCTCCTGGTTCACATCTTGAACAGTTTAAATATTTTGACGCGTCCACTTTAGTTAATCTTATTTTGGATAATGTTTAAGTGAGATTTAGAGACAAAAGAATAAATGTTTATTCAATAGAGGAGTGATAGATCATTCTGAAAATTTTTCCTTAACACGGTTTAAGGTTTGGTCTTCAAAGATACAATCAGTGAGTTTCTTGTGCACTGACTAGTCTCTAGAACTCCTGGTATCTAACTAGTGCCTAGAACTCCTGAAATGTAGACACTCAATTAAAAGTTGTTAATAGGACGATGGGGTTCATTCTTGAACTTCCCGTTACCTCTAGTTAGTTTTGACAGAATAAACAGTTGGAGTTTTTTTGAATTTTAATTTGTGTAAGGAAAGACAACTCTTAAAGTGAACCATATTTATTTATATTTTTGTTGCGAATAAATTTTTTTACTATTCATATATATAATCAAGTGGTCAAAGAAATTGGTTACTATTCATTTTGAACTTTGTGGTCATATATGTATAGTTTTTTATATTAATTTGAGTGTGAGAACTTATCATAATAAATTAAAACCCTTAAAACCAAATTGATTTGATTGTGAAAGAATATATAAAACAAAATTTATAAATAGCAATATAACGTACAAAAGCTGTTCATAAATATTTAGGATCCATGGATAGGACAAAACTAACCCTCACCGAGTTCTGTAAATTTCAACATTGTTATTAGTCTTGCGCATAAAGTTTTGATGTGACACTGCAAAAAGAGTAGAGAGAAAACCGAACTGGGGGCAAACCCTATGTTTCCAAAAACCTACTTCACCATGGCTAATATTTTTTATTTTCTAAATAAACAGTATTATCTCATACTAAATTATTTTAATTTAGTTAGTAGTTTAAAATTTAAGTATTTCATATACAATTATGTCAAACATTCGAAGAGTTTTATTATATACAAGCTAAATTATTTTTCATAAAAAGCAATTTGTGATCTTACACTATAAACATTGTACACAATTTTGTTCGAATTAAAATAGTTATTATTTACTAAAATACTCACTAAAGAAAATCATCAAATAGAAACCAATTTTTAAAGAATAAAATAATTAGTTGCGATAGTAAATAAATTAGAGACCACCTTAAAAACTAAAAACAAATTTGGTTTCTAAATTAGTTTCTATTATTGTTAAATAGTTTATAAATTGGTATCTAATTAGCAACCAAGGTTTTAACTACCAATTATTTAGTTTCTAAATTTGGTAGCAAAAAATTTGGTTGCTAATTAGATACAAATTTAGAAACTATTTAACAATAATAGAAACTAATTTAGAAACCAATTTTTTTTTTAGTTTTTAAAATGGTCTCTAATTTAGTTACTATTGTAACTAATTATTTTGATCTCTAAAAATTAGCTGTATTTCATGATTTTTTAGTGATTCTTTTAGAGAGATTTTATATGTATGTATGATGAAAATTTTCTTTGTGAGTTACATCTTCCAATGAAAATTTAGGTGTTGGATATGGAATGTGAAAGAATCAGCAGAAATGTACATAAATTCAAACTTCGTTTCCCATCAGACTGTTGCAAAACATGTTAGACAAATGGAATCCTAAGTCCCTAATTAATTATCACATATGACTCCTAGTGCAGATCAAATCAATGGGGAAAGCTAGCTATGCCTTTGGCATCATATTAGGTTTTTTAATTATTAAATACTTACCTTTAATTTGAAATGAATTACATCTCTCAAATGTATTTAAGTTGCATTGCTTTTAAAAAAATTCATTACATTTTATTGGAATATATACTACTTTTATATTTATATTTTTTCTCAATCTCAATTTCGTTGAAATAGTATCACAATTATCATATTAAGGTATTATCCTTTTTGAAACTTGAAGTTCGATAATAATTTTATTTTTAAAAGATGTTTTGAAGGATTATGGGAGGAAGATGTTTTTAAATTATCATTTACCTTGACTCTTTAGCGTTAATGTTTCAATCTCAAGTCCATTAATATAACATCTTTATGGTCAATCACTGCATTTTAAATATGGTTTACTTTTGAGTTTGGAGTCCCGTCACGATTTTGTTCTTAAAAAACATATAAAAAAGTTAAAAAATAAAGATATAAATTGTCCCTAATATCGACTCTTAAGTTATATGAAACAGATGTATTGAAACATAAACATATATTAAATAAACATAATGATTTGCTGGATATTACTAGAAATTGTCTTATTTTCTATTTAAGATATATAGTTTTGTTAGAATTCATAGTTTTCTTTTTGCTGATTTGTTCAGCTGCTATGCACTATGCATTAAGGGGTGAGGTATAGAGGTTTTTGAACTTTTTTGTGTGTAAGGATTAAAACATGCTTTTAGATTAATTTAATTAATTCATTGTTAAAAAAAAACAAACATTAGATGAATTTTGACCATAACTTTTTTTTTATAAATTTAATTTGATTAGAATTTGAGTTCGATAAAATGTTGTAGCAAATTTTAAAAATAAATATATATTTAGCGTAAAATATAATACTCTTTTTAATCATTGAAACAATATATTTACGTTGGAACTTTTAGTCATTTGATTTATTTGTTGGCAAAATAATATGCATGAATTTCATCTTACACTAGTAAAAACTGATTAGGTTTATTTCTATATTTTAAAGAATTATATATATATATATATATATATATTCAATTAGATACCCTTGATTTTAAATTGTACATATTTTATCTTCTAATCTCTTACTAAACTTTTTTTATCAGTAAAGAAAAATAATAAATATAGAGTATTTTAAAATCCTTCAACCCTATTTAGCTACTTACTTTAGTATTTAAATAATTGATAGTTAAGTATTTACATGGTTTAGATACTGATAATTTTTTTAATTTCTAATATAGTATCTAATTTAGTTCATATAATAATTAATTAATTTTTATTTTTAAATTAATTTTTATTTAATTATTTTTTAGTAATGAATATAATTGATTTTTTAATAATCAAGATTCATACAATTTAATTATTTTTGATAAAAAAAATAACAAAGTTAATCTCCATCACAAATCAGCACTTTAATATATTCCTAATCCAATTTACATCCCACAAAACTGAATTTTGTACTACCAAAATGTATCATGATTCATACAATATAATGTTTTCTTTAATGATCAAAGAACATATATAAAATATATTTAGATGAAAAAAAAGATAATTTTTTAAATATAAACTTCCAAAAAGAGAATACATATTTCATATGTCACGGTAAGAATCTTTATGCATTTATAATACAATTTGGTATCTTTTTGCTAATCATATTTTTTTTTTTAAATTATTAATTATATTTTAAAAATTAATTAAATTTGAAAAAATCGTAGTCAACCATCACTAAAAGAAAAATACTTGACTTGCCAATAGAAAGTACAAAAGAGAGAACAAAAGAGAGAATGCAACAAATATATTTGTGTTTTAATTAAGAGAGATGTCTCATTACTAGAGCATAAATATTCTAATCAAGAGGGATGTCTCCTTACTAGAACATACACTTAAGCCAGAAACCATGGTTTCTAGCCCTAAAGAATGTTGTGTGTTGATGATAGCTCTCTGTTGTCTTTTATGTCAAGGTCGTTCCTTTCTGTTTTCTAGTCATTAAGTCATAATATCTTTGATCTCGCGTATCCGCCAATTACCATGATCTCTGTCTCATCACTTATAAATACTATGATCAGGAATGATTCTCCCATACCATACCGAGCTCAACCCATGACCATATAGTCCCTCAACATCTGACGCAAGCCAATGAGACTTAAAATGGTCAGGAATAATTCGTCCATAACCATGTTGGGCTCAACCCATAACCATACAGTTTGTGTTAAAGAAATAGTCATATTTATGTCCACAATCTCACTAAGTTTTTCTCTCTCGTACTGTTTATCAAGGAAGATGTGAAAAAATACCTTGCATTAATAAGCGTAAAAAATATTTTTACCCCTAATATATTTAAATATTATTATTATTATTATTCTACATTTATGCTAATTAAAAAATTTATGTAATACCTCTCAACGGTTATCATTTCTCACTCACTCCCTCTTTACTTTTCTTCTAAAAATTTCACTATGCTTCTAATTCTAATTGGTTGTTCCATTACTTCTTAAATCTTCCAAAATCACACACAATACCAACACGTAAAAAGGACTTTAGTATAGGAGAAGTTTTTTATATGTAAAAAATTATTAGTTTTAAGAATATTACATATCACGAATTTTAAAGTTATGAATCCACATACCATATTATACCATATTTGAGAGTTCTCAAATCATTGATTTTAAACCGTCTATTTTTTTGAAGGAACAAAATTTTTAGATAGTGTGATTGTGGCCAATGACACTATTGATGATGTAAAAAGAAGGAAAGAGGAGTGTATTATTTTGAAAATAAATTTTGAAAAGGCATATGATTATGTAATTTGGGACTTTCTAACATATATGATGAGAAGATTAAGTTTTAGTAATAAGTGGATCACGTGTATTTGGGGATGTCTTGAGTCATCAACAATATCTATTGTTGTAAATGATAGTCCTATGCAAGAATTCAAGTTAGAAAAGGGGTTAAGACAAGGGAATTTGTTAGCTCCTTTTTTATTCTTAATTGTAACAGAAGGTTTAGTTGGGACTGTGAGGCAGGTTGAGAATAAAAATATGCTCCAATGAATAAATGTAGGTCAAAAGGAAGTCAAAATTAATATGTTGCAATTTGTTGTCGTTGATGACACTCTTTTTCTTTGTAAACCCTTCATTGAAAATATTTTGGTGATTAAAAGAATGCTTATATGTTTTGAATTAGCCTCGGGCTTACAAGTTAGCTTCCTCAAGACTAAAATAGGTGGAATGGGTGTGGAACATTCAAAGATGCTTAAATTCTCTGAGATATTAAGTTGTCGCACAATGAATATTCCTTTTATATATCTTGGTATGCCAATTGGGGAAAATCACAGAGCTTTTTGGAAGGATATGATTGAAGAAAAAAAAGATTAGCCAAATGGAAAGAAAAATATATCTCGTTTGCAGATATAGTCACCCTAACAAAATATGTGTTATCTGCTATACCACTTTACTATCTATCAGTTTTAAAATGCCTAATAATGTATCAAAAGAAATTGTTTGCATTCAGAGATATTTTCTATGGGTAGGGGCCATCAAGGCAGGAAAATATCATGGATTAGATGGAATATCATATGTAAACCGAAACATGATGGTGGTCTAAGTAAGAGTTGAGTTACTTTAACAAAGCTTTATTAGCAAAGTGGGGTTAAAGATTAGGAAAAGAGGCTAAAGGGTTTTGTGTCGATATTATAAAATCTAAATATGATTCTTGGCAATCTTTAATCGATTGTAAAGATAACAAAGGTGAATCTATATGGTGGAGAGACCTTAAGAAAGTATGTGGTCATGGTGAAAATGGAAAATGATGCATGAATAATATCCTATGGCAAGTAAGGGATGGTAATAGGATTCTTTTTTGGGACGATGTGTGGTTAGGAGATACACCTTTTAAGAGATAAATATCCAAAAATATATAATAACTTTGAGGAAAAAAAGCTCAAAATAAGGGACGTTGGTTATTGGTATGGTAATAAGTGGTCTTGGACTTTTAGAAGGAGGAGACAATGGTTTGAATGGGAAAAAAATTTGGTCTCTAATTTTTCAACTAGCAACTTAGGATATTCAAATAAAAAACCAGTAATTAGATGATTTGTCCTGGAAGAAGGAAGACAAAGGTTGTTTCACTGTAAAATCTGCATATAGAGTGCTACAAAATTCTATCTCTAGGGAGGATAAGGACTTGGTTGCTTTTAGGTTGCAACTACTTGTTGTTTTGATGAAGTCAAAAGAGGATGGTACTGCCAAATACAAGGAGTCTTGAAAAATTAGTTAGGAATTAATTATTGTTGAGATGTGACTGATTTTATCAGCAATGGTTAGGTAGTTTCAAAGAGAAATGATGATGCAGGCTGGGACTAGAAGAAAGATTATGGATATGCAACTTCAAGGTGTAGAGCAGTGAGTTCTGCAAGCTGGGAGGTGATCAACGATAATTTGAAGAATCAAATGATTTATAAAGAAATTGATGTAATTAAAATTGTATATAAAAAATTGACCACCACCAATTTTAATTCCAAAAACATGAAATTCATCTTTAAAAGTGACAAAAATAAAAAAGGGCAAACCGACCTGCCTCGTTCCACCTCTGGCCCGTTGGGTTAGCAGATTAGGCGAGTCAGGCCAGAGTGGGTTGACGGGCTCAAAAAGCTAACTCGTCCCGCCTAAATGAGGACGGGTTGGCGGGCGACCCCATCCCTATTATTGCAATATTAATGTCAAGTTTACAATCTGGTTTGACAATAGGGGTTCTTTTTGCTTTCGGACAATAAATATGTCTCTATGCATCGTTATTGTAATAAGATTGAAACACCCCTTAAATGTTCAAATTAATTATTTTTTTTTTAGATTAAAAAAATAATCCTTGTACCACTATTCTTAAAATTATGTATGTTAACAAAAATTAAATAATTTTTTCTTGATTGAAATCAAATAATTATAAAATTTTCTCTTTTATAATATATGTTTGCAAACTATGTTGGTAGCATATAGCCTTTATGATTTTCCTATTTTAAAATGTGTCCCCACTTTGTGGGATAAGATCATCTCTCAAAAGGTGACACTACTTTTAGATCATCATAATATTTCTACTTTCCAATAATAACGACAGAAAATAAAATAAAAAAATTATTTGAGCAATGAGCACCTCCATAAAAGCACTAAGAAGCAAATCTAGATCCTCATGTGGGGGACGACTCCTCAAAGTGTCTACATATCATCATATAATAAAGCTACTCAATTGCCAACATATAATGAAGTTTGGAGGGTTGTGATGGAAAAAAAATATTAAGATTATTTAAAATATTAACTGAAATAAAAATTTAATCTTAAAATATAATTTAAATAAAATATTAATATAAATAATAAATAATTTATGTACATTTTTATTTATTTAATTTGATCCATTTTACATTAGGGTGTTTTTATAACATATAGGTACAATGTAAAGATATAATTTTCTTTTTATATTTATTTTTTTTAAGACATTATTTATTATATATTTTGTATTTTTATTATATCCTAATTCAATGGATTTATACTAAATGTGTGAATGTTCACCATTCTTCCAAGTCCTTAAAAAGGTAAAGGGAGGACAAAACATATCATTTCTCATTTTGTTTCAATTCAAGAAATTGATGTTAAGAATGAGTAACTGTTGAGCATTATCTCCACTCCAAAAAAGGGAAAGGGAGGTGACTATGGGGGACAAAACATTTTGGCCACACATGAATAAGAAAATGGTACTACCTAAATAAAATGCCATTTTCATCCTCTCTTTTTTCTTTCACAGACGAGGGTGAATCCTAACAACTAAAAAATCACTAAATAAAAATAAATTTTAATATTTAAATTAGTTTCTATTATTGATAAATATTTTTAAATTGGTATATGTATTGTTCGGTCTAGTTCCTGACCTAAGCATTTAAATATAGTTTTTATCCACTTAAATGAGGCTTAATAAATAAAGTTCGATCCAAATAAATAGCAAACCAATGGAACGCATAACTAAGTTAGTTGATTATATTTATTTAACATGATTTCAGCAAATATAAAACTATAGGACACTATGCTTATCAACCCCCTAAAATAAAGGAAAATATTAATAAATTATTGTATAGTTACTACTTTTGAAGGAGTAAGTGTTATTCTAGACACTAAATATTACACCTATAATTTATGTTCTCATTGACTTAATCGTCAGAGTCTTGTCAACAATTGGAACTCCTGTTGTTGTGATTAGGTATCTAACTAGCTACCAATTATTTAGATTACGAAGTTACAATTAAAATCTTGATAGCTAATTACATATTAATTTAGAAAGTATTTATTAATATAAACTAGTTTAGATACCAATAATGTTTTTAATCTCTAACATGATATATCTAGTCAATACACACTACAAGAAAATAATGAAATAGAAACTAATTTAGAAACCAAATTTTTTTTAGTCTCTAAAATAGTATCTAATTTAGTCACTATAGTAACTAATTATTTTTTGTCTCTAAAATTAGTTTCTATTTCATGATTTTCTTGTAGTGTTAAGGGTGACTCAACACTTATACAAGAATTAAGAAAAGAGATAAGATATAGGACCCCACACCTCAACCTATTTCAAACTCCAAACAAAAATGACCAGTTATCCTTACCTCAAAACTAACCAAAGAAGTCAGCTCTTAACAAGAGTCACTTAAAAACCTACATATCAAACATCGAAATACATAAAAACATAAACAAAGTACCAAACATTAATCCTCCAAAAATATTAGATTTTTATTTTATTTTAAATTCCTACTAACACTTAAAAATACCATGAAAAAAAAAACCATACATATGTTGAGAAAAAATCTATATTCCTACTTTCTATGTATAATTATTTTATTTTGGCACTATCACAAAAAAAAAAAAGTAACTATTCAGTTCTGTTCCACTATATTATATTTAAATGAAATTTGTCAAAAAAATTGCAACAAAATACTTAGGTGGTAGCCAATACCATGTTCCTCTTCACCTACCTCTGTGTTGAAGACTGGTATTACAGTGTACGGTATTCCTGGTTTCAATTAAGGTTGCAAAGTAAATGGTCCAATGGAAGTTGGAAATTTGACTAATGACAGTTTGAAATGATCTTTAGGTTGAAGATTTATGTAAGTTGAAGTAGGGATCTTCATTAACAATGTCTACAAACGATTGGTAGTTATAACTTGACAAAACACAACTAAGAGATCGTAGGGGACGACCACCATGGAATTAGGGTTGCATGCTTCATGTTGGATTACACAACTTTCATATATATTAAGAATTTGAATTACTTGAAGGGTTTAGGTTGATTGGATGTTTTTTTTGGTCTTCGATGAGAGTTAGTTCTTGTAATAGCCTTGTGTATTAGAAAATTTTTGGTTGATGTTGTGTATAAGGGTTAGATCACCTCTTAAATGAATCACATTTATTTATTTATTTTTGCTAATAAAAAAATAATATAAATATTTTTTTTACTTAATTCATCTTCTAAAAATAAAAATAGACTATGTTAATCAAAATAAACCGTACTTTGAATGCAATAATATTAATGATTATATAAAATTTTATATGGGTTAAGACACCTCTTTAGTGATCCCTTTAATTCAATTAATTTTTTGCTGATAAAAAAATGATTATATAAAATTGCATAACTTATAATAAAGTCTATACGTAATCTATATATTTTTTAAGTAAATTTTTAATTGAGATCAAATTTAACTATATATCATTTACATGTTTAATTACGATAATTTTTTTATTAAAAAACTAATTTTAAAAACCAAAATAATTAATTACTAAGATTAAATAATCATTTTATTTTTCCATCTTTTGCTTTTGATAATTGATTTTACGTTAATTTTTTTAATATTGATTATAAGATAACATATTAACATTCATAGCTATAATTTAATTTTCTTCTTAAACATTATAAATTTTGGATTTATCTTTATTTTTTTAGTTATTTAAACCTTTCTTTCATTAAAATCAAATTATTTTATACGGGTTGGATTACTATCTAGTACCTCTTATTAATTTTATTTTTTATCTTATTAAAAAAATATTTTAAAAATTATATAAATAGTATGTGTAATATATAAAAATTACATCATTAGATCTATGTATGGATGAATTTTCTTGCAAAGAGTGTGCATAATAAATATCTGAGGCATATACCCTAGATGGAGTGCACAACATTGTGTGGTGTAAATGAAAGCAGCCCACTACATATAAAGAGAAAATAGAGTAGCAAAAAGTGGAAGAACATGAAGAAGAAAAGTTGGGAACAATACACACACAATGGGGCAAATTTATTCCTCAACCAATTCAATGATCGGCTTTCAAGTACCATGAAACATCATGAAAAGATATTATGTTGCTCATGCTCATTCCAATTACATCTCAATCCAAAACCTTTTTAGATATAAGCCCTTATTTTATACACTATGAGACAAAAACCTTTAATAACATTTCAATATTTTTTGTTTTCTTCAAAATCAAGTAATATTATGTTCTATTTGATCAATATTTGAGTTTAATAAATTTTTTATCAGTAAATAATAAATAAATTAAAATAAAATATTTTAAGGACATCTTAACCCTTATACAGAAAATATGATTAGAGTCAACCTCTCCAATACCTGATCAACAAAACTCCAACAGACTCTACCGACCAACAGATTAATTCTAAAAAATACATAAAATAGGTCACATCAAAATCAAGACCCTAATAACCAAATTTCAATTAAAAGAGGACAAAACACAATACATACAAAACATCCCTCTAAAAACCCACAAACATATTTAATAGTCAAATTTGTCACCCAAAAACAAGTAAAAAAAACATTCTCTAGAATACACTTTTAAGTCTAATAATAATGTGATTAATTGTTACGCTTAATAACCCGATAAATTCAAGATTTCTTCAAATGAACATTAATATAGATTTTTAAATTTTAAAATAATTTAAATTCAAATGCATTTCACTAAATTGAATTTAAATTCCAAAAATATATATTTAAATTTAAAAATCATCTATTAAAATAAAATTAAAACAATTAAGACAGGTATGATTATAAAAGAAATAAATAGGAAAAGCTGATTTTTTTTTTTAATTTATGTTGTCTAATTTAGTTTTATCTTTAATAGAACAACACTTGTAATAGTTCATGTAATCCTTTGTGACCCTAAAAATGAGTCCTCCATAAATGGCAATTAAATTTAGCTTGGTTTAATAATTTGTATGATAGTTCCATTTGTTGGGTTTAGTTTGGTGTGTAGAATATGAGTGTGGGTAGCGAATGCAAGGCAAGTTCTGAAAAGGCAATAAAAATTGTAACATCTTCTTTGTTTACTCTTGTTTGCACTTTTCCTAGTTGCTGCTTTGTCCCACACCAACGAGAGAACATCATAGTTTCGACCCGATTTTGGGTATTCCTCCTCGTTATCGTACTACATGTGTTTTTCTAGGTCACACCCTGTATGCACCAGGTAACATGATGCAAATATTTGTTATTATTTCTAGTTATCTTTCTACATATTTATAACACTGCTCAATATTACTATAACACAAGGGTTAGATGGGGCTTGGGTTATTGTAAGACTGTATCTCAGATATAGTAAAAGATAGAGATATTGGTTTTGCATCACAAATTCATAGGGTTTAGTTTTGTTGTAGTGTCTTTTAGGGCAGGTGTTCCACGTGCAAGACTCAAACCTCCGAAATCTTATCACTTTTTTTCGGGATTTTGCGCTGTTAGGACGTGAAGTAGTGTTGTCGATGACAGTTTTGGAGCTATGACAATTTTGGAGCTGCTACGTTTTTTCTACTCTATAGATAAGGGTTTTGATTGCCTCCTCATCACGCTCACCGCTTTCTTTCTCCTTTTCTATCATTCATTCTTATCTTTTCTTGTTCCAAATATTTTTTTAATCTTGGGTTCTTACTCTTTTAAGAGTTGTTTGATAATTCTTGAAATTTTTCGAGAAGTTCCTGTTGTATTATATTTTTTGAAACTTGCGCAATACACCGTAGATAAATACTTACGGACAGTGATCACGCACGCCTTAGAAAAAACAACATTGTATTTACTACCCTAGATTAGATGTAATATTTACTAATTGTAGTGTTTGTTGAAATTTTTATTGGTAGGTATTGAGTAGTTTAGTGTTGGTCATTTTGTATATAAAGATTGAAATATTTTATTTATTTTTTTTGATAAAAAAATTTAACATAATATTTATAATTGGTACAAATTATGAACCTTTAGTAGTGTTTATTTAGGATTCCTCTCATTTTATGGTAGAGAAGTGAAAGGGGTATAAAGTGGGGGCAAAAAGAATATTTTTTTCTTTAGTTTGTGACAATAAAGATAGTTATATTCAAGTTGATGGACTAATAACATTCTATTTTGGTACTAATATTTATGTGACTTAAGTGTTTTTTTAGTGATGACCAACAAAACTGTTTAATATATTATAATTTAATAAATGTAATGATGATCAATAAAATTATTTAATATATTTTATTTTTTAATATATTTTGTCGGCTATCGATGATTTTAAAGTTATGTACCTTCAACTAGTTGTTAAAAAATATCTTTAAATTATTTCATATTATTTATTCTTTTATTAATATATTAAGATTGTAATTTAGATACTTGGTTTGACACATGATGAAACCAGTTCTTAAGTTTATTAAATAATAATTATATTTTAAAAAATCTAATAATATTTTATTTTTTTCAAATACATACATGCGTTAATTAATTTTTAATTTTTTAACTTTTAATTTTTTTTAAAGCAGACCAAAATAATTCATTAGCCTGACATAAGGTGACCAAATTAAAAAATTTATAACCCATTTAACATTAGACAAGAATAAATCGATATAAAACTTTTAAATAACTGAAAAACCAGGTTGAGTCCAACCAACTCAACTAGTTGATAGTGAGAAAATATGAGATGAAAATTTTAATAATATAAATGGTATTTGACTTGGTATTTTAAATTAGTTTATGATTGGAGTTTTATCAATAAAAAATAATGTTTATAACTAAATGTTCTCAGTCAAATTTTTCAATAAAAATTATTTTACTTTTTTATACACTTACTGTTAATATATTCGAGGAAGGTCCTCTTAAATTATTAAACTTTTTTTTATGTATTCTCAGTACCTTTTTTAACGTGTTTTAATTTTATCTAAAATCTGTATTCTTTAAAACGATACAAATACAAAATAATAAAGGACATGTATGTATTGTATAAATAAAAAAGTACATTTGTGTGTAAATTATCTAATATAACACTAAATCAGAAGACACTAAATTAGGTAGGTAAATTGGAATGATGCAACAATCTTTTATGGAACCATCAACAAAACCTAAAAAAGTAAGACAAAAAAGAATAGTAAAATTTGTTAGAGAAGAAGAAATCCAAAATATATTCACAAATATGAAAATATATTATGGATAAAATTTTACTAATCTAAATACTTATGGATTACTTGTAATGATTTTTTAGACTCAACAATTTGATAAATTTATATATCAAACCATATAGAACAAAACTTTATTGAAACTAACCTGATTATTGGAGTATATGTTTAGAAGCAAGTGTACCTTTCTTTCTGCACCACCATGTTTACTACCTATACCTCCATAATTGTCAAAAATTTCATACATGTGTAAATAAATGTGTTAAATGGGTATGTGATGGCTAATGGGTGATGGTGGTTAAGGTTGTTGTTATGGTGAATGAGTTTTCAAGATTTTTATTATTTTTTATTATGTTTTAGTTTATATTTTGGAATTTGAAGATTTTTCAAATTATATAATTGAAGATGTAAATTACCGATAAATTTAAATTTTATAATGTATAATCTAAAATATAAATTTTATATCTTTGGAATATTATAAATTATATGTTATGAAATACATACTATTTTTCATTTTTAACTTTTAGTTTATATTTTAGATGAAGATCTTTCGAACTATACAATTCAGAAAGTAAATAACTAATAAATTTATATTCCATAATGTACAATCTAAAATATAAATTTTATATCTTTAAATACAACATTTGTATTCTAAATTATATGTTGTAGAATACATAATTATGAATTTGTTGCAATTTATAACGATGTTTCAGATTCAGAAATGCATTTTTAATTGGACAATCTGGAATGTATTCAAAAATAAAATATATTCTGAATTTATATAATCTAAATTTTTTAGAGAAAATTCGATTCAATCAACATGACTCTCTAACAACTATATGTAAAACAGTTTATGATAATGACAAAGGATAATCCAATGCCTCTAGGAGCAAAATTGCAAACACAGAGAAAAGGGGGTATGGTGCTAAAGTGAACACAAAGAAGATGAAGTGTTCATTAAGAGTATAATGGGTATTTCACCACCCCATAGGGTGTATGTTGAAACAATGGGGTGTAGGCAGAATGAGCCCAAACCAAGTATTTTACGAAATTTTTTTTTGAAAAAGCTACATAATTGGATTTTGATCTAACGGCCAATAAACAGTCGATGCGCTCGATAACACTGTGCATCCACGGCGCATGATAAGATTTGTTACCCTGTGAATAGTTATCGTTCTCCATGGGATGCGCTTTACTCCTCAACCCTCCCCGCCACTTCTATCTTCATTTCTTTTTCTTTGATTATTTTTTTTTTCCGTTCTCAAAATTTTGTAGTTTGTTATTGACCGTTGAGCCAACCTCGTATTCCCAACGATTCTACCTGGTATGTTTTATGGCCATTTTAGTGTCATGTTCAATTTTCAATTTCGAAAACTGAACCCTTTTTAAATTTGTTTTATCACCTGTGATTGATTACTGGTTTGAATTTATTTACTCGCTGTTTTTCATTGTGGATTTCTGTTATTTGGTTTTGGGTGTGTTTCTCAGTGTCTGGAATGGTGCTGGGATTGACTGAGATTTTGGATAAATGGCTTTGGATCTGTGAGGGTTAAGTATGAGTTCATTGTTTTGAGAATTTAAATTGTGGTATGTGGCAGTGTTTTTGGGGAGACCCACATGAGAATCTTGGACATTGGTGAATGATATTTGTGTGCTAGGAAGTGGTAGTGGATAGTGAGAATAATAGTTGTTATACTAAGAACTATTAGCAGATAAGTTCAGTTTGTTAGTATGAACTCTGATTGGTTTTTGCATAGGGATTAAAACTCACTTTTACTGAATGGAATGTATCTGTAAATGAAATATGTTAAGGGTGTGTTGTTTAAAAGTTCTGTTACTTGCCTTATACTGGGAGCCCCTTCCCTCTGGTCCCTTCTATTGTTATTTATCCTTGTTTGGTGCTACAATTTTCCATTTGATTATCCTCTTCATTAATTGTTAATCTCAGTGCTAGCATATGAAAAATATAGCATCTAAACTTAACTGTATTATTGAGTATTTAAGCTAATTTTTCTTATATTTGGAGGCATATCAGCTTAATGACTGTATATTATGCTGATATCTTCATCTGCTTGTCTCGTAGGTTTAAACATCTGCAAACCAATTGGGCTGTTAGTAGTACTGGCAAAAATGTCGGAAGGAACCAGTTTGGTCCTGGAATCATCTGAAAATGGCACGGATTTGTCTCAGGACGACATTGACACCATTGAGGAAACAGCAGAGGAAACAATTTTGTCAAGACAAACTTCTGTCAACCTTGTTCCTTTTATTGGTCAAAGATTTGTATCTCAAGAAGCAGCTTATGAATTTTATTGCAGTTTTGCTAAACAGTGTGGCTTTTCAATTAGACGACACCGAACTCGAGGGAAAGATGGAGTTGGAAGGGGAGTTACAAGGAGGGACTTCACTTGCCATCGTGGTGGTTTTCCCCAGATTAAACCTTCTGATGATGGAAAGGTGCAAAGGAACCGCAAATCATCTCGCTGTGGTTGCCAAGCATACATGCGTATTGTGAAAAGGGCAGATTTTGATGTCCCTGAATGGCGTGTTACTGGTTTTAGGAACATACACAATCATGAGTTACTAAAATCCAATGAGGTGCGCCTTCTTCCGGCGTATTGTCCGATATCTCTTGATGACAAGAGTCGTATATGCATGTTTGCTAAAGCTGGAATGTCAGTAAGGCAGATGTTAAGACTGATGGAACTTGAGAAAGGTGTCAAACTTGGTTGTCTTCCTTTTACAGAGATAGATGTAAGAAACCTGCTGCAGTCTTTCAGAAATGTGGACAGAGATAATGATGCCATTGATTTGATTGCTATGTGCAAGAGGTTAAAGGATGAAAACAACAACTTCAAATATGAATTCAAAATAGATAGTAATAACAGGCTTGAACATATTGCGTGGTCCTATAGTTCATCCATTCAATCATACGAGACATTTGGCGATGCTGTAGTTTTTGATACCACCTACCGAGTAGATGCTTATGACATGCTGTTGGGATTTTGGCTTGGTGTGGACAATAATGGCATGACTTGTTTCTTTAGTTGCGCACTTCTACGGGATGAAAACATATTGTCTTTCTCATGGGCTCTAAAGGCAAGAACCTTGTGATATTCTAACTTGATAATCTTGTATTTGATTTCTCAATTGCCTGCTATGTAGTGTAGGTTTAAGTTACTGTCCCAAAACCTACAATTTGTTAGCTTTTGATAATGTTTTTGCAAAATAAAATCTGAGACCAAATTTTTTAACTGTATAATAAGAGCATCTAATAATAATAGGATTTGGTTAACATGTGACCGCAAGTTAAGAATTAAACATAGCATTAATGTTAAAGCAGCAAAATCTTGTACGTTGTTTTTCTTTTCAGTGTCTGATTCTTTGATGGGCATATTTCTTTTTCTTGATAGTAGAATAACGATGACAATCCATTGGCTGATACTTTTGTGCAAATTTTTATGCTGCAAATTTCCTTTACATGATATTTATGAGATCTGTTTCATTTGAGTTTTTGTTTTTAACTTAATAATCACTATGCAGGCTTTCTTGGGGTTCATGAAAGGAAAGGCTCCACAAACAATCTTGACAGATCACAACACTTGGCTGAAAGAAGCTATTGCAGTTGAATTGCCTGAAACTAAACATGCCTTTTGTATATGGCATATTCTTTCTAAGTTCTCTGATTGGTTTTCTTTACTTCTTGGATCACAATATGATGAGTGGAAAGCTGAGTTCCACCGGCTCTACAATTTGGAACTGGTGGAAGATTTTGAAGAAGGCTGGCGGCAAATGGTTGACAAATATGGACTCCACACAAATAAACATATTATTAGCCTGTATTCGTTGAGGACATTTTGGGCTTTACCATTCTTGAGGCGCTACTTCTTTGCAGGATTGACCAGTACATGTCAGTCTGAGTCCATTAATGGTTTCATCCAACGTTTCTTGAGTGCCCAATCTCAACTAGACCGCTTTGTGGAGCAAGTCTGTGATATATAATTTGTTTCCCTTAGTCTTATTTATTGATATGTTATGCCCTATTTAAATATCAGTTTCTGCAGGTGGCTGATATTGTTGATTTTAATGACCGAGCCGGAGCGAAACAAAAGATGCAAAGGAAACTGCAGAAAGCTTGCCTCAAAACTGGTTCACCTATTGAATCCCATGCTGCCACTGTACTAACTCCTTATGCCTTAAATAAACTTCAGGAAGAGCTAGTTTTGGCGCCACAATATGCATCCTTCCTGGTTGATGAAGGTTGTTTCCAGGTCAGACACCATTCTCAGTCAGACGGAGGGTGCAAAGTATTTTGGGTTCCTTGTCAAGAGCACATCAGCTGCAGCTGCCATCTGTTCGAGTTTTCAGGCATCTTATGTAGACATGTGCTACGTGTCCTGTCAACTAATAACTGTTTTCACGTCCCTGATCAATATTTACCCGGCCGATGGCGAGGCATCAGTTCATCTTCTGTTAACCACTTCCGGGGTGCCACTAGTAGGGATCAGCCTGAAAGGATGCAACTTTTGGAATCCATGGTTTCAACATTTTTAGTGGAATCCATTGAAACTGAGGAACGTCTGGATGTTGCTTGCGAGCAAATTTCCATGGTGCTATCACGCATCAAAACTCTTCCCAGGTCTCCACATGGGGTGAATGACATTGCATTTAGTTATCCATCAGATTCATTAATCCTCCCAGAGGTAGAAGATGCTGATGGAATGATTCCCGGCTTTACAATCACAAATCCCCATGATTCTATCACTACAGGAAAGCTCAAGGAAAGAAGGGCTAGAGATGGAGTCGATCTCACAAGGAAGCGCAGACAGTTTTCTGCACCATTGTGTGCTCAATATGGACATGATGCAACTGATTGCTCAATAATGGCGACTGACAATATGAGTGGAGATGCATTAGGGTACTTGTAGAGTGGGTGGAAGCAGTATTGCTGTACAAAGTAAATGCATCTTTTTTGGGGGGGAGGAGGCACATAAATGCAATTTTTTTAATTTCAGATGCATGTAATACATCTTTTTTATATTTTCCTTCACTCCAGTGATACACATGTTGCCTCCCTCTTTTTACATGAGCAAATGTTTCGGTGCTTCTTGCACCACTGTATGAGCATGCGAATTTTGATTTACTTAAATACATAAATCTTTTTGCTTGTACTTTTTTTGCATGTGTAGAAAGAATCGTTGTTTTTTGAATCTTCTGCCTTCAATCATGACGGCTGTGGTCATGTAGGTTTCACCTTGTTCATAAAAAGTTGTAGTTGACAATAAAGTGTTTTTTTTGGTGTACTCGTAAAAGATGTTATTTAGCTGGATATGTTTGAGTTCATAAGCTGCATAAAAATGTTGTTTCTGTGCATATTTATAAACTGCACGATATTTCACTTAATCTCTCTGATTACAAATATACATACGATGGGATTGACAACTATGATGGTATCAAAATTTCTATTATCGTTTATGACCATTAGAGTCTTTCTTGAATTTGAGCAAATGATATTTTTGTCTTTGGAGCCCCTTCAATAAATTGTTTCCCTAAATGATAGTAACGAAATCATTATTGGTCAATGATCAGTTGGGGTAATTTATTATTAGCTATATTACAAAAAATTCTTGATCATTTGTACCAATCAGAGTCACTGCCACACAATTTGTTTGCGAATGAATCCTGATTATTGCTAGACATATCTAGAACTTGTATATTTACATTCCATGCTATCAATCATAAGCTAGCATTCTGGATGCTTCCTCTCTTATTACAATATGGAATTACACATTTTGGGCAGTGCCTTACCTATCTATGACTTATTCTGCAGAATCTTCTCCCAGAGAAACTTTACTTAGCCTGCTTGGCAATGATTTAGCACTGTTACTTGCAACTTTTCTTCTCCCATTTTTACGTTGACGAGATCTCAAGAGAGCTCTCCAGGCTAGTTCTTTTCCCATGTTGGATTTGGTGGAAGGGATTTCTTGGGAGGTGTTTCCTTGGCTGTTGCCAGCATCAAAAGAGTCCTTCTCAGAAGCCATTAGGATGTTCAAGAAGGGTAGCTAGGACAGTGAGATGGTGGATATTGAGGAAGGGTGATCAAAACATGGTAGTAGCGAAGTAGGTGTCAGATTTTAAGGTGGTTTTTGTGACAGTCTCCACTTATAATGCACCACATGCAAGAGAATCTATGTTGGATGGCAGCAAGGTTAATGGGGTGCTCAAGGAATCACTTGCAAAAGTTCATCACTCTTGGAATAAATTAAACAAGTGTGTGCTGTCTTGTATATGAAGAAACTATTTTCAATTATAGGACGTGGCATTGGCCCTGCGGTCATTCACCTGTGCTGTAGACAATATGCAGAAGATGCTCATACAGATCTTTTTCTTGTTTGGTTACAGCTTTGATCAAGATCCTTTAATTTAATCGGCCACTTCATGGTCGCAAGAATAAAAGGACTAAATCATCATAAATGGTAGCCATTTGAAGTGTCAAATTGAAGCAGCTATATGCTGATAAATTTATCATTATTTTGCATTAGTTAATAGTTAGTGTAATATAGATTTAAATTTTTAAGTTAAGAGTTTGAGTGTTTTTTCACTGTTTTCCTGCTATTTTTATATTATGTGATGAGGTGTAGTTCTAACACCTTTTATAAACACTCTTAACACTAAGTCTTCAAAAGAGTGTGAGAATCTGACAGAGAAAAATGTATTTTCAGAAGAAAAACAAATATTGAACAAAATATTCTACGAGTATGCATACTAAGAGGTATAAGGAGTTTAACTCAACTCTTTCACATTAAAGAAAATTGATAGCAAAATAACCGTAGATATGACATAATCATGTGTTAAAGAACAAAACATAGTTAGACAAAAAAAAAATTATGTACATTCATTTTCCGAGGCAAAGAAAAACTATAGTAGCACAAGTAATTGAGGAATAAAAATAATCTCTATCTGCATAATGTTGCAACGAGTAGAAACTACATAAAACTGTTGGTCTTATTTAACATGAAAATTTTTATAAAAAAAAATCATCGTGTGTCCAATATTTTTCCAGAGGCTCCTCAAATAGTTAGTTATGCATAAATTAGGGTTTATTTATCTTTAATATTATTTATTATAAATTGTTTGTTGATATGAGATTTTGAACTCACTTTTCAAATACATAGACATTTCATGTATGAAACTATATATTTGTAGGTTGTTTGAATAACAAGTGATATAATAGATACAACAAAGCTTGTTGAGATATGCTATAATAGTATATTAAGAAGTGAGTTTAAGTCTAACGCATACTCATAAAATTGACTTGTAAGATAAATATTGTCTCATTTATACACTATAAATTAGTCTTATCTTCCAAATTATCATCTCACGACCCTATTCATTATTCTCTTCATATCCACTTATCTTGTGCATGCTTTTAGATATTTACCATTTCTCAATATTTGAGAAAATTTTGCAAAAGTGTTTTACCAAACAAATTGTTTCATTCATCAAGAGAACTTCCATTTTCATGATTTATTCATTCAATAGCCTATGTGATTCACCACCACATCTTGTTGTTTTAAAATAAAATATAATTTGTCATATCTTTGTGCTAATCATTCATCATCTAATCATTTGCCCTTCTAAACACTTGATGTGTGAACCATTAATTTCCTAACTCCTTATTAAACATGTTATCAAATCACTTTTGATTGATTGTTCTCACCATAAACCTTGGAGAGATATCTCTACCATATAGAAGATTTTGTCTTACTTTTTCCTATAATTAGATTTTCCTACTACCATACTTAGATTTCAACACCTCTCACAAAGACCTAATTTGTAAGTACATATTCCATCTCTATTTAGGTGAGAGAGCTTCATTGAAAGACCTAACATGATCCTTAGAAGTGCATAGTTTTTTTTTCCATTTCAACACATCTATTTTTTTTTCACTCTTCAACCCTTTATAGAAAGATACTTTAGATACCCTCCAACTTTTTTGCCACAAATTTAGGATGCTTGAGATGTTTTTTCTAGATTTATTTTATTTGCTATACTATGTGAAACAGAAAAAAAAAGTGTTAGAGTTGTTTTACATCAAATAATTCAACTAGAAATAAACCTATAATATGATGGAAAAAAAAGTGTATATACAACTACTATGGTTGGAAAAGAAATAGATAACTCAACAAAGTCCGATTGAACTAAGTGAAATTTTTTGATCGGTGTAACCCAAAATCTAAATAAACCAATAAATTTAGTTTGCCATGACTCTATATTAGACCAACAGACTATTTTGATCCAATTTAATAAATAAAAACAAATTAATTAAAAAAATAAATGTTTTTTAAAATCAAAGTAACATAAATAAAATTAATTTTAATTTTTAAGTATAATAATTAGAAAAATATATATTCAGATGTATATATTTAAATAAAAATATTATTTATTTTTAATAAATATTTATTCTAATTAAAACTTGTCTTATAAAAACAATTATTAGTATTAAGAAATAATAATAATAATAATAATAATAATAATAATAATAATAATAATAATAATAATAATAACAGTTATTATTATTATTATGAGAGTTGAACGAAAATATGCATGACATTAAGGCTTTGTTTGGATAAGGAGAGGAAAAGAGTAAAAAGTTATCTTGTTTGAATTTGGAGAAAATGAGTAGATTTGATTAGAAAAATCGTAGATGATATTATTGATATGATTAAAATGTAAAAAAAAAAGATGTTTTTTATTAATTAACCAAAATACTTTATGTCATGGAATTGGGAAATTTTTTAATTAAAATAAAGATAAATATTTAGATATATATGTTTATTTATATATTTATAAAATTAGTTTCAAATAAAAAATAATATTTATAATTAAAAGTGTACATATTTATGTAATTATTGTTGTTTGAAAATTGTAATTAAAGAAGAAATGTAACTTTAAGTTTTTTCAACCAATATTTTTAAGTAAAGAGAATAATATTGGTAATCGTAATGCATATCGTGTTGCTGAATAATTAAAATTCTTAATACTTCATGAAAAGTTACCATTTCAGGTTGAAAAAGTCTCGTTATGCTTCCTTCAGATATTCTAATTGGGTTTTGAATCCAGTGGATTGTACAAGGATGGTAATTTAATGTTTTTCTGTGGTTAGTTTGGTTGTTCCTTAGATAATCAGGTAGGCTTTTCGTGGTAAAAGTATGGTAAGGTGTTTTACTCTTTATGTATAAAGATTGAAATTTTTATTTTTTTTTATTGGATATAAAAAAAAAGTTTGAAAACATGTTTTGCGGCAACAAATTACTGAGAACTGAAAAAGCTAAAACTTGTAACTTCTTTTATTCGCAGTGAAAAATCACGACCCTGATTCATTTTGAAGTACACTATTAATCATCACAAAACTACACACTGAAAAAGTTCAAAACAATTACTCAATTAGTGTTAAGTATTTTTTTTCCACTAACTTTTGAATTCGTATGTTTTGATTATTTCAGTTCTTAATTTTCTTATACAATTGAATAAATAATATTAATTTTTTATGACAATTAATCAGTGCATAAGGATGGATCTCTTTGAATCTTTAAAAATATAGAACACTTTTTAGACAAAGTGTCTGTGACACAGATTGCATTTTGGCATTAAAGATAAGGCTAGGAAATGGGCACTACAATTATGTTGGGATAACTATGAAATGCATTTTTGTAATTAATTATTGTGGAAATAAGAACCATTAAAAGAATTATTAAATAAAAATAATTTTAGAGATAAATAATAATTAGTTGTTAAGTTGATTAAATTAAATACTATTTTAGAAACTAAAAAAAATTATTAATTTCTAATCAGTTTTTATTATTTGATAAATAATTTTTAAATTGATATTTAATTAGCTATAAATATTTTTTTACCAGTGATTTATGGATGTTAAAATTTTGATAACTAATTAGATAACAATTTAAAAATTATTTATTAATAATAGAAAATAATTTAGAAATCAATAATAATATCTAATTTAGTCAATATAACAACTAATTATTTTTAATTTTTAAAATTAATTTTTATTTGATGATTTTTTTAGTACTGAACATAAAGATTTATTTTTAAAAAATAAGAAAAATTTTGTTTTTTCTCTTTGAAAAAACCAAACCAACATGAGGAACACTGTTACCACCGACATCAGAGTTCCATTTGTCAAATTGACCTATTTGGTTTCTTTTGGTGACTATTTTTGTCCCTCTCAGCATCAACTACATTTTCCACCTCAGAATAGCACTTTTTGGAGGTTTGTTGTTATGCTCAGCACTTAGGTTTCAACCAAGAATATCAAGTTCTGGTGAAGAAATAACAACTCTTCATCTTTAATGCTTTACCCCAAGTCAGAAGCAGAGAATTCATTCCTTTCTAATTAAATTAACACTTTGTGATTCCTTTCCTTTTTCTGTGGCTTTCTCACATATAAAGACTTGTTCATCAAGCATTTTACACTTCATAAGGGTCAACTTTATCTTTTCCTTGGTAAGAAAAAAAATATATATTATTAAGAAGTGGACTAAACCTGACTCAACTTCATAAAATCAGTTTATAAGATAAGGTTTGCACTCACTTATACACTATAAAATGTTCTAATATTTAATCGATGTAAGATTTCCAACACAACCCTCTCACGCTGAGAATAGTTAATGTGTGGGACAATATATTATGGATGGTCTAATAACACCCCGAATGACATAATAAACCCATCAAACAATCGCTAAGATAGACTCGAAACCATTTGCCTTGCTTCTTTATCTTCTTTTTTTCTTCTTTATTTTATCTCAATTCTTTATTTATAATATATATTATCATCACAAAATGGATGTAATAATCATATAACTAAATGATGGTTGTATTCAATATTTTTCTAAAGCAAATATTAAAGAGGTCTTTCTTTGCCAAAGGTTTAAAGGTGAATCCAAGTTCAATGCCCCACGTCTCTATATATGTTATGCAAGAACTATATAACATTTACTTTCTAGTATTTGAGGCAATAAAAAAACTGAATTAACTGAAAGGTACTCTGCACTTTTTTTGGAGTGAAATGGCCATAATGTACACATTTTTTTATGTGTCATGACTCATTAGCACTAACTTTGTCTTCATCAATGAGTACACTTCAAACACAAACATATGGTGCTAATTTACAATTGCCTTTGTGGGACTGTTTGGTATTAAATCCCACACACAGTGGGAATCTTTGGCCTTTAAGCAACCTTTCCTCCAAGCAATTCTGAAACTCTTTCTTCCCTTTTCCCAATTCTTTCCTTCAAAAACTTCAAAACATAAAAACTTCATCTTCTCCCCTTCTGTTGAATTGCATCATTTTTCTTGAGCTCCCAAAAAATGGCAATCACACATGCTGACCTTCAACCAAGCAGAAGCAAGACAGATTTGAGCAGCAAAACTGGTGCCTTCCTTATGGTTCTCACAATACTAATAGGCCTCTTCTGCTTCATCCTATGTCTCATAGCAGAAGCCACACGTTCTGAGGTACATGTTTGATATGTTTGCAAAATTACAATTCTTTTTTTTATCAGTAAAGAATAAATAAAATAAAATTAGACACTTGTGTCTCAACCCTTATACTGAAACTTCAAAAGTATCCAAACGCTTAGGCACAAAATGGCCAAAACCAACCTGTTGCCATCATACATCGGACAAAATTTCAATTTTGCCAGATTGTCCCCTAAGGGAATGAACCTCTCATGAAGTTTAATGCATAATCTGGTGAATGATATGATATGATTTGGTAGGTGACATGGATGAACACAGGTGGAAAAGAAAATAGAGCCAAATCAGAATGTGCTTACAGTGGTAGTGGGAAAGTACCATTACTATGTGCTGCTTCTGCTTTTGTTGGACTTGCATTTGCCATGGTCATGCAACACACTTACATGTTGATAGCAGTGAGCAAATCATCACCTTCTTTGCTTACCTGGGACCCTCATTCTCCCTCTGCCAAGTCCCTAACATGGCAAGCAGCGTTTTTCTTCGTTACAACTTGGTAAGAGGAACACCCTTTTGTTCTTATGTTCTTGAATATCACAGAAAACATAGCTCTTTGTTCTAGTTTGCCATAAAATTTCACAAACCTTATCTAATTTCCAATTCAAAGATTTTACTAGTGGACCAAATTGCTTTGAAATTAGATAGAAATGAATTGAAATGGAGTAGAAATCAAAACTCTGGTGAAGACAGTGGAAAGAAAAGGAGGGAATGAGAGAGGTTTGATGACACCAAAGAGAAGAACAAACATAAACATAGGCTATTGCATGGTCCCATCATGGATCAATTATTTGAAATCTTATTTTCATATGTTATTATCTTTTAGCAGACCAACTTCAGCCTTGTATTATTAGGAAAGGAGCATTATCTTTCCACCTAACTATTCTTAATTTAAATTAATCAAAATCCTAATTCAATATTAATTCCTGCATATGTTAATCATGTGATGTAATAATATAGGTGCTCCCACCAACAAAGCAACAGCTCTGATTATAACACCTTTGTTTAACAGTAATGGATAACTACATGTCTAAGTTTAGTAACCATATGTTTAACAGTTTAACATCTATCCACATTTTATACTATCTACTGATACAAAAAAATATTCATCTTTTAGCAATCAAATAAACCAGAAGTAAAAACATGTGAATTGGAATTCCTCCTTGTTTTAATTGTTTTAATGGAATCATAACCAATGAATCTTAATAACGGATTCATTAAATATATTGAGTGATGATTATTCCAAAAGTTTCTTGAAAATGTGATAAGTTTTAATTATCTACTACCTTTTTATGAGGAAACCTTCTTCTCATTCTCTATATAACGAGAATTTGTGAGGAAAAAAAAATACAGGCAAGTGAGATGAGCAACATAGAAAGTAAATAAGAGAATAAATATTCCCTATAGTATGAGATTAAAAATCATACTAAGAGGCTGGAGAGACATTGTATTTCATCCTTGTTGGGTGAGACTGAGTGTTATCCTTACACAGACAGAAACAAATATTGTATTTCATCCTTATTGGGTGACATTTTCTGGACTAGGTCGGTCGGTTTTAATTTCTGAAGTTGAGGAGGTTTTTCCAAGTTAAAAATTTTACTTTTATTATTCTGTTTTACTTTATTTTCTCTGTTTATTGTTTCTACAAGTGTTCATTTTGTATCTATATCAAGGAGTGAGAATTAGTTCTGATTTTTCCAACAACATTGTAGGATTTGTTTTGGAGTTGCAGAGATTTTGTTGTTGGCAGCACTGGGTGTAGAGTCAGGCCATCTGAAGAATTGGTGGAAGCCAAGAACAGGTTGCTACAACATCAGAGAAGGGTTGTTCTCTGCTGCAGGGGTGTTGGCTTTAACCACAGTTTTCTTGGCTGCTGGTTTATACCTAACAGCACTACGTGCACAGAAAATGGTAGAGGAAGTAGCAAGTGTTCGAAGAGAGGTTCTAGAAGCCTCTGCCTTGTATGCTTCTCCACCAAGATCACCCCAACCACACTATATGTCAACCGTTTCAAGGGAGAACCCCACAAGCAGAGAGAACCAGAATGAGCTTCTCTTATCTGTGTTTCCAACTCCATTTGTTAAATCTTTCGAGTTTGCATGAATCCACAAAAAGGCTTCAAATTCATTTCTTTCTGTAAATAACTTCTCAATATGATTCACTAGGGCCACCTATAACTTCTGTCTAAGTTGCAGAGTAATTCAACAACAAAACTTACTATTATCTCATTACTTTACTTAATTATTAAAGTTAAATTTTAATTTTTATTAAAAGAAGTATAAAAATACAAAGATCACTTAAGGACTTCAACAATTGTAGGTCTCACTGAAAAAAAATCATTAAATAGAAATTAAATTTAGAAATAAAAATAATTAATTGTTATATTGATTAAACTTTATAGACTAAAAATAATTATGATTTATAAATTAGTTTCTATCATTGATAAATTGTTTTTAAAGTAGTATTTAATTAGCTACCAAAGTTTAACTACCAATTATTTACATCCTAAATTTGGTAGCAAAAATCTTGATAGCTAATTAGATACCAATTTAGAAACTATTTATCAATAATAAAAATTAATTTAAAAACCAATAAATTTTTAAGTCTATGAAATGATTTCTAACTTAGTTAATATAACAACTAATTATTTTTTATATTCTAAAATTGATTTATATTCCATAAGTTGCTTATAGTGTTCAATTATCATGAATAATCCTAAATTCTAAATCATACAAACACTTCCTAGAAGTATTTGGAATTAGTTAGTTACTAAAATAAATACTTTAATTGTTTTTCTGAAGTTTTCATAATAATTAGAAATAAAAAAATAATTGACTGTAAACTTTATTTATAAATTAATTTTATAAAATTAAATTAGACTTAAATATTTTTTCTTTTTCTCAATTTAAATCATTTGTAAGATTTCAAAAATATAAAAGATACCTAATTTACAAACATGTTCTTAAATATTTATATATCTCTTAATGTCATTATATTTCTAGTATAATATGTTTTCATGTAAATACATGAACATAATATTATTATTATGTAATATAACGCACAAAATATACAATAAAGTAATTGAATTAATTCAATCATCATACAAATGACTAATTCAAAATATTCATTATCATTACTTATCAATGTTGAAAACGCATTCAATTATTATTTAACACAAACTGTATAAATAATTAGATCATGGAGATTGTATTCATTACTAATGCTAAACAACAAGACATGTATGATATTTAGTGAGAATTCAGATTATCAATATGGTAGTTCTGAAAATTGAAGGAGACTTAAGACTTAAGATTTCTTGAAAACAATCTCTATTTAAGACTTTTTGGAAACAATCTCTATCAACTTGTTACCACATAATACTTTCATCTACTATGTGATTAGGAGTTATCATTAAACATGAAATATCATTATATTTAAACTAAAATCAAGAATTACATTATATTGTTAAACATATAATTTTATCAATATGTGATTTATTTTATCTTATTTTGTGAGAACGTGTCTTCTTTAGAGGGATGATGTATTTGTATTTTAATGTGATCATGCCTATATCAGTTTTGTCATGTCTATATTACTCTGATTTATGTTTTGTAGAGCATGTTAGATTTCCAGTTGATTGAGTGATAAGAAGTTTGGTCTGAGTTTTTTTTGTATAAGTGTTTGGACACCCTAAAGTGTCTCATTTTATTTTGTTTAATATTTGTTGATAAAAAATATAATATGTGATTTTATATTATCGATCATCTTAACACTCAATCAATTATTTATGATTTTATGATTTCTCATGAATCACTCTCTCTGATTTATCACTAATAGGAATGACAACGAAGTGGAGTGGGTGCGAATTTGATTATACATGTTATCATCCAAAGTAAAAATTTAAGTTTAGCCTTACCCCTATCAAGTAATAGGTATACTCGTATTTGCATTCTTACATGTCTAAATATTTATTAAATGATTTTGTGCACAACAATATCAAAATAAAGGAAACATGATATTCTCGATACTATAATGTTAAAAGGACACAAATTTTCTTCTCTTTAATGTCCAATAAAAATTAAAGAAATTATAATTATATAAATTTTAAAATAAAGTACAAATAAACTAAGGATGTTTTGGTATTTTAAACGGGGTGAGTGGATATGTATATATTCATCTCTATCCTTATACCCAATTTTAAAAATTGGGTATTACACCCATATTCATGCTCAATCAATATATATACATTTGTCATTAATATCGAGACAAGTTCGAACAATATCGTAGGTACAAATTTATTTGTCATCCATAATGACTAAATCATTGATCAATGATTCCTAAAAACTCATTCTCATTTTCAAATAATTCATTTTATATAATATAAACATTAAGTATCATATAAAACTTCAATAAACACAACACCTCATATGAAACATTATGAACATCAAAATTTATAATACATATATTTATCAAATCTCATTTAAACAAATAAAATAATAAGTTTTATCGACACATGTGGTTACTTAAACGAGGTATTCTCACTTGAGCGATGTTCCTTCAGGAGAAAGAATTGACTCAACTTCTTTTTCTCTCTCAAATGTTCAATTATCAATTGAGTACCCAAAACTTGTTATTAGAGTGTTATCAAAAGGGTTGAACAATTAAATTCCCAATTTATCTCTTGTTTGAAAACGGTCATATGTCACTTGATCAACCAAAACTCACTGAGAGAGAAAATTGAGTTCTCTCTCAAGCCATCATCCATAAATCAAATTTCAATCATCCTCATTTAATCACATTTCTTGAACAACATATGATCACCTTAAGCATACAAAACAAAATTCACAAACTAAAATTTGTTATTTCAATTAAAGCAAAATAACAACTCTTCAATCTAAAATAAGTTCTAAAAATATTACTCATATATACTTGTTTTAATTCAATTGAATTTAAAATGCTCAACCTATTAAACAATATAGCATTTAATATCAACTTCACCTATCCCACAAATTAAAACAACATCAAAATTACATAAAATAACTCAATTTCAAACTAATACATCTCATCAAGCACTAATACTTTCATGATCACAATATAATCATAAGTCACATACATGTATACAAATCAATTTCATCACCAAAATTCACATTACTCAAAATTACCATAAAATAACTCAATATCTAATTTCAACAACACAAACTAAATCCACAGATTGTCTATCCTAAAGTTTTATCTCTTCAAGACATCATCATCATTTCCAAAATAGCCAAATTGAAGTAATTTCTTTTACTTTGATTATTGTACTATTTAATGAAATGTTTAAAAAATTTAGAAAAAAATAGAAAAGTCTTAACTTATTTCTAGAAAACTTAAATCACAAACTAAACGTATCATTAAAAACCTAAATTATTATAAATTCATTTATTCTTCTCAAATCAAGCATATAACTAAAATATTAAGACCATTATCAAGTATATAAATACTTATTAGTAAAAAAGTACAACATAATCAACTATATCAATTATAATAACATAGATGTACAAAATATTAATACACTATTTATAACATAATCAATTATATCTTCAATGTAATTTATTATATAATAAATAATTAATTATATTTTCAAACATAATAGAATATATGATTTTTTTATGTGAGCAAGTTTAATGCACATCTTTTTTTTTCCTTATTTGTTAATTTCTTTTCTTTTTCGTGTTTGTTCCTTTGTCTTTATGCTAACTTGATGATACTAAAACTTTCTTATTATTTGTGAGTCAATCACTGAATGTTTTGTTTGGTGAAAAACTTATACTTTGATAATCAAAATAGTTATATATAATTATTAATATGACATTTTTAATAAAAGGAAATTATAATAAAAAATAAATTTGTAATTTGTACAAGTATGGGTGAGATCGACATTTGGACTCCCTGACCGAGATCCACTTGGCTGCCTGAGACCTGGTTTACCTGACCGAGACCAAGGGAACCTGGCTGAGCCTTGATAGTCCTGGCCGAGCCCTAAGAGTCTTGGCCGAGGCGACCGAGACCTAAGAGACTTGACCGAAACCGTATAAGTTTGACCAAGACGAGTGAAATCATCATTGCCGGCCTGCCCGACCGACTCATACTACCGTTAACGCTCAAACCAAGGTCAGCGAAGTTAATCCGTCATTAAGGATTAGGTAATACAACCCTAAGCGATGGTCCACTCTACTAATCAGACCCAATAAGGAAGTCCATTAAAATAATATAAATAACACACATCCCAAGGAGAAAGGTACGTCATTTATTACTATTCACCTACCAGAGTACTGATCACCTGCTTTACTGACTTGAGCGTCGGAGTGCGTTCGCATGTATCCCATCTGGTGTTCACCCGAGACCGAGTGCCGAAAGAGAAGCAAGAGGACGAGAAGAACCCTAGTTCATCACCCAGCAACCTGACCAACCAAAGGAAGGAAAAGAAGATTTCAATAGTTCTTTAGGTCTCATCTCCCTAGTAAAAACATAATTAAATAATATAAAATTAATTAAAATAACAGAATGTCTGTTTTAATAAAGAATATAAACATTTTTTTATTCTTATTGTTGAAAACTCTCAATTGCATGTCATCTTCCCACAAAAGAAAAGTCTCTTGAGAATTGTATCACTAAAATTAATTTGTCTTCTAAATGTTACCTTTTTTTTTTAATGAAAATTTTCATGTTAGGCATCACTATGCAACTTGACATCTCAGCTAGGCTGACATCTCAAGTAACAACAATCATCTGCCATCACATGAAAAAAGTATTATTAAAAAAAGGAAAAAGAAAGAAAATACAAAAATATGGGGGGACTAGACCAAAACCCACATGTTAACAAAAACGATACATAGGTAGACTATACCTATTCATAAAGAATTCTAAGAACAGACTAGATGGAAGTCTATTATACCAATGAAATGATTGTCTATGAATGAACCCTAAATTAGCCAACTTATCAGCACATGCATTTCCCTCACGAAAAATATGAGTAACCCTAAACCTGATTGTCCTACAGAAATTAAGACAAGTATTCCATCGATTACGAAGCATCCACGGAACAGTAGTCCTAGCAGTAAATGCAGCACAAACCAAGACAGAATCACATTCAAGCCAAACATTAGTAAGTCCCATCTTTTGAGCTTCCTCCATAGCATGTATAACTCCATAAAACTCAACAACCAAAGCAGTTTGAACTTAAAGAAACCCTGAAAAAGCACCAATAAATTCTCCCATACTCCCACGAAAAATACCTCCACAAGTAGCAAGACCAGGATACCCCCTAGCAGCCCCATCAGTGTTAATTTTAACCCAGCCTGGTGAAGGAAATTCCCATCTAACTGGAAGAGGATGAAGAACTTTCCCACTACGAGTCTTAATACCAAAAAACTTAATCACGTTGAAATCCAACATATCATTCTTCATTGAAGCTTTAGACGAATTTCCCACTAGACGAGTTAAATCTTTAATTACCGAAATAGCCTTAGAAACCTCAATCTTATCCTGAAATCTAGCATAATTCCTCATACGCCATATCATCCATATAGAAAAGGTTGTCACAGCAAGTTTAATCAATTTAACCAAAGGACTACCATCACTCTTAATAAAAGAAAGAAGATCATCCTTATTAGAGAAATGTGAAGTAAGAAAAATCTGTCGAACCCAACTCCAAATATGTAATGCATTAGAACATTCAAAAAATAGATGTTGAATAGATTCTTCATGCTTTTCACAAAGCGTACACATAGAACATATATGCAAACCCTTATTCTGAATATGCAGATCTGTAGGAAGTCTCCCATGAAAAATTTTCCAGAGTACTAAAGTTTTGGAAGGTGGAATATATGAAGACCAAATGAACTTACCCCAACCACCTGGAACTCCTGGTTCCAAGAAAAAAGTCCTAGCCGATTTAAGAGTGAAACGACCAGACTCATCTAGAATCCAATTAGGAATATCTTGTTCCTCTCTAACCATGATATGATTAAAAAAATGCGGCATCTGCTGTAAAGATAAAGGAATATTCCAATCATAACCTGACCAAAATTGAGAGACTGTATCCGGAATGTTAGCCCCATCAGATAACCCTGCAATATTTGTTAAAGAAGTAGTAGAACACCATTTATCATTCCAGAAATTAATAAAAGAACCTGTACCAACAGTCCAAGAAGTATAATCAAGTATGATAGAATAAAATTGTTTAATTCCAAGCCAAAGAGAGGAGGATCTATAAACCATTCTAAACTCGTATTTTGATTTAAGAACTCTGGCTTTCAAGAGTAAAGACCAAGGTTTGTTGCTATAAGCGAAGTTCCAAGCAAGCTTAAGAAGATATGAATTATTTTCATGATGAAGATTAATAATATTCAAGCCTCCATCCTCAAGAGGTGAACAAATTTTCGCCCAATTAACAGTAGCGATACCTTTTTTCATAATATCACCAGTCCAAATAAAATTCCGGCACCACTGCTCAACTTGCTTAATAAGAGAAACTGGCCATTTATACATATTAAAACTATAAGCTAGAAATCCAGTAATCACTGTATTGACCAGCTGGATCCGACCCATCATGCTAAGAGATTTACCTTTCCAAGATGCTAGCTTCAATTTGACTTTATCAGCCAAAGGTTGAAGAAATCACAAATCTTGGAGAATTATCCATGGTGAAGAAACTACTTTTAGAGTTATTAATATATTGACCAGAAAAATCACCATATGTTTTAAGAAAAGTACTCAAATTTCGAAGAGACTTAATATCCCCCCTACAAAAAATAAAAATGTCATCAGCATACAAAATATGAGAGGGAGTGAGATAACCTTTCGGACTAGCCATATTTAAAATCTTCTTATCATTCACAAGTTTAGAAATACCTCTACTAAGAACTTCCTCTGCAAGACAAAAAAGTAAAGGAGACAATGGATCACCTTGTCTTACACCTCGACTGCAGGGAAAAAAACCCACCAAACTACCACTTATTCTGATAGAAAGCATAGCTGAACGGAGAATTGTACTAATCCAACTGACAAACGAGGGGTGAAAACCAAAGCGTTTCAAAACTAATAATAAGAACTTCCAACTCAGAGTGTCAAAAGCTTTATGAATATCAACTTTGTAAGCCACATTACCTCCTCTAACCTTTTTAGAAAGCATATTAATAGCCTCAGAAGCAATACCAATGCAATCCTGAATCTGTCTACCCTGCACAAACCCATATTGATTAGGAGAAATGATTCTAGCAGCCACAAGAGCAAGCCTATCCGCCAGTATCTTGGAAATAATTTTAAATTTGAAATTAGCAACAGCAATTGGCCTGTAATCTTTAATGGAATCAGCACCCTGAATCTTAGGAATAAGAGATACCACATTACTGTTCATTCCAGGGAGAACCCAATTTTGTTTAAAAAATTGCTGAACAGCATTACAAACATCTGTCCCAATAATTTCCCAGCAAGAATGATAGAAAACACCACCAAAACCATCAGGACCAGGAGCACTATTACCGTTAAGATGAAAAACCGCATTCTTGATTTCAGAAAAATCAGGACATTTAATCAACATCATATTTTCCTCAGAGGAAACCATCGGAGGAATATAAGTACCAATAAAATCTTCCATATTATCAGCATTCAGAACATTAGAAATAGACTCAGCATAAAGATTTTTATAAAAGTCCAAAATATGATCCTCAATGATTTTAGGATCCTCCGTAACCTCATTATCAATCCGTAGACGATGAATCCCACTAGAATTATTTCTCCTTTTGACCACAGCATGGAAAAAAGTTGTATTTCGATCTCCATCCTTGAACCATAACATCTTAGCCCTTTCTTTCCAAAACAAATATTGACAGTGAAGAGCATGATCAAGCTCCTCCTTAGCAATCTTTTCTTGACAAAGAAGCCCATCACTATCAGACAAACTAGCAGTCTCTAAGTTTTTTTGAATACCAAGGAGGATACCCTGCTTAAGAAGAACTGCATTGTGAACATTACCAAAAGAATTTTTATTCCAGTCCCGGAGCTCAAGTTTCAACCTTTTTAACTTATGTTGCAAGATAAACATAGGACAACCAACAACCTTATTAGCCCAAGAATCATGAATAAGCTTCATACACGAAGTGTCCTGAAGCCACATAGAAAAGAAATGAAAATTGCTAACCTTCCACAAAGAATTACTAGCAAGACTAGCAAGAATAGGGGAATGATCAGAACAATTTTTAACAAGAACTTGATAAGTACAAGAATCCCATTCATCCAGACACACTCCATTACATAAAGCCCTATCCAGTCTTCTGTGAATTCTATGCAACCCTCTCCTTCCGTTACACCAAGTATAACAAGATCCAGTAAAAGGCATACAAGAAAGATCATTAGTATTAATCCAATCCAGGAATTCATTACAAGAAACCTGATTAGGAGCCACTCCCCCTTTACAGTCATCCGCCGAGAGCACAGCATTAAAATCTCCCAGAATACACCAAGGCCCTGTGAAGAAACTAAGATCCCTCCACAAAAATCGTCTAGACAAGTATGTGTTAGCACCATAAACACCTGCAAAGCTAAAACTTTTATCCTGCCAAAGACAAGTTACAGAGATAAATTGATCATTAACCAAGAAATTTTGGACAAGATTAGCAACCGACAAACACCAAAGCTTAGCAACTTTATTAACAATAGGAGACGTAGCCACCAAATGCATATTGATAGATTTGAAAAGGACGTCAAAAGCAGTAGTGTACGGCATCATGGGTTCAGCAAGAAAAACCAGGAGAGGTTTATGTAGGTTAAGTAAACTAAGCAACATCTCCACAGTTTTGTGGTTTCCCAATCCTCTGACATTCCAAAAAAAAGAAGAGACCTTCATTGCGACGTTGTAGAGAGAACTGCCTTAGCAGTTTTCCTGGATTTACCAGTCCCCTTAGGTGGTCTCCCTGGTTTTCTTTTAGTGCGAACTGTTTCTTCCCCATTATCACTATCATCCTCCTCCATCTCAGTAGAGTCAACCCAAAATTTTGAAACAACCTGATTTTCAATATGATCAGAATTAATTCCAGCAATGGTAGGCGGAATAGTTGACGCTCCAATATGAGAATTACCTCCCACATCTGTAGTTTCCAAACCATCAAGAGAGGAAAAGTGATTTTGAAGGACCAACGATATTGCTTTAACATCCCCAATATATTTAGCCTTCCGAGGGGAGGTATGAGGCGACTGAGATGGTACAGTCACAATAGCAGAGACCTCCACATTAGGATTAGTATCTGCATGTGATTTAGCCCTCCGAGGAGAGGTAGTACGCAATGGAGATGGTACAATCACAGGAGCAGAGGCCTCCACATGATGATCATCAATAAGAATCGTTGAGTGTGACTCTGAGTCCTTAGCTTGAATAACAACAAGTGAATCCAAAGTGGGAGAGGACAACCCCTGCTTGGGTGAGGATCTATCATGATCTGAAGCATCCTCAAGAGGAGGCATATCTGCAAAATCATCCTCTCCTCCATCTGTTTTATCAGCAAGGTGCCCCAGGGGTGACCCTACATTAACCCCACTAGTAGCATCAACTCTCAAATTATCCATGGGACCTTCTAAGAGCTTCGTCTGCAGATTTTTTTTTCCGATATTCTTTACGTTGGGTTGGAATCGTGGTCCTCCCTTGTTCCTGTTCATCAGAAGGTGTCTTCTGAGAAGGTTTATGTAGAGGCCCAGGAACACGACCCTGGTCATGGATCACCCGGCACTGAGCAAGCTCGTGCCCAATCATCTTACAATGAGAGCACCGAAAACAACATTATATATAAAAAAATACAATAAAATAAACTTATCGTAGGTTTAGAAAAAACATGATAAGACAATTATTTTAAAATCATATTTATAATAAAATGCTATTTAAAATTTAATAAAAAATAGTTAAATGATATTATTGCCGTGAAAAGAAAATAATAAACATTTTAAAATAACCACGACAACAAGTATCTGAAAAATAGTAAAATAAAATTAGAATACTTTGAAATATTATAAAATAATTATTAACGAAGTCCTTACTTAATAAAATACTTATAAGTCTCTATCAATAACTTCTGTTATTTGCACAAAATAATTACTTCTAATAGTTTTTTTTATTAAGAAAATAGATTGAGTCAACCACCTCATGTATTCTGCTGAGTCAACCATTAAATAAAGGTACTCAACACCAAAATTCAATCTTCAAGCAATATTTAATTGTTTAATTACCTATAACTATAATTTTTTATTATTTTATCTTTATTAATATAATACATTTTACTAATCTTATTATTTCTAATAATAATTATCTTTAAATATCACATAATTATAATATTATAAAATTAATAAAAACAGTATTTATTCTGTATTTTTATAATATTTATTTTTGTTAATTATACTTATTTATAATATTAATTAGGAGATTCTCCTTTTTATATAAAATTTTATTAGTTTACCTTTTCTTACTGTCTCTTAAATTTTAATTAATTATCCACAATAATAAAATTACTAAAATTATTTATTTCATAATTAATATTATAAAAACATTTTTTTATAAATCTAGTAATTTTAATTTTAATAATTGATATTTTTTTATATTTTATTATTATGCATAATACATGTGATTTTACTGATTAAAATAAAAAATATAATTTAAATAAAATATGAAAAATAAAAAATATATGGTGGAAATTGAATATTCTTGGAGTACCCATCCAATTTCATGGAAGTATCGATATGATTGAAGTGAGGGCCCATCACGGAACCATAACCCATAACCGGTTCGAATGATAATGGTACGATCCATTAAAAAAATCGAAAGACCTTTGATTATTATTGAGGAGAAACGGGCCTGGATCCGACGCGAAAGACCGTACCCGAATCCAGAACCACAACCACCACTACACGCAACGCGACCCCAGACCCCACTCCATACACACCCCACCGCTATTTAAATTTCATGAGAATATTGTAGAAACCATGTCCCTCTAATTCTCAATCGAAAACCTAGGGTTTCTCCTTCATTTTCAATTCCGATTCCTTTGATCTTTGATTGTTCTTAGGGTTAGGATTGTTGTTGTTGCAGTGAAGATGTCGTTGAGGCCAAATGCTAGAACCGAGGTTCGTCGCAACCGTTACAAGGTGGCGGTGGACGCTGACGAGGGTCGGAGGAGGAGGGAGGATAACATGGTGGAGATCCGGAAGAGTAAGCGAGAAGAGAGCCTCCAGAAGAAGCGCCGTGAAGGCCTTCAAACTCAGCAACAGTTCCCCACTCCTCTTCAAACCTCCATTGTCGAGAAGAAGGTATTGCTGTTATCGGCATCGCATAGCAGGAAATTAGAATTCCACTGTGATCTGGGAAATTTCAGATTCACGTGCTTTAAATCACGTGGTTGTGATTTGATTTGTTTGAGTGCGATTGGAGATTAGTTGGTTAGTTAGGGAATAAGTTATGATGGTTGCTTTTGTCTATTTGTTGGCCGCAGTTAGAAAGCCTTCCTGCGATGGTTGCTGGAGTGTGGTCGGATGATAACAGCCAGCAGTTGGAAGCGACCACGCAGTTTCGGAAGCTGCTTTCGATTGGTAATTGTGGATTGATTTTGTTTGATGTTATTGTTGAATTGTTGTGGTGCTCTGGTTCTGTGTGTTAACTTTGTTTTGTTCTGTGTGGTTTATTCTATTGTGTAGAGCGCAGTCCTCCTATTGAGGAAGTTATTCAAGCTGGAGTTGTGCCTCGATTTGTGGAGTTTCTTGTTAGAGAGGATTTCCCTCAACTTCAGGTTTTGTTTTATTCCCTGCATTTGAAGTTTTCGTGTGGCGTAGTGTAGTTTGGATGGAATTTGATTTCTTGATTGGTTGCTTGTGAAATTCGTTTGTTTGGTTAGTTTGAGGCTGCATGGGCTCTCACGAACATAGCATCTGGAACTTCTGAGAATACCAAGGTGGTGATTGATCATGGGGCAGTTCCGATATTTGTCAAGCTGCTTAGTTCGCCCAGTGATGATGTTCGGGAGCAGGTATGTTGATACAAGAATGTGGTAGTGCTGGCTTCTCCTTTCTTGGAATTTTTGATCTAGCTTGCTGGAATAATAGAACTCTGAAATTCCAGGCTGTGTGGGCGTTAGGAAATGTTGCTGGTGACTCCCCCAGGTGTCGTGATCTTGTTCTTGGCCATGGGGCGTTAATCCCACTGTTGGCCCAGTTGAACGAGCATGCAAAACTTTCAATGTTAAGAAATGCAACATGGACCCTGTCAAACTTCTGCAGGGGCAAACCACAGCCTCCATTTGAGCAGGTAATTGTCTTTTCGTTTAATTGAAGTCAAACCTGTAAGAGAACCTGTGCTGGCCTATAACTATGAGAATTTTTTGTGGACAGGTCAGGGCAGCACTTCCAGCTCTTGAGCGATTGGTATTTTCCAATGATGAAGAGGTCTTAACAGATGCATGCTGGGCGCTATCATATCTTTCTGATGGAACAAATGACAAAATCCAAGCTGTTATTGAGGCTGGTGTATGTGGCAGACTGGTGCAGCTCCTTCTGTGAGTACTAAATCCAGTATACCTGGTCAACAATTGCTTTATTGTTTCAATTAATTGTCTTGACACTAAACTTGTCTGTTTGTTTTAAAGGCACCCATCCCCTTCAGTGCTGATTCCGGCACTCCGCACAGTCGGAAATATTGTAACCGGAGATGATTTGCAGACTCAGGTAATGACTTGTAAACAGTCCTGAATAATTAATTGGTACCGAAATTTATTCTTATTCAAGGTTTGTGAAGTAATAGAAGTTGCTGTTGCATAACTAATCTTGAAAAATTTAAATATTCAAGTAACTTGACCCGAAATTGTTGATAGGTTAATTTAGCATGTTTCATGTGCTCCAGAAATCGTGAAAATTTAAATTTAAATATTAAAATAACTTCACCCAAAATTCTTGATTGGTTGAGTTTTCTAGTTTAAGAAGATAATATGCTGCTGCTATAATATGAGTGTAATAGAAGTATACACTAGACAAAATGTTAGTCTTAACTTCATAACTTTGTTGGTGAATTTGTTTTGGCTGACTTGAGTGGAGTGTTACAGTTGGTCGTTCTAGTTTGGTATTGAATACAATGCTTTGAGGGTTTGCGGAGAATAGAGTGAGAGGTTGGGAAGAGTGAAAAATTCATATAATGATATTAACTGTATACATTATTCACTATCCACTGAAGAATTCAATTTTGCACGTCTCTTTTGACTTTTAGCACTTTGACTTGCCACTGTGACACGACCACTGCTCACCATGAATATAGGTTTTGCTTCCCCAATGCATATTGCTGAGGGTTTCCTGATTTTGGTGTAACTATTTTCATCAGACTATCATCAATCATGGTGCTCTCCCATGTCTGTTGAGCCTGTTGACACATAATCATAAGAAAAGCATCAAGAAAGAAGCTTGCTGGACCATATCGAACATTACAGCTGGAAACAGAGAACAGATACAGGTAAGCCAGTATATCCAAATCCTTTTCTTAATCAAATAGGCTATTGATATTTTTTTTATTGTTTATCCTTTTCTTTAGCTTGATGTTTGTTATCTCCATGCATATTAAATTGGATATTTCAATGGAAATATTGTACCTCCTAAAGTTTCAAGTCTCTTCAACCATTATTGAGTGCTATAGATGCTGTGGCTTTGTAATACGTAATATAGAGAAGCTAGATGATCTTGAACATTGATTCGTGGTGCAATTAGGGATGTCAAATATGTGGATAGGATAAATTCCATTGGATAAAATAGTTCGTTAATTTATTTTGATCCACTAATAATTAATTTAAAATTTTTAATCCATCCATGACCCATTTAATAAAATCTATCCATATTTTAAGAATTAAATATGTTTATAATTATAATATTATCCCCTTCTTTCGTCCTTCTCTTCCAAGTGCTGCAGCATCTCTGAAAATAAATGAAAGAGTGGTCTATTTATTGATGAAAGGTGAGTGTGAGGAAATGCGGTAAAACTATCTGAGGAAACATAATGGGATAAGATAAAATGGGCCTGATAAAAAAGGTTGTATCGTTACACTAGTAAAAGGATAAAAAAGTTGGTTACAAAGATGAAATGCGTGATCATTGATAGAATAAAAGCCTTTGTACTGATAGAGTGTGCGGATTTGTGAGATTCAGCTGTGATCTTCATGAAATAATGGAGTCTCAAGGTTCTTCAAAATACATTGTCAATTCAACTGAAATAATAAAATACATTGTCATTGAACAACAAGCAATGGAAACAAATTAATATTTGACTAGTCAAAGTATATAAATCTCCGATGCATAACCTAAGCATTACAAAATAGCATGTTTATGTGCTCGACTGCTCTTTTGTTAAGGTTTTCTATTCTACATTATAAAATTGTAGTACGAAGGAAAACACGTATCACTTGTGAGCATTGGTATTTTATATTATAAGGCATTATACTCTGTTTGGGACCTTGAGATGTTCTATTGGCATTTGTGAAGGATTAAGAATACAATTTTTAGGGTTTATACAATAGGTACTTTGGACTTTATACACTTTATATGTGATGTAGGCTGTTATTGAAGCTGGTCTGATTGCCCCACTTGTCAATCTTCTTCAAAATGCTGAGTTTGACATTAAAAAGGAAGCGGCTTGGGCAATCTCAAATGCTACATCTGGTGGTACCCATGAGCAGATTAAGTATAACTTTCATATTTTTTATTTTTTTAATTCCACTTCATAATGATAAGTTGGTAATTATTTGAAATTATGTATTGACTAATCATATGTGGTTGTAAGGTATTTGGTGAGCCAGGGTTGCATTAAACCTCTCTGTGATCTGCTTGTTTGTCCCGACCCAAGAATTGTCACTGTCTGTTTAGAAGGTCTTGAGAACATTCTGAAGGTTGGGGAAGCTGAGAAGAGCTTGGGTAACACTGGAGATGTTAACTTGTATGCTCAGATGATAGATGATGCAGAAGGATTGGAGAAAATCGAAAACTTGCAGAGTCATGACAACAATGAAATATATGAAAAGGCTGTTAAAATTCTTGAAACATACTGGTTGGAAGACGATGATGACACACTACCTACAGGCGATGGTGCTCAACCTGGTTTTAACTTTGGAAACGAGCTTCCAGTCCCATCTGGTGGATTCAACTTTAGTTGAAGACTGTTGTGTGGGTAAATATGCTTTGTCTCAGTATTCTTTTTTCTATCGAAAATTTCCTATCATTTTTTAATATAAATTCCACAGTTCTCTAAACCAAATTGGTTTGAATAATTGTAGGAACCTGGTTGGATGGAGCAGGGTTGATGCTAGGGTAACTGTTGGAGTCGAGTCTGGGGTGGGGTTGAGTTGGGTTGGGGGGCAGGGGGTGAGTTTGGTCAGTTCGGTCCATGCACTTCATGGTGTCTGGTTTAAGTCTGGTCTTGTGTCCGTGGTTAATGGGGTGCTGGGAAGGGTCGGTTTAACTACCATGTCCAAATAAGGGTGGTGGTGGGTTCAACAGCAGCATAATGACCTTGTTAGCAGTTTATGTTGTGTTAAAATTATAAATATACATATATATATGTGCTGTGGGCATAACTATTGGAAGGTTCTATGTTGCAGTAGCAGGGACCGTATTATATGGCAGTGGATGGGTTTTCTCGAATGCGGCTTTTGAGTCCTATTTTTTATTGAGTCGTGTAGTTGTATTGGTAATTTATTCATACAGAGTCAGTATTTGATTTGAGTGGATACACAGTATTCAGAAACCGTGGTTGTATTCAAATGAAAGAATTAGCATATTTTTGTGCCTGCATTTCTCCTTTGGGCTATTCTGAAGCCTTTTCTCTCGCACAATTCACATCAGGAATGCATAGTGTCAATAAGAAGCGAAGCCTAAATCGAGATTGCTGCCTGAAGCACTAGAACTCTCATTAGGAAAGCTGCAATGTGTATGCCCCCAATGGGAAGAATGTGTATCAACAAGTGTAGTCAATTTGTCAAAAAGTATGTTATAACGATTTGTTATTTTTGTGAAGTATGTCTTTTTGCTTAAAGTCCGTGCGATTTCTTGACAGCTCTTCTTTGTGCTCTTCTGATTTGAGTTTTAAAGAAAGATACGGATATTCAGTAAGTGTTCAATTTAAGGTTTATTCGGTTGTCGAGGGTTCCAGAATGGCAAATACTAAACTTTCATAATTGCTCGACCAGACCAGAAGGATCTAACGCTTAACTTCTTTAGTTTCTCATGTTAATTGTTCATAATTAGACTCATTCTGAAAGGGGTGAGATGCTGAAGAAAGTGGAAGTCGAATAGTACTATCTAATATTGAAGATACTAAAATTGCTAACTTCTAAAAGTGGTTTCTTTCATTCGTATCATCTCTAAAGTGTTCAGTGGATGTCATATATGTATGGTTGGTGTTGTGTGCATGTAAATATCAATATTGTGGTGCTATGAAGTTTTTATAATAATCATCATTGTTCTAGTTGAACTCTATATACATCTTTTTAGATAAATTCTGTTCGTGATGTGTTCACATATTATGAAGGAGATGTTTTTATTCATAACCAATGGTTTTACTTTGTTAGATGTGACACTGATTTTACATTTTTACATTCTTCAACATATGCAGTTGAATACATTCATTAATTCAGATCAGTATTACACCCTACATACTTTTTCATGTGGATGAATTACACTCTATATACTTTTTCTCATGTGGACGAAGGTCGTCCACATAATTCAAATAATGCTCAGAATATTATCGTCCAAATGGTGAGAATATATTTGTTTAATGAGTAATTTATCTTATTTTTATATTATTATTTACCATAATTATTTGTTCTCATATTTTTCTTAATGATACAACTAAATGTTAGATGCTAATTAAAGTTAGAGTATTTTAATTAAATAAAGTAAAAATATTTAAGACAAAATTATGTTTTTTTCTTATAAATAAGAATTGTGAAAGTAAAAAATTTAATATATTTGAAAGTTTTAATCAATTAATTATATTTATATATTTGTGAGCGTACTATTTGTAGCATCCCATTAAATTTTACAAGTAAATACTTATTTATGGATATTTTTATTTTAGAATATTATTATTTAAAAATAATTATAGAATCCTTATAGAAGTGTCGTACCATATAATTTACAACCACAAAATGAGTTCAAGGACTCCATTTATTATTTAAAATATTGTAAGAAAATCATAAAAAAATTATTTATAAAAAATGAGAGAAATTAAAATGGGGAAATGAAAAGTGTAATGATATGAAATAGTAAATGGAAGTTTGCTATGGGTTGGCACTGGAAAGACAAATAAGGAAGAGAGAGAGAGATGGGTAGGATTTGGAGGTGAATGTGAAGAATGGAAAGTATGAAAGAGAAGGAGGCCCACTTCACTATTCTTCATCATAATTACCTTCTACCTACTTCCTCCCTTCACCCACCTCCACATCTCTATATATACTCTTAAATATATCACTTACATAACACTCTTCTTAAATAACGTATTAGAAACACGTATTGAGCATTAATATCAGTAGAATAAGTGTCCAATTTAAAAAATATTTATTAAATTTTTAATAATTTTAATACAATTTGAAAAATTAACATTAATTATTTTAAAACTTAAATTTATTGTATAAAATTTTAATATGATTATAAAAATAAGAATTAAATTATTTTGAATAAGTATGAAAAACATCTTTCTGCTAAAAAAATTGAATTGTACACATAAATTTTTACTGTGAATTTATATATATATATATATATATATATATATATATTCATATATCAATGACCTACATTTTAGAGATTATACGTATCTTCGTATCTGTGTCCGTATCTATCTACGTACCTTACAACTCTAGGTATACTCTTAAACATACAAATTTCAAAATATATAATGTACATTCAAATTTAATCACAAATTATTAATTATTCTTTAGAACATTATTAGGAATAATATATTTTAAATAAAATTTTAGGAATGTATGTTAGAAATTATATGAAATTGCAAGAAAATAATCATTTAAGTTTATATATATATATATATATATATATATATATATGAAATACTCAAAGTTTAGTTATAAGCTAAATTTCATTATATTATTTGGTTAGGTTAGGTTAGATATTTGACCATAAAATTAATATGCGTTATTATTTAGTTATGTTATTCAAAATTATGGTATTTGACTCTAATTTATATTACAAGTTGTAAGTTTATATATAAAATTAGTTTAACGGTATTGAATTTGGGAGGTGTATCACCCAATAAATTGTTCAATAATTTATATTATATATATTATTACTTTTATTTCAATTGCAAGTTATAATAGATATAGAAGAATTCTTCGAGTATACAATAGTTAGGTCTGATTTTAGGATGTTTATATGAAAATTCTCTCATTTCTACATCAATCATATATAAATTGGATTTGCAATTCCATATAAAAGATTGAAAGAAAAAACAGAGATAAGAGAAAAGAAATATAAAATGTAATTCTCATAATCCAATTTTCTCTTCAAATCCGCACAAATACACGTGACCAAAAACTAATAAGAGATTAAACAATGAATCATGAACTAAATTCATATAAAAGAAGAAGTTTCAAGTTACAACATAACTACGTGATTTGAGTTAGGAAAAAGAGTGTGAAACAGTAGAAAACAAAGACACTAATAATGCATAATGCATAATGCAGTACAACGTTGATGATGATGTGTTCTCTTCATTAGTTTAATGTTATTTTTCCTTTCGTTTGCACATGATCCCTTATCACTTACCAAACTCACCATCATAACCTTATCAATAATATATTTTCTCATCAATTCTTTTTATACTACTTACACCTTTTAATTATTCTTATTCAATCAAATATTCCCATAATTTTTAAAAAAATACATTAATTGTAACTTCTAGTTATTGCATACTAAAATTATTTACTTTTATAACATTTATTCATAAAATTATATCTTTGACTGTAACCTCTAATTAGTGTAAACTTTTATGCTAACTATTAGATGAGATTAACGATTATGAACTGTCTGAAAAAAATATTATTAATTAGTTAGTTAATTAAAAACAAAAAAATCCACTAAAAGTTGTGATAAAAACCATTTGAAAAAGATAATGATATACTAACCAAAAAGTAACCATCACTATAATAATATATTAACCAAAAATAACCATCACAAATTAAATAAATGGACACTCCTAATGTCAAATTTATATATAAGAATTGAGACATCAAAGTCTTTGTAACACCCTTTAAAAATTTTATTTTATTTTATTTATTTATTATTAATAAAAAAATAAAAAAATGGAAATTATTAAAACCTTCTTCAATTTATAATTTTCTCATGGTAATCAAAATGAAAAGGCTAAATACAGTTACAAATAAAATTGCTGAAGAAGCTACATTACATAGAAAATGAAACAAGTTGATGCTACTCCAGGGGCAAAATAGGAAATAAGATCACAGTCTTTGCAGTGCAGTCACCACTTCACTTTCCCAAGATCTGCTGATTTCAGCATTTAATCCCACAATTTTCCTTTTTTCTCCTTTTTTTTTCTTTCTACCGAAGCAACGCAACAACAAAAGCTAACAATGAGGTTGCCCAGACCACCGAGCTTTTCACCGGCGGAGGAGCCGCCGTGGACGGCGGCAGAGGGGTGTGGTAGTAAAACGGAAAATAAGGGACAATTGGGTTCGGCGGTGGCGGCGTGGGGTAGTACTTGTTTGGCGGCGGGTAATACACGCCGCCGGATGATGACGGCGGCGGCGGAGAGGAGTAGATGTATTGAGAGGGTGGCGGCGGAGAGGAGTAATAGTAAGTGCCACCGCCACCAGGGCTTGAAGGAGGGGACGGCGGGGGAGGGCAGTAGGTGGTGGTGGGGGCTGGCGGCGGCGGAGAGGGTGGCGGCGGTGAGGAAACCTGGCCACAGGGGGTGCATTTGATGTCATCATCCTTGGAGGAGGTTTGAAGGCTGCGTTCTGCAGCCATTGTTGTTGAAAGAGCCGTGAGAGACAGAAGAAACATGATGAAACAAGAGCACAACACTCTGGTTCCCATGTTGTGAGGAATGAGGTTGTTTTTTGCTTAGAAAAGAAGATGAGATAGTGGAAAGAAAGTGTGCAGAGAGAAAGAAAGAAAGAAAGAAAGAAAAGTGAAGGAAAGGGTGTTGTGTTGCTATTTGAGGTGTGATTGGAACACTGTCCTCTTCTTTTCATCTTCTGCTGAGCCTTTCTGTTTATTTGTATTGTGAATAAAATAACAGAATAAAAAAAGAAAGTGAAAAGGGAATAATAATAAAAAATGGTGGACACCGACACGTTTTTACTTTAACAGAAAGCAGCCATGTTTGAAGTTTGAACATGGTTAAGAAACAAGAAACGAGGTTAATTTAACTGTCGAAAATATATATATACATTAGTTCTTTGTTTCACATTACCATAATGAGTGGTGTATTTAGGTTTAGGTTTAGGTTAGGTTAGGTTAAAATGTAGGAAGTGGATGTAATAGTTGGAGATAAATAGTAAGAAAGTGTGGGATGGTCCTAACGAGGAGACGTAAAGGAAACGCAAGAAGAGATTGAGGGGTGCCTTGGATTCATCTCATTCTTTAGATCTGTGCTATACAAATTGCTTCTTCTTCTGTCCCTTTGTGCCCTATATCTTCTTTATTGCACTCTTGTTCACGAGGCTACACCAAATTATGAGACTCTTACATGCTTTTTAAATGGTGTATTAATGGCGTGTTCAGATCATATCAAATATCGATATTTCTACGATATTTATATGACACATATAAAACTTGTCTGCATAAATATTTATTGTCAATCTATATAATTTATAATATATGGATCCGTGTTTTTGTGTTTTATATTTTAGAAATTATACATATATTAGTATTTGAATCTGCATTGTATCAGTGTTTACCCTACAAGAAAATCATGAAATAGAAACTAATTTTAGAGACAAAAAATAATTAGTTTTTATAGTGATTAAATTAGAGACCATTTTAGAGACTAAATAAATTTTTGATTTCTAAATTATTTTCTATTATTGTTAAATGGTTTCTAAATTGATATCTAATTAGCAACTAAGGTTTTTGCTACCAAATTTAGAATATAAATGATTGGTAGTTAAAACCTTGGTAGCTAATTAGATACCAATTTAGAAACTTTTTCACAATAATAAAAACTAATTTAGAAACCAATTTTTTTTTTTAGTTTATAAAATAGTCTCTAATTTAGTTATTACTGGAACTAATTATTTTGGTATCTAAATATTGGTTTCTATTTGATGGTTTTCTTGTAGTGTTATGTCATTGTTTATTTGTTGTTAATAAAGCTACATCAAATTATGAGACTCATACACGCTTCTTAAATGGTATGTCCCTGTCAGATCCATGTCAAATACATGTATCGAACACCGACACTCGTACGACACTTATAAGACACATGTCAACTTACTTGTGTATATAAATCTTTATTATCAATTTATATAATTTATAATTATATAATATATATCCGTATTTCTGTATTTTATATTTTAAAAGTTATACATATATCTGTATTTATCCGCATCGTATCAGTGTTTACGTAAATATCAAATTCACTAATCCTAGAGTTTGATAGCTTTGTGCTAAAACCATGAACCATTTGTCAACGGCAAAGGGTGTTAGAAAGCCATTTTTTCCATTAGAAATGCCCCTCCATGCTTCCTTTCCAGCCTGGTTAGCCTTAAATAAATAAGCATCACTCATTCATCCTTCCATAGGCTCCACCACCCAACAATGCTTTCTCTTTTAACATTCTCTTTTTTCTTTTTCATCTACTCAATCATTCTTCTTTTCGGTTAGCACCTACACTTTTATATCACAACTTCACAATTCACTTGAAAAAATGTGCCCAAATTTTAAAAATCTCCTACAAAAATAATGCTATTTTTATCACAGTTTGTGTCCCAAGAAAATAATACAGTCATAATTGATTGAATTAATAAATTGGTCTGCGTCCATCTCATTCGAATTCACAAAATGAATTTTTATTCCGCATATATGGGGTACTAGTTTAACATTAGTGAACAAAAAATGACATGATTCAAAAAGCAAAGAAAATGAACAACACACACATTTATATTGTCTATGATATCATGAGCGTTAACGCACATAATAAGGCTTATGTTGTTTATATTATATCAGTTATCAGTTATCAGTTAATTTCATCCAACATAATAACTGTTAAACTTATTATAACATATGTGGATTAGACATATAACAATATATTATTATTATTATTATTATTGAATTTTACTGTTATATTGATAGTTGCATAGTTTACCTTTTGTTTGTGTTAATTCCGGAAGGTTCCATTGCTCAGACAATTAGGGGTAGAAGGGAGTATAACAACATACAAGGTGTAATATGATATGAGATTCGGATACGTTTTTTAAATGGTGTATTCGTTTTGGACACACGTATTTAGATACCGATATTTGTACGACATTTGTAGGACACGTATCGGTGAAGTGTCTAATTCAACAAATATTTGTTAGATTTTCAACAATTCTAGCACGGTTCTAACATAATTTAAAAAAAAAAATACATTAATTTTCTTAAAACTTAAATTTATTTTATAAAATTTTATTATGATTATAAAAATAAGAAATAAATCTTTTTGAACTAATCATAAAAAACATTTTTCTGCTAAAAAAAAACTGAAACATATTTATGCACATAAATCTTTATTATATTATCAATTTATATAATTCATAATTATATAATATATAATTATTTGCTTTCTTGTTTTATATTTTAGAGTTTATACGTATCTTTAAATTTATATTCATATCGTATATCATATCTGTATCGATATTTATACTACAGAATTAAATAACTAAGAATGCAATCCTAACTGATCTAATAATATAATTGAAAGGAGATTGGTTTATTTTGAAGTTACATTACATAAGAATCAACAGATTATTATATATGATAGTAAAGTCAGATTTTTATTTATGATAGTAAAGTTCTATCATGTTGTTGTGATTCATACATTACATATATTTTTTACTTATATTTCTTTCTATCATTGTCACAATGGACACCTTTTTTCTTTTCTTTTAATGAGTCTCTTCTTTCCATCAAAAAATACAATCATATATTCCTTAATCTTAGCCAGCACGAACAAGCAATGCATTCTTCACACTTTCAGTTGCTTTTATGCTTTTTCAATGGCTGTTCTTGTCCAAGGGAATTTCTACCCTTTTTCATATATAATAATGCTAATGTGTACATGTTTTTGCTTTTCAAGCTTTAATATTTCATGAAATTGATCATCTACCAACGATTGCCAACGATGTCGAACCCTCAAATTTTGGGGCAGTTTAGTTTGTTTTCTTGAAGATAACATAAACATGCAATAAAAAGTTCCAATCTTGTGCATGCACCAAGATCATAAGTTAAAGATCATGATGTGGGTGAAATTTAAGACATTGGGTCTTGAATAATTATAATTTCATCAAGAATTTGCTCATAAAAAAAATAAATTAATCAAGAATCATTTAGATAATGATAGGTATATGATGGTGGATCATGTCCACCTACCAATAACGAAAAAAAGGTTTTTTTATCATTAAATTGTGTAAAAAATGAGCTTAAGGAGTGCTTAAGTAATAAGTAACATGAATTTGGAAAAACACGAGGGGATGGGCCACGAGTTCTGGCCCCATTGGGCCCTTCATAAACCAACCAGCCCAATTAAGTTTCTTTCCCAAATCATTCGTGGGTGGGTCCCCCTTATAATTTTGTTCCTCAATGAATTCTGCTGGGCACGTGTATTTTCCCATGTGACATTCGCTACTGATCTTTCATGTCATAAAGTATTATTTTAATTTATGTAATTCCTTTATGTTACATCATTTTCAAATCCTATTACAATTTTTTAATATAAGAATGTTATAAGTTTTTATATATTATTGTACCTATATCGTGATTGGTATACACATTTATTTGGTGGTGGATTTCTAATAATCAACCTAGAATATAAGAGGTTTTCATATTATATTATATTACAAAGTGGACTTTACGTCTAATTCAACTCCATAAAACTAGTTCATGAAGTGAAGTTTGCACCTACTTATATACAATGAAATGTCTTAATCTCTAGTCAATGTGGGATCTCCAACACACCCCTCACGCCGAGAGTGATAGCTTGTGCGTGAAATAATATATTATGGGTGGTCCGATAACGGTCGATAGCGGGTGGCCTGATAAGCCCAACAAACACTCACTATGATAGGCTCAAATTGACTCTGATACCATATTACGAAATGAACTTTAAGCTTAGCTCAATCCCATAAAACCGACTCATGAAGTGATGGTTGCACCCACTTTTAAGATAATATTTCGTATAAAATAAAGAAATAATTTAACAAATATATTAAAAAAGCAAGAAAGAGAATGAAATTGAGGGTGAATATTAAATAACAGCATATTTAAAAAGAGTAAATTATAGAAATTTGAAAATATTTATGGAGTACAGCTAAATAGGTGTGTGTGAAAGAGTGATGTGGGTGAATTGAACCTGGTGTTTTTTGAAATGGTGTTGGTCAATCATATTAGAATGTTCAGACTGGGATTCAAGTTGGCATGTGCAGCTGATATATAGTGATTTACAATAAAGAAAGTGGATGATGATAAATATAAGTTCATGCAATGGTTGGTCCAAGAACTTAAATAGATACATTTACAAAACCTTTTACACGTTTTGAAAATGCACAATAATATATAGCCAAGTTCATACCTACACACTGCACTTTATGATTTCTAGAATTGTATAGTTTCTGAAATTCTTAAATTAAATGGGATGTAGCAAGAGCTCAACATCTATCTAGTGTTATATAAAATATTATTAGATAAACAATTATTTTTAAAAATAAAAAAAATTAATTATTATATTGATTAAATTAGATAATTTTTTAAAAAATATTAGAAAAATTGTTGGTATCTAAATTAATTTTTATTATTAATAAATAATTTTTAAATTGATATTTAATTAGTTATTTTTAGCAACTAATTACGTTGTTAGTTAAAATTAATTTAAATATTAATAATTTTGTTAGTTTTAAAATAATATTTAATATAATCAATATAGTAAATAATTATTTTTTAGTTTTTATTTTTATTTAATAATTTTCTTGAAAACCTTGAACTGGAATTCCCAAAGGTAAATGGATAGGTTTTGAAATCAAGAGTCCTCCTCATTGAATTTTTTTAAAAATGTTTTAAAAAAAGTGGAACAAAATTTGTTGCATTTCAAAGGACTAAAGAATAAACCATACTTAATCCTAAATGTGGTACTAATTAACTGATGAAAATAATTTTTATGATTAATTTAAGGCTTGATTGTGTTTCCTATTTTTATGTTTAGTTCAATTTTATACAATATGTTATAAGAGTTTACTTTAAACGATTTAAGGTAAATGATAACATTGTTACATTTAAAAAATAATAATAGAACCAAATTATCATTTTAAATTTTTTAAAGTAAATCGAACTAAACATAGAAATAGTTAAATAAAATAAACTTTTAAATTTTAATTTGAAAAGACTAAATTAAGTGTTTTCAAGATTTTCTGTACTTTAACATGGAGTTTTACTACCATTTCCATCAAAATCGTGAAATATTAACACACTAGATACACAACCACAAGTCAATGAAAAGATATGAAAAAAAAAATCATCTTTATTGTATATTAAAATTTACAAGAGGGGTTTTTGAATTTGGAATTAAAGGAAGGAGTTCACACTTCAGAAGTTAACATTTGAACAACAAACAAACTTTGTAGTATTAGCTTAAAAAAAGTTTGTCATGGTTGAGTTATGAAAGGTAATGTTGTTGGAGTTTTGTTCAAAATTTAATGAACAACCTTGCTTCCAAAACTATATTATTAGATTTTGATGAAAATGTGTGCTTATTATAATATATTTGTCTCTTTGTATGTCATGGATCTCGACACCAATGCGTTAGAGAGTCGGTTGTTTGATATGTTCAATCAAATAGCTCAAGTGATTCCGATTAAGCTTTGCAAGGACCAGATTAAGCACTCTCCCAACTATGCATATGTCAATTTTGTCAATGCTCAAAATGTGGCTATTGCCATGCAACATTTGAACTTCTCTCTCCTCAATGGAAAACTCATTTGTATCTCTTTGTAATTCAAGCATTAGGAAAAGTGGATATGCAAATGTGTCCATTAAGAACCTGGACACGTCAATAGATGACAAGGCAATGCATGACACTCTTGCAGCCATTGAAATTTTGTTATCTAGTATGATAATAGTCGATCACAATGGTCAATCTAAAGGATATAAATTTGAGTAGTTTGACAATGATGAGCATGATAAAAATGCTATCAAAATATTGAATGACATCTTTAATGGATCACTAAAGTAATGGATCACCAAAGTTCATGTGTACATGATTTTTTTTTTTAAACATACATTGAGGAAGACCTTAAACAACTCTTTAATGCCTATGGTACTATAACAAATGTTGTAGTCATGAAAGAAGCATATGGAAAATCCAAATGTTTTGGTTTTGTGAATTTTGAAAGTCCAAATTCAACCGTTACTACAATTAAAAGAGATTTTTTCTTGTAAGGTAATGGTTGATGCTCTTGGATGTAGCAAGGGTTGCGGTGATTTTGTTGCTTTCTCTACTCTTGAAAAAATCAGTAAAACGTTGAATAAATGAATGGAAAGATAATTGGAGAAAAGTCTCTCTGTATTATTTTTACCAAGTGATTATTTTGACAATTGAATTAATCATGGATAAAATTATAATTTCACCTAGATTAAAATAATTAACTTTAGTTCCTATAAAAAAAATTGGTCATATTTAAATAGATATTGATTTTTGGAAATAAAATAAATTAATTACAAGTTTTGTAGTCAAATTTTTTTTCTTGTAGATAACACTTTAAGATCACCACAATTATAATTATCACAATCATAATTACTTATGCAATTTAAACGTAAAGGAAAAATCATTTTATACCCAATATTAGTTAATTACGATCATTATAGTCAATCTAATAAAACTTGTGACAAAATTATCTAAATTAAGGGATAAAGAAATGTTGCATATTGAAAGCTAATTCTAGATTAATATTTCTAAATGAAACCTTAGTAGAGTTCTCATAAGCACATTTTAACAATTTTATAAATTATTTAGAGATGTATATATTTTTATAATCATATCATAATTTTTATAATTATTATAACACAAAAGAGGCTCACTAAATTTAGAAGGTTTACAAAACAATTACATTCCACCACACACAAAAAAATTGTAGGTTGTTTCTTCCGGCATCCTTACAAATTTCTTCTTGCACCCCTTCATATTTTAAGAAGACTGTTTTACCCCTATTAAAAATGACTTCCAGATTGTTCTTTTCAAAATCTAAACCCTAAATCCTAAACCCTAATTTATCAATCTGGAAATACAAAAAATTTATTCCAGAAAGGATATTTTGAAATATTTTTTGTCTTCTGAATTTCCTATTTTGGAAACACTTTTTCTTATGAAACCCCTATTTCGAAAACATTTTTTACTTACATAACCTCTATTCCAGAATCACATAAAACTGAGAAAGGGTAATTTCGGTATTTTAAAGAATGTAGGGGTGAAGGAAGAAAATGTAAGGCTGCAGGAAGAGACTCCCAAAAATGTAATAACTGATATCCAATAAACTGGGCCATATAATAGGTACTCGCTTTTGGGCTTCGTATTCTCACTCCTTTTTTTTCTTAAGTTCACGCTAAACTTTTATTTTTGTCTAAAAATTTTAAACAGATATATGAGAAAAATATGTTTCCATGTTACATCCCCGTAAATCTTGTAAATACACACACACAAAAAAACGTGGTTGAGGTATAAAAGAACATTATGTTTAATCAAAATTAAATTAATCATAATAAAAAAATATCATTTTACTAGTAATTAAATGAATTAGATCACAATATAACAAGAAACAGTGAAAATTTGGCACATAATAAAAACTTGAGTGTTGATAGATTCACAATTGTGCACCAAGTTACAATTAAAAAATGAAATAATTTTTTACTGAAATAGAGTAATCTGAAATATTTATTTCACACTCAAAAAGAAAACAACATATATTTAACAATAAACCAATTATAACAACTTTTAAAATTAAAAAATAAAATAAATATAACTAAAAATAATAATTTATTGGTTTGTGAAGTGAATACTTTTATTCTGTAGGATGCTATGTAACATAGACACTAACACACGGATATACGTATAATCTCTAAAATATAGAACATGATCATACAGATTTATATATTATATAATTATGAATTATATAAATTGATAATAAAAATGTATGTACACAAGTATGTGTTCTACAAGTGTCCAATACGTATGTTTAACATAAACACATCGTCTAAGAGGCGAACACACCGTCTAAGAGACGTAACCGAACTCGAACTCCAGTAGGATGTTAAAGTATTAATCAATCTATTTTAAAATTACATCGATCAAATTACAATTATAAAATCTATTTCAACAAGTTAGGGCTCTGTTTGGTGAATTCCTCATGAAATGTGAATACAGCATGAATGGCAGGCAACAAATACCTCTTCTCCCTTTCACCTTTCACTTGGTCATCCCTTAAGAATCAGCAAAGAACAAAAAGTCTTACATGATTTATTAATATGTACTTTCTTCTTTTATAATTTATTAATAAATCTTGCAATAAGAAAATTTCCTAAACAGATAAGTGTTCATTGGTTGTTGATGATTGCATGAATATTATAAAAACCCAAATTCCAATTCCAAACTACTCTCAAATACCGTTTCAACTTAGTAAGCCATTTGGCCAAACAATCCTTGTCCTTGACTATGTCTGTATCCAAACATACATAAACGCCCAAAACCAAAAACCTGTCACATTTTAGCAATCCAAAACTATATAACAAAACTTTGATGAAGCAATAACACAACGCGCTATGTCCCTTGAATCAATCAACTCAAAGACCATAACAACCTTAAACATTAATATTCCTACATTCATACCATGATGTTCTAACATCTAACACCGTTTTTCTTCTCACTCACTTTGTTCAGAGTTCTTAGCCATGTCCATGCATGTCCACGTTTTCTTCTTCTTAACGGTTGCCATTTTTTCGGCAACTTCCTCCATGTCTCAGTCGCAAACCGCAGCTTCCTGCAATGGAATATTCGTGTCGTACGTCTACACTGGCGGCGAGAGGCTGCCGCCGAACGTGTCCGACACGGCGGAGCAGCCGTACCGGTTCGAGTCCACGCTGACAGTGCTGAACAACGGGTTGGAGGAGCTGAAGTCTTGGAAGGTGTTCGTGGGGTTTCAGCACAGCGAGTGGTTGGTGTCGGCGTCGAACGCGGTGCTCGCCGACGGTACGAGTCTTCCCGCTGCGGTTGGGAACGGCACCGTGTTGAGTGGGTCCACGGTGAGGGATCTGAAGACGGCGGTGGCTACCGCCGGCGATTTGACCCAGATGCAGGTTCAGGTGGAGTTGGTGGGGAGCTTGCTTGGGGTGGCGCCACCTTCTGTGCCGATGCCTCGGTCGTTAACTTTGGCTAACGATGGATTTTTGTGTGGTCAACCCTCTCGTGAAGGTAGTTTTTACTTGTTTATTTTAGGAAGAGGGAAACAAAATTTTCATTGGAATTATAAAATGATGTGTTTGTGTTGAATAGACGCACACTGATATTCCTATAACATACGTATACTTAAGTGTTCAATTCAAAAATATTTATTGGATAATGTCTGATTCTCTCCTACATAGGTGCGACTTGTTGATATGGATATAGTTTGAATGTTTGATTTGATGTTCAGGGAGCAATGAAACTCATGTGTGTTGCGCAAGGGATCCCAGTTTCAAAACAAACATGAGCACAGATGAAGAGTTCTTACCCCGTGAGAAGGGTGACCTTAGCATCACATACGACATCATCAGAACCTACGATTCCAATTACTGGGCAGAGGTTACAATCGCAAACCACAACTCTTTAGGCCGTCTTGACAACTGGAGACTAAGCTGGGACTGGCAAAACGACGAGTTCATCTACACAACAAAGGGTGCATTTCCATTGAATGTGGATTCCTCTGACTGTGTCTTCGGTTCTCAAGGTAATTTCTACAAGGAACTCGACTTTTCCAACGTGTTGAACTGTGAAAGAAGGCCAACCATAGTGGATCTTCCTCCCTCAAGGTTCAACGATTCAGAACTCGGTCAAATCCCATTCTGCTGCAGGAATGGCACCATCTTGCCACCAACCATGGACCCCAGCATGTCAGCTTCAAGGTTCCAAATGCAAGTGTTCAAAATGCCACCCAACCTTAACCGCTCCACAATCACAGCTCCTCGTAACTGGGAGATAAAGGGTACCTTTAACCCTCACTATGAATGTGGCCACCCCATAAGGGTTAGTCCAAGTGAATCCCCTGACCCTACTCACTCTGCATCAAACAAATCATCAATTGCAAGTTGGCAAGTGGTGTGCAACATCACAAACACAAACCGTGAAACACGCAAGTGCTGTGTTTCCTTCTCAGCTTATTACAATGAATCTGTTATCCCATGCAAGACGTGTGCTTGTGGATGTCCAAGTAATCCGGAGAGAACATGCAGCGCAACTTCACAAGCCATGTTGCTTCCACCAGAGGCACTTCTTGTCCCTTTTGAGAACAGAACTCAAAAGGCCGTTTCTTGGGCTGAGATACAGCGTTTACCTGTGCCTAATCCCATGCCTTGTGGTGATAACTGTGGTGTGAGCATAAACTGGCACGTGGCTACAGATTACCGAAAAGGGTGGAGCGCGAGGGTGACACTTTTCAACTGGGGTGAGACTAGTTTTGCTGACTGGTTTGCTGCAGTGCAGATGGAGAAAGCTGCTAAGGGGTTTGAGGAAGTGTACTCCTTCAATGGAAGCCTTTTGGAGAGTGTGGAGAACACGATCTTCATGCAAGGGAAAGAGGGGTTGAATTTTCTTGTGGCGGAAACGGATGGATCTAACCCTCGAAAAGATCCTAGGGTACCGGGGAAACAGCAATCAGTGATCTCCTTTACCAAGAAGGAGACTCCTGGAATCAATGTGGTTGGTGGGGATGGGTTTCCAAGTAAAGTGTTCTTCAATGGTGAGGAATGCTCTCTTCCTTCGGTGTTACCAAGCAGTGTTGCGAGACCGGAGGTTTCATTGGCTACTATGATGTTCTTAGTGATGTTGTTGTCGATCATCTTCATGTCGCAATAGTAGCACTGTTTGTTCTGGAACAGGATTTATGTAGTCACATCATCGAGCATCATGTGTTGTATATCCGTTTTTCCACGATTATTTACAGGGTATTAATTGTAGAATTGTGTTAGATTCTAGAGATATACTTTTACTAATCTTTGGAAAGTTCGTTATTTTTCTATTTCTACAGTTAACATTTATGAATTATTCATAGTTTTGGACATAAAATCCCATATGGGCAAGGTGTGCATATCATAATGAAAAAAAATGAGGAGATTGTCTACAGCAACAACATGATTGAACAAGTACTATCGAGGTAAAGAAAAAATGCACAAAAGATTGGGCAACCAAATGGAATATTTACATACTTACAGCAGTCCTTCGATCAATTTGAAAAAGAAAAATAAGAAAAGAAGGAGCAGAGGAAAAAATATTTCATAAGGGGGTGTTATTAAAGTTAAAAATGCTCCTACGAGTCTGCAGTTGTGTCAAAACCTTGCTTCTGCAGTTCTGCCCTAAATCAATGTCTTCATGTACACTTCAACAATGGACTTTTGCAATCAAAAGCAGCCAAAAACTTGCAAATATGCCTTCTGCATACATGCATTTAATGTTTGTTATTATTCATCTTGATGGATCACTTAACTGATCTTGAGCATCCAGACTAAATCATAATAGCATACTACTCCCTGATGCCTGAATTTTTTACACAAACTAAATTATATCTGTTGAAAAATTTAAACTAAGGAACAAACTAACTAATTGCAGAATGATTTGGTTCATATAGAACGCCAACTATTTACTTTGGCGTCTGCAATTAGAAAGAGATCTGGCGGGATCTGTTCTAAACCGGAATGTTGTCTAAGGAATATCCATCAAAGTCTAACTCATTATCAGATGGTCCAACACCTTCTTGCTGCCAGAAAAACAGAAGAAAATGATTAGCTTATAAAGGAAAACTATGTGCAAAGATATGTATACAGAAAAGGACCGACCTGTTTCAGAAATGCAGTGACAAGATCCTCCTGACCATACTGATCAGAGAAGAGGTTATTAATCTGGGAGCTTGGATCATGAAATGTTTCAGCCTTAACCCTTACTGAATTTCCAACAAGGTTATTGAGGTGTTGACCAACATTTTGGACAATACCTGGATGTATGCCTTCCCCTGTGGAGAACATAGGTTTTCCAATTAAAGTGGTATCTCTAGTTTGTACAGACTGTTGCATACAGGGAAAACCCTGATGAACCAAAACTGATGGTGAGACATCAACATTGCCTTGTAAAGGATTTGCATGCTGAGAAGAATCATATGTTATGCCTGTGTTTGTTAAGTCCCAATCATGGGACTTCTGATGGTGGAGTTCATTAAACATGTCATAACTTGGAACAAATCCACCAGGTCCTTTAATGCCTGAGGCACCTTGTTCATGAAACATACCTTTAGCTGGGATACTAGTTATACCTGGAGTGCTTCTAAGAGGAAAACTACCCAAAGACATTTCATTGGTTTGGCTCATGGGAAAACTCAACAATGAAGAGTTTTGTGGAACTGTATTATAAGCAGTAGTTAGGTTGGTGGTGCCAGTAATCCTATTTCCCAAAACACCATTAGAAATACCATTTTGTACTGTAGGCTGGACCAAAGATGATGGAAACCTGGCTACATGAGAATCAGCATTTTCACTTAGCATCTGACCTCTTGGTTGAGACTGAGCCATCTGCATCAACAAGGGGTTGTTCTGAGCAGCAGGAGCATTGACTCGCATGTTCAAGTTACCAAGGGTTTGGGTAGATTGGTGCAAATTGACAAGTTGTTTTGGCTCCATGTTGGTGGGAATTCCATGAAGCAAGTTTATTGGTTTACTGTTGCTTAAATGATGCAGTGACCCTTCTGCAAATCTTAATCTTGGGTTCTCAAAACTGAAAATGTTCTTCTGATCAGATAGAGGCATAGGCACACCAGCTTTAGCAGTTGTCCTGCCAAGTGCTGCGGCTTGAAGCTTGGCTAGACTTTGTGCTGGAAGCTGACCAGCAACTGCAAGAGTTTGAAGATCAATTCCATTGATTGAGGTTGCCCCAAATGTTGCTTCTTGTGAGCTGAGGAAGGAGTTGTTCAAGCTACCCTGCTGCTGGGAAACTCCACTCAGTCTTCGAAGATACAAACGGTATTTCTGTACCAAAAAATAGGTGGAAAAAAGAGATAACTCCTTCAAATCAACTAATACTAATCCCGTAAATCACCACAACAAAATTTTAAAGCATGGTTAACATCAATTCCTGAATTTCTCCCAAAGTATATGTTCTATTAAGCATAATAGTATCAAACCTGGAGGTGGCTAGCAACATTTTCTCTAGTGAGCCCAGGAACATTCATCAACTCCAAAATCTTTTTAGGAACTGCCTCTGTATATGCATACCAAATTTAAAACATCAGAAGAGGCATTTATATTTGAATAAAACTCTAATGAACCAGGCAAGTAGATATCACCGAAACTCTTCATATATTAGATATTGTGGGGGGTGAAAATGAAACTAATTCTGAGATAAAAACAATTTTCTAAAGCTAAGGCCACTCTAGGATCTTGAATGTGTATTAGTATTTGTTGAATATGGTTAAAACATGATATAGAGTTAGAAAACTGGTTTCCTATTTGTGAACAGTGATGAAAGGCTAGAAGGGGTCATCCCAAATTAGTGCAATCTGATATGGAAGATGCAAGTAGTAAATGTGTGGATTTGATGCTTTCACGATTCTTAACCAATTCAAGATTAGACATAAAGAATCCAAAGATCAAAAGTAGTGGGAGGCATTGTTTGCTGTGTCAGACAAGACAGCATGGAAAAGCAACAGAACATTTTTTGCAAGGAGGTGATTGAGGGACACATACTATCAATTCCAAGTTGATTCACAGCAGCCATAAACTGCTGATGAAGCTCAACAGACCAAACAACTCGTGGCTTCTTCAACGTGGAGGAATCATCCCTCTCATCTCCTTCCTCCTCCTCATCCCTCCTCTTCTTTGAACCTCTGCCTTCATTCACTGAAGATGAGTAATCTCCATCATCACATCCTTTCAGAACCCGATCTCCTTCTTCCACACTACCCGATTGCTCCACATCTTTCAACCCATTCTTCCTCTTCCGAATCACATGCTGCCATATGTTCTTCAAAGCCTCAATTCGCACAGGTTTAATCAGGTAATCACAGGCACCATGTGTCACCCCTTTCATCACAACACTTTTTCCATCATCAGCTGACATCACTGTAGAAATCATTCACACACAGTTTGTTAGTTCATATCAATGCAGTGTCTCTCAACAGCCACAAACCAATCAAAACCATGCTTACTAATAACCGGAAGGTCCATCTCCAACCCAATAAGCTCCAAAAGCTTGAATCCATCCATATCGGGCATATGCACATCGCTCAAAACAATATCAAACCCGTTTTTGTTCTCTCTCAGAAGCGACAATGCAACCTCAGCCCTCTTGCATTTCGTCACTGAAATGAAATAAACCCACCAAGCAAACCGAATCAAATCACAAATCACAAATCAAAATTCAAAAAGGGAAAGTAAAAAAAGAGACACAATTCCAACTTTACTTTAGAACCAATTCCAAAGGTTTGAAAAAACAATTAACAAACAAATCTGTCATCACAAGGTGAAAACAAACACCATCAATCACTTCATTTAACCATACCAAAAAAAGCATAAACTTGAAAAGATAGACGGCTGCAAGAATCCAAAATTACAGTAAATACCGTATCAAACAACATGCTTGGAGCAAAAACTCCATAACAGAACACAGCTGGAGGTGATTGACAAGTACAAGTACTATCCATGACCACATAAACATTGAAAAAAAGCATTTTTTTTTTGTACCCAAAAGAGAGAAAGAAAGTGATTAAGCACCTTCATATAGACAAACACGCAGCATCCTCTCAAGTATCCTGAGGCAAGTGGGATCATCATCCACCACCATGACCCTGAGACCCGCCGGAAACTGGTCGGAGACGGCATCCCCGGTTTTGAGAGGAGAAGTGGAAGTTGATCCCTTGGCGCTGCTGAGATTCATGTTTGCGAAGATCCAAAACAGTTGACAACAAGAAACACGGACTCAAACAGCTTCACATGGTTGAAAGTGGCATCATGATGAGAGTGTTAAATATAATAACAGAAGAGTGAGTTGTTTAAGAGTTGAGGCGAAGAAACAGAGAAAAGGGTAATGGAATTTCTTTTGGTTGCAGATAATATAGCATATAAATAATGGAAATGATTGAGGCTCTGATTCTGAAAGAGTTTTTTTTTTTCTGTTTCAAACTGATGCTTAGTTTCTGGCATATTTTATTACTTTCCATAAAATAATGTTGTCAAAATAATAATAATAATATTATTATTATTAAGATGTTGTGTAATTATTTTGACATTTTGCAATGTTAATATTATCATATTTTAAGGTTACTCAAAGAGTGGATCCAGCTCATTGGTTGGATTGGATTAACTAACCTCGGATCTCTAAACCACTTCCAACGCTGTCACAAACTCACAACACTTCTAAACTTTGCTGTCTCAAAATCTTCTTACTTTTTTTTTTTAATAAAATTTATTTTCTTTTTTTATAAATAAAATATTATTTTTTAATAAAATAATAAAAAAATTTATGTTAAATGAATATAAAGAATCTTGGACATCAACAGTAAAGTGTCTAATTCAAAAAATATTTGTTGGACTTCTGATAATTATAATACAATTTTAACACAATAGAAATACATTACTTTATAAAGAAGAAATACATTAATTTTCTAAAAACTCAAATTTATTGTATAAATAAGATATAGGTTTTCATAAATTAAATTTATTTACATTTTCTTATAAATAAAATAATACTTTTTTTTATGTTAAATGAATATATTGATTGTTGAATGTATCACTACTTTCTTTCTTTGTTTTAAGGATCAACTAACTAATAAGAAAAATATTAAATAAAAATTAATTTTAGAGACTAAAATAATTAATTACTATATTGACTAAATAAAAATATCATTTTATAAATTAAAAAATTGTTGGTATCTAGAGTTATTATTAATAAAAATTTACAAAATAGTTTCTAAATTAGTATCTAACTATTAATTGTCAAGATTTTAACTACTAATTTTAGAGATTAATTTAGACACTAAATATTAGTTGTTAAAACTTGGTAGCTAACTTAAATACCAATTTAGAAATTACTTTTTATAAAATTTTATTAATAATAGAAATCATATTAGATACTAATAACTGTATAGTCTCTAAATTAATATCTAATTTAATTAATACAATGATTAATTATTTTTTATCTATAAATTTAGTTATTATTTAATTATTTAATGGTTTTATTACAGTGAATATTTAAAAGGGATGAAAAATTTACTTATTTTTGTAGGTAAGAAATTTACATGTTATAAAATTAAGTAGTTGATGAATTCAAATGGATTATTCTATATTAATAAATAGATATTTTAGTTAATGCTTCGGTTATATCATCTAAATGTTTCATTAAATATTCTAATTTTTTATGAGAGAACAAGATTTAAAATTTGTCTATATTTCCACCTAATAATACTTTTTTTGTTTATCATTTATTTTCTTCATTGGTATGAATATTTGATCCTTTATTTTTTTTTTAATTTATACAATTATTTTAATTGATACAGAAATGTTTAATTAAATCTTTAGTATAACTAGTATTTTTTCAACAATAAATATTTATTGTATTTTAAATTTATCATAATCAAGTTATAATTTACATTTATAGTGAATACTTTAAATTATGACATAAATTCATTTTAATTATTAACAATTTATTTAAAAAAATTATCTAAATTCAATTTAGAAATAAAAAATTTAGAAGTTTTTTTTATAGAACTGGTTAATAATGTAATTGTACATGTATATAGGTTTTCACATTTTAAAAATTTATTTACTATAGTTTAAAAAATATTTATTATTATAATTACAATTATTTATGTGTGTTCTTATTTATTTATTATAATTACAAGGACAAACAATTGCTCACATATATAAGAGTGTATTAGTCAGAGTTTATAATTAAGTTTATTTTATGCATTCATCTCTATCATTTTTTGGGTTATTATTTATGATCTTACCCATTAAACATGTAATTAACTTAGTTGTAAATAGTTTTTATAAGTATATATATATATATATATATAATTTATTGTCATCCCTAAAATACAAACCATAAGTTTAGAAAAATGTTCCAATTTCTCACTTTTTTTCTTTCCAAGCTTTCCTCGAGGTAAATTGATTTTTTTTTTTTAAGTTTTTTCCTCAAGGTAATGTTTAAAATTTATTGTGAAACGTGCTTAATTTGAGGTAGAATATAAAAGCATAAACTAATTATATATAAAATGAATATTTTATTATTAAAAAAAATATATAATCAGTTAATGCATTGAGTGTATATTAATTAAAGAATGTTTATTAGAAGAGGTATTTACATTTAATATTCAACGGTATTCAAGTAGAGTTACTTCCAAAAATAATGTGTAGAAATAAAGCAATTTATAAATCATTAAGTATTTTAGTTTTTAAAAGAAAAATTAAATAATTTTATAATTTGACCTAATAATGTTTTCGTTAATATTTTCTATTTTTATTTTTCTAATCAGTATGAATATTTGAAAATTTAAATTATAAAAAATTACACGAGTTTAATTGAGATAAAATTATTTAGTTATATTTTTATACACGGTTAAATGTCGAAAACCATATTTAAAATAATATGTAAAGTTACAAAAATTGTGTTAATTGTTAAATATATATTTAATATAGTTTTTTCACCATTGGAAATTTTATAAACATAAAATAAACCCGTTCATAAGAAACCAAATAATGATAAAAATATCAAACACCTCATGTATGTTTAAAAAATGAGCTCATTAACGTAAGGAAATCAAAGTTAAAAAATTATTTAATAATGAAATACTGAACATTTTAATTTTCTGCTCTCATGAAAATGTTAACTTAAACATATAATTGATAAGAAAACAAGAAAAATTATATAAAAAAATATTTTCTGACCTATTTTTATATGAGAGTCTAATTACGTAATTATACAATTTAAGCAATTTAAAGTAAAAGGAAATGATACAAATGGTAAGAAGAAGAAATGTTTCTTATTGTCTTATGTGTATATTACATCACTGCATGTATAGTAAATATATAGGGAGTTTCTCTCTCCAAATTACATTCTAATTAGGTAGGATACTAATCATGAGATTCTATAATTATTAAATTAATTGCATATAATTGGGTACAATATCGTCAAATATTGCATACAATAATTGCATATAATTTTATAACTATTATTTCCTTAATACTCCCCAAGTTGTGGTAGGTGAAGATCAAGAACCCCAACAATCGTTCCTTACCCAATGCCTTCGTAAGAATATCTGCGAGCTGATACTGTGTCGGTACACAGGAAGGACTGATTATCCAGCTTGTAATTTTTCTCGCACAATGTGGCAGTCTATCTCAATGTTTTGTGCGTTCATGAAATACTGGGTTTGCTAATGCCGCTTGATTGTCACATAAAAGTTGAGTTGGCAAGTTACATAGCACCTTTAAATCCTGCAACAGATATCGCAACCAAACTATCTCTAAACAAGTATTGGCCATTGCGCGGTATTCTGCTTCCGCTGATGATCTTGATACGTTTGTCTGTTTTTTTGACTTCCATGAGATAATAGAGGAACCAAGAAAAATGCAATATCCAGATATTGATCTCCGAGTTGTCTGACAACCTCCCCAGTCTGAGTCGCAATAAGCTGTCAATGTCAGATTGTTTTCGGATGGCAATAGCACGTCCTGGTGATCATGTACTTTAGTACTCGAATTGCGGCATCCCAATGAGGTTTTCGTGGATCCTGTATATATTGACTTAGGGTCCGAACCGAAAATGCTATGTCAGGCCGAGTAACCGTGAGGTATATAAGTCGTCCCACGAGTCGCCTGTATTTGACTGGATCCTTTAATAACTCTCCATCGTCTGGTGTGAGTTTAGGTATTGTTCCATTGGAAATTTGTCTGGACGAGCACTGTGAGTCCCGTATCCTGCAAAATATTAAGCGCATATTTTCTTAAGGACATGTAAATACCAGCTTTGGAACGGGAAAATTCAATCCCTAGAAAATATTTTAGGTCTCCAAGATCTTTAATGCGAAATTGTTGTAATAAACAATCATTTCCTGTTAAAAGAATATCATCCACATAAATCAAAAGGGCAGTAAATGATGAGTTATTCTGTCTTGTGAATAAAAAGTAATTTGTCTTGGACTGTTGAAATCCTACAGATTTAATCACATGAGAAAATGTTGAAAACCATGTTCGAGATGCTTGTTTGAGACCATAAAGGGATTTGTTGAGTCGACAATGTTCTCCCTTGTCAATGATGCCCGGGTGGCAAGTCCATGTAAATAATTTCATGCAATGTGCCATGTAAGAAGGCATTTTGCACATCTAGCTGGTGAGTAAACCAATTTCTGGCTGCTGCAATGGTGAGGAGACACCTCAAAGTTGTTAATTTTGCTGTTGGTGAAAAAGTTTCAGAATAGTCAACACCTTCAATCTGAGTGTACCCCTTTGCGACAAGGCGCGCCTTATATCTGTCGACGCTACCATCTGAGTTGTACTTTATTTTATAGGCCCATTTGCATCCGATGGGTTTCTGCCCAGCGGGTAACGGTGTCAAGGTCCACGTTTGATTTAGCTGCAAGGCGGAAAGCTCTTCGTCCATTGCTTTTTGCCAATTTGGATCAAGGATAGCTTGAGCATAAGTGTGAGGTTCTTTGGTGGCTGTGATGTTAGCAAGATATGCACTATGTGTAGAAGAAAATCGTGAATTAGAAAGAAAATGATGCATAGGATACCTGGTTCCATTCGGTCGGTCTTGGGTAGTGGTCGAATGATTGGCTTGAGATCCCGTTACGTAGTCTTGAAGCCAGGAAGGTTGGGTTGATGTGCGACTGGATCGTCGAACAGGAAGGTCGGTTGGAGAAGGTTTGGTAATGGGTGCTAAACTTCTTGGCATGAGAGAAGAAGGTTGGTCTACTGGAGGTTCGGGTGTATTATGACGAGTAGGAGAAGAAAGTTGGTTTGATGGAGGTTCGGGTGTATTATGACGAGTAGGAGAAGAAAGTTGGTTTGATGGAGGTTCAGGTGCATTGTGACGAGTAGGAGAAGAGAGTTGGTTTGATGGAGGTTCAGGTGTATTGTGACGAGTAGGAGAAGAAGGTTGATCGAGTGAATGTTGGACAGGAGTGGGTAAGTCAATGTCAATAGTGGGAAAAATACCTTGTAATGGAGGTGAGGATTGTGTCTGTGACGGTTAGCAGAATGAGAAAACATCCCGACTTGTAAAAAAAGTGTCTGCATCTATATCAAATAATTTGTATGCTTTTTGATTGTGAGGATAACCAATGAAGATGCATTGTCGGGCACGCGGATCAAATTTTTGCTTAGGCGTAACAGAGGCAACCAAAAGTTTTTAGGTGAGAAAGTGAAGGTGGTTGATTATATAGTAGCTCAAAAGGTGATTTATTTTTTAGTAAAGGTGATGACAAGCGATTAATGATATATGTGGCGGTTAAAACGCATTCTCCCAAATTCTAATGGTAAATTGGACTGAAATAGGAGGGCTCGTGCTGTGTTTAAAACATGTCTATGTTTGCGTTCTACTACTCCATTTTGTTGAGGAGTGTTCAATACCTTTTTTGAGAAAAAAAATCATACATTGAAATAAATTCCAGTCCGTTGTCAACGCGGATGGTTTTAATAGATGCCTGAAATTAATTTTGTGCAAATGTAATGAATGACTCTTGGTTTCAGATTTGTGACTCATAAGAAATAGCCAAGTACATCTAGTATAGTCATCGACTATAGTGAGAAAAAAAACGTTTTCCAAAATGAGTTGGGGTTTTATGAGGACCCCAAATGTCACAATGCAATAGATTAAATGGAGAATGAGATTTTATTGTGCTTAAAGGAAAGGGTAGTCTTGTCTGTTTAGCTTTGGGACAAATACTACAATGATTGTGAATGGGAATGAGATTTTTACTAGGGATAGGTAGTAAGGAAGATACAAGTTGTAGACACGCCGGAGAAGGATGTCCAAGGCGCTTGTGCCATAAATCAGGATCAGTCGATATTTGAGATGCGTGGGCTTGGTTTGGAAGAGGGGACATGTAGTATAAGCCTGCGTGTTGTTTACCCGAGCCAATCATCCTCCCCGTAGCCAAGTCCTGTAAAACGCAATGTGGAGTAAAAATGACACAACAATTTAGTGAACTGGTTATCTTACTAATGGACATGAGATTTAAATTAAAATAAGGAACACAAAGAACATCTTTGAGAGTGATTTTGTCATTGAATTTAATTGTGCCTGTAGATGAGATGGACGTAGTTGAGCCTGTGGGCAGATTAACATTTGAAATAAATGATGATGAAGTGTGTGTGAAAAATTGTGAATCAGATGCAATGTGATGGGTTGCTCCGCTATCCAAAATCCATGGTTTCGTAAAAGCAGAATTAGAAGAGGAGTTATGGGCAAGCAGACCTGCAGAGCTAACAAACGTGTCACTTCTATCGTTATTGTTGAGCGAGTAAATAGCCCTTGCCAATGGCTGAATTTGCTCGGCACTGAAGCGTTGTACAAGGTTTCTATGGGACTCGTTACTGGTGCCTTCTTTGTCAGACATGATTTTAATTTAGGGGATAAAAATGGAGAGGCTGCCAGGGCACCAAGATCGGTGTTTTGATACCATAAAAGAAAATGATACAAAATGATAAGAAGAATAAATGTTTCTTATTGTCTTATGTGTATATTACTGCATGTATGTATAGTAAATATATAGGGAGTTTCTCTCTTCAAATCACATTCTAATTAGGTAGGATACTAATGAGATTCTGTAATTATTAAATTAATTGCATATAATTGGGTACAATATTATTATTTGAAATATCGTCAAATATTGCATACAATAATTACATATAATTTTATAATTATTATTTCCTTATTATTTAATTAATCATTTATTTAAAGTATTAACAATGAAATAATACCAAAAAAAATCGGTTAAAAAGTGAGTTTCATTTTATTTTAATTATATCTTTCTATTTTAATCAATATTTTTTGTTGACAATTTTTAATGGGCCATGTTTGTTGATTATTAATATGTTCATAATCTTATCTACAAATACACTGTGAGTGTTGACTTTCCATTCTTAACATTATTAATTGAGGTCTCTTTATTTTTTACAATTTTAAGTATTTGATTAATTTTTTTCTTTTTACATCTAAAATATTATTACATTTACGAGGTTTTTATATTTTCACCATATTTGTGTATTTGAGACTTATTTGCTATGTTAGATGATCAACACGAATATTAGTTCTAATTCAAAGATTAATAAACATATATGTTAATTGGTTAACTAACTTTTATAAATGAATTATATTTTAAATTTTTAACCAATATCTATTTATAATTAGTAATTAAAATATTAGTAACTAATCAAATATCAATTTAAAAATTATTTATTAATAATAAATATTAATTTAAATATTAATAATTTATTAATATTCCCGGTAAGTAATAAGGTGAACAATACATTTTTCATTTTGGTTAACTGATAAATTAGCAAATAAAGGCAAATCACTATATTCTTAAGCAAAATGTTTTTTTTTTCCTTATTTTTTAGTATTTCTTAGCAAAGTTAAATAAGATGTTTTCATATACAACAAATTCGACACCAATTACATTTACTATCACAAGATAACATATCTTTTCATCTTCTTTATTATTTTTTATATTTTTTATTTTTTATATTACTTTTTCAATTTTGGTGTTTAAAATCTTATTCATGAATAGGACTTTGATCACAACCACTACCAATCTAGTTCATATGGGTTGAGCTAAAAATCACACCTAATTCACCAAAATATGATTTTTTTTATGTTTTTAATTTATATAAAAATTCTTTATATACTTAGAATATAGATAGACAAAAGAATAATAGATGAAAATAATTTTCTCGTATATTTTCTTAAAAAGAAGTCTTACGTTTGTATCTACAAATATAACTTTGAATGATATAACTTGTAAATCACCACTTTTGAATTTTTTTTAGTAGAATTATTCAAAACCTTTAATAGTTTGCCAGATATTAATTCAAACACATTTAAACATTATATAATATAACAAGCCAACTTTTTTTTTCAAAACACTTATAACATGTTTAGATAGGAGATTCTAAGAGTTATTTTTTTTAAGAATTTGAATTGTTTCATAACAAAATATATTGTTTGAGTAAGAAATTTTAAAATAAATTGAAATTCTAAATTTAAAAAATAAAAAATAAAAAATTTAGAATTTTATTAGAGAAATTATATTGTTTAAAGAAAATTTCAACCTAAAAATGTAAGAATTTAAATTTTTTTCATTTTTTCAAATTCATGTTTTTTATTGATAGAAATGTGATTGGTTTGATTAAGATTGAGATATTGTCGAAATGACTACTTTTCGATTGATGTTAACTATAATTTTTTTTTTGTTGATGTTAATAAGAATTATTTTGTGATTGAAGTTATTAGATTTTTTTTTTATATCACTATTATTTCTTCCTCAATATTAGTTAGAGTCTTATCGGCCAACGTTTTTTTATGAATGTGAATTAGAATTTTTTTAACATAATATTTTTTTTCCGATATTTATAGTAATTTTTTTATCATCAACAAGTATGTTATTTTTTTATTAATATTTTTCTAGGATTTATTTTATAATATTAATTGGAAAGCTTTTAACCAATGTTAATTGGGATTTTTTTATCAATCGGGAAGATTGGTCAGTTAATATTTATAAAAAAAAAGTCGACAAAAAATTTCAATCATCAACATCATAAAAATAAACTTGATTGATGTCAACATAAATAATTACACTCAAACTAAAAATAATCTCGTTTAATTGTTATCTAGAAAAGCCTTTGCAAATATAAAATGAAAAAATATTGAAGAACTTAAATCGAAAAAGTAACATCAATTGAGATTTACTACAAAAGATTATAAATATTGATATTTTTGAAATCTTTAACAATTATTTAGCATTTAAATATTTTATTTAATTTGGTAATAATTGAAATAATTTATCCAAATAGGAAAATTAAAATTCACTAAATTTAAATTTTTTTATCAATTTTTATTTAATAATTTTCTAGTAGTGATTATTTTATAAAAATAGTTTGATTAGTTAAACTAATTCTTAAAGTGCATGAATTTGGTTGAATTAGGTTAAAAAATATAGATAAATATTTGTGAAGTAAAGTATAAGTTATAATTATAGCATGATGGAGGTAGCAAGCATATACTAAATAAAGTGAAGAAAGAAGAATTGATTTGGTCCAATTTATAAGCAGTTAAAGTGCAGATGGTGTTCCCTAGCATATATTTGTGAAGAGAAATGAAAATTGACATGCATTGTACTATTTGTTCTTAGTGTTCCTTCTCTTTCCAACAATACTTATCCTTTCTTAGGTTTACACCATTCTTTGTTTTCTTCTCCACCTTCACTAACACTAATCATAACTTCAATAATATCATTCCATATTTATACCCAATTTTGTGTGACCAAAAAAGGAACAACATCACAACTTCACTCACACCATTACTTTGGACCCATTATAATAGTAATGCAAATTCTCCCACCAACATATCAATTCCAATCTGATTTCCATTAAAATGCATTTTCTTCTTCTTATGGCTAGATCCAATTTCCTGGTCCATATGGAAAGGAAAAAAGAATTTCACGTTCTTTCTTTCGGGAAGGATTAGAAAAATCCTATTGATTGCAATTTTCTCCAAACTTTATGGAAAAATATGAAAAAAAAGGCTCGAATGGTACAATCTCGTCGTCACTCCAAAATGAAAGGGACGATCTCGTAGTTCTTAGTTTGTGATCTGCGAAATGATGAAAATTCCTTTAAATGAAAGGAGGTGTAGATAAAAAGACTTCCAAAATCCTTTTTTGGAATAATTTTTGGAGTATATCTCTGAATTTAAGAAATTATTTTTCATAATACATTTTCAGATTTTGTGTTTTTGATTTTTTTTCCAGAATGTATTTTTTGAATTTCGAATTTGTAAATCTGAATAGAGAATAATTTTTTAAAAAAAATTAGAGATGATAATTTATATTGTACATGAAAAATTTGCCTAACAATAATCCCCAAATGGGCTTTAAACAGAAACCCATCACAAACATGGGCAATGATTAATCGAGTATTGCATTATGCACCTCCATATATTCATGTTGCACTTTCATAAAAATTAAAATTTCAATTCTAACCATAAAAAATATGCATTTTGGATTGTGAATTTATTTAATTTAAGCAAATAAATAACACAAAGTAAAAAATATTTATATGGTTTAGAATAGAGTGTTGGTGGGATCTTTATCTTTTACATAAGGAGAGCTTTTACCAATGGAGGGATGATAAACAAATATGAAAGCCCTTTGTTTAAATAGATAATGAAAATTGTTTAAACAAATAAAAAAAGTGTATTGAAAACTGAATAACATAACAAAATATAAAAGAACATAATTTTTTTCATTAATTATGTTTTATCTCAAGTAGTTGGTTCTTCCAATTTTTAACACTGAATACTAGTTAACTTCATTTACTCTACAACATACTATAAATAGTAAATGAATAAAATATTTTAAATTTTTATATAATCTATTTAGGTTAAATGTTGATAATTCATAATTTCCAAAAATTGAACTTGTTTAATTTAGGGATGATACAAATCAGTAAGATGTGTTTTTTTAATATAAATAAATGTATGAATACTTAACATTCTTACAAAAAATAAATAAATAAAGATGTTAGTGGTTATTTAAGTTATATTAATAATATTTTAATTTTTATGAATAATAATAATAAAAAAAAAATCTATAAGAATCTTTTCCCACTGTAGATTCATCAGTGAGGCGCTAAAATCCATAAGTTATTTGGCAATCACCAAGCACAGTCCAATTCGAAGAGAAAAACGTAACAAGATTCAAGCTTTTCACCTTCTCTGAGGTTTGAATTTCCTCATCTTCATACCCTTTTCGCCACGCGGTTGAAGGATGGCGAATGCCGCGGAAGATTTCTCCCAATTCGGGATTTCAAAGGAGGTGAATAGCTTTTACCCTTTCTTTTCATGATGCACTCTTAAAATGCACGCGTTTTGGGAATTAGGGCATTCTATTATACGAGTTGTTTTTCAGGAAAAGGATAAGCTTGTTGGGGAAGTGATTAGGTATATGCTTTTCAAAACGTATCATAATTCAGGGTGCCCTATTAAGAGAGAGGAACTCACTCAAATCGTTACGAAGAACTATCATCAGCGTAACCTTCCTACCTTTGTTATCAATGAGGCTAAGGACGAGCTTTCCAAAGTATTTGGGTATGAAATGAAGGAGCTTCAAAGGGCTCACCCTTCATCCAAAGCCCAGACAAGGTTATCTCAACAAAGTGAGCATTTCGCCTTTTCTTCTTCTCTTTTCAACCTATTTATGGTTCCGTTAGGATATAGCTTCTCCACCACTACTTATCTTATGAGTATGCTAAAAGAGAAATGTAATGTATGGATGCTTAAATAAGTTACTTATCTGAAATTTGTAGGTGTTGCATTGTTACATAAATTCAGGAACTTTATACAGAGGTTAACTGTTAAAACTGCTTAAGTGAGTGCTTAACTTAAATCATGTGAAATTCTGTTAATACAAATGTTATCTTTGTTTGGTTGAGAGAAGAATTAGGTACATGAGAAAAGAAAAGAAGGGAAATAAGTGTGAAAAAGTGAAAATAAAGGTGTTTGGTTGAAAAAAAATAGAAAAGGAAAAATTTAAATAAAAAATAATATTTATCAAATAATTATGTAACAGATTGTATATATATATATTGGGATTCTCCATTTACACATTTCATATTCATATTCACCCTTATATTATATTTTTAAATTAAAATAATAATAATTGTGGGTTTTTGAATTATGTTTATCCATTGTCAAGTTCAGGACCAGTTATTGCCTTCTTCAATTGAAAGCAAATATGGATCTACTTCTATTCCATGAATTGATTAGTATACTACTTAATACCTTTATAATCATCCTACTCTCTAGTATATTGCAGTTGCTGTGGCTATATGATGTAAATTATCATTTGGACTTTGATGATTTGTGTCCTGAGAATACTTTTACCTAGTAATGGATAGAGACTACTCAGACTAGAGAATGCTTTGGTTTCATTTGGCATTGTTTTCTTCTATATTTAAAAAACTGTAGATACATATTGAGGAAACGAGTAAATTTAGACTGAATTGTTTTATACTTGTTCAAAGCTGGTTGTGTTCCCAGGAGTTTCCAACAATATTTTAGTTGTAGCCAACTTCATTTTCTTCTAATGGTTTTATTATGTTTATTCTTTCAGGTGGTGCAGATTCAAAATCATACACTCTCACAAGTCAACTTCCTCCTAATGTATATGAAAAATATGTGGTGGATGAGAAAACTGCGCATCTATCTGGATTCACTTTTGTCATAATTAGTATTGTACATCTTGCTGGTGGCAAAATTCCAGAAGGTATGGTATTGTTAATTTAGTGTCACAATGCTAAAATTGTACATGTGTATAAGCATATGCACCTTGTAAACTTATGGAAGTCAATGATACTACCTTGATGTCTCTAGACAAATGTTATAAATACAAAGGTTCTGCTTTCCTTTTCATTTTGCTTGTTATTGGCCTAAAACTTGAGTGAAAGTTTCAAGGGCAATTTTGATGCTGTCTTTTTAACAATGGAACTCCTGGTGAGGGTACTGCAGAAAATCTATGGAGCCAATTAAGGAGGATGGGTTTGGATGAAAATGAAGGAAGTCATCCAGTCCTTGGAAATGTTAAGCAAGCATTGGAACTTCTTGTTCAGCAAAGGTGAAATTTGTTTAATTGATGGATTTAAACTACGAGATTTGTCGCATTTTGTGACACTTCTGATTTCTAGTGACAAGCAATGTTGCAGTTATTTATTCATCCTTTACTTTATAGGTATTTACAGAAAGACAAAGTTAATGGTCCTGAAGGAAGTACTGTATATTATGAGCTAGCTGAGAGAGCTTTAGATGCACCCATGAGTGACAGGGTGAAGGAACACATCTCTCAGGTAGTGTTTTGGAAAAGTAAATTATATAAGTTTGTGGTTAGTTCTTTCTTTACAAAAAACATTTAACTCAATTTAATGTTGGCCAATAATGGCAGATTGAAGATACAGTTTCATGAAGGGTTTATTCATTAAGCTCTTAGCACACAAGGGTTTATGCCTTAAATTTGACCAGGGAAGTTTTTGCAATAAGTTTTTTTTTTTAATTTTAAAAGGAGGACTTATTTTGATAAGCTGCACGAAAAACTTATTGAAACAAGTTATGATTTTAGGGAAGTTATAAGCTATTTTTTAAGTTCAAACAAACTCTTCATGTCTTCCAATTTCCAAATGCTACGTGAATGTCTGATGAACTTCTTTTTTGGGAGCTTTAGTTGCTGATGCATGTTGCTATATAGTATTTATTTGTTCCTGAACACGGTAGTAAACAGCTGAGGCAAATTGAACATTGTGTGGAGCATTATTCAAATATTCATTGCAAGACCAAGGTGGTCTTAAAATTTTTTTGGCCTTTCTTGTAGCATTGCAGTGGATCCTAGGCAAACAGAGAACAAGTGATAACTCAAATATAGTTTAGTGTATGTTTCAAGTTATGTAAAACTTACTGTTTCTGATGAAACCATTGCTCTTGATCGTTGTAAATATCATGTACTACTTTTAGTTTTGAATAATCCTATTATTTTATTTGTGCCTATCTGACACATGGTTTCTCTTGAAGATTGTGCAGGATAATACTTCAGTGGGTGCCGCCTAAGAGTTGCTAGCTCTTTGTTGACTCAATTGAGATGTAATTATGCTGATAAAAGAATAGAGACATTGAGATACGAACATGGTTCCAATTGATTACTAACTTTAAGCCCTAAACTCTTCAACAATCTCTCCATATCATGTCTTGAGCAAAACCTGCTGATGTTAAGATCTAGGTTCAGATTTGTCAATGATTAAAGTTATGTAAATTTGAAGCTGATTGTGTATATAACAAAAGTTAAGCTTGATCTTATTTTATATATTTAGTGTGTTTGGTTTCCGTTTTTTTTTTTTTATAATTTTAAGTAGCTTTTATTTTGTAGTTGAGCAAGGTATTTAACTGAATATTTGTATTGTTTTGGACCAACTTTTGACCTGTTAAGGTCCAATGAGTCTATTCTAACCTATGAGTGACAGAATGACATGGATTAACGTACAGATCTATTAGAAATATATTTTTTTCCCCACTCATCATTGGGATTAAAAAAATCACACATGTGAGTAAAATCTGTCATGGTAGTGGAATCTGTCATGTGAGCCTCTAAGTTTGTAGTATCTATAGTAAGATAAAAGTTAAAGATTGATTAAGATGTTAAAGTTAAAATGTGTATTTATAAAAGAAGTAAAGCTTGAAATTTAAGACAAAATAAAGCTTCAAGACAACCATAATCACTCCTCATATATCACCTAAAGTTATATTATTCATTATAGTTTACGGATTCTTATAGTTTTACAACATTATCATATATGAAAGGCAACAACACAGACAACTCGTACATAATCTCACACTTTTCAATCAAATAAAGTGATAGAAACGACACAATGGCTGAAGAACACAGAAGCACCACAATCCACACACCAAAAACCAAAGGGGTGGTCAGTTTTAGTTGTAATCAGGATTAGCCAAAAGATAATCATCAACAGCCTTGGCAAACACTGCAGACATCTCCTTAGTAGACTTCAGGAACTCTTCTGTGAGTTCAGCATCTCCTTTTGTGTAGTATTTGCGTGTGGTCTTCACAATGCATCCTCCATCAGGGTTTGCCACCAATTTGTACTCATTAGACACCTTCTCCAATGGCTCTGTGAGAAGATTGCCTTCAACTATTGTGTAGTGATACACATAGTTATCTTCATCGACCACATCCACCTTTTGCTTCACATACCCTAATCATATTTATACATAAGAAATGGATTAGTTATAGCACAACATTGATCATCATATATATTCTAAACACACGCAGCATCAAATAAGGACATATAATCCATTAAGAGCAATTTATCATAAAAATTCACAATGTTTAATCAAATGTAAATTCATGACTAGATGATGCAATATTGCTAGTGAAATGCAATGACAAGAACATAAGGAACTTAAGTATAAAGTTTATTTCAAAGATAAACTCAATTAACCTTCAGGAAGACTGAACTTCTTAATGGTTCCTGGCCCTCCATCTCCTTCAATGATTTCAACACTTTTAACAAAGTTTGGTAAAGCTTTGGGAAAAAAATTGCCAGAATCTAAGACAATGGCTTTGTATAGTCTTGCAGGTGCCACTGCAGAAACTAGATCGCTTTCAGAAGTGAAAATTCCCATGATTTTTTGACAAAAGGATTAGAGCAAGAAATGATATGAAGAAGAAGGATTTGGTTTGCTGAGAGAGTGAGTTTGTTGATTGTGGATATGGCATTTTATATGGACATGGGAAGTGGGAAGTTCCCCCAATACGCAAACAAATTAATGTTCAAATTAGTTTGAATCTCTATAAACTAACTTGCATAAATGATAAATTAATTAATGAAACAGTCAAATCTAAACTTTAGAAGGAACCAGCTTCTTCTTCTTCTGGAAGACTTTAGCAGAGAATATAAAAATTTATGGATGATATTGGTGAATTAGTCTATGGAATAGCTTGATTACTATGGATTAATTTATATATAAGCTGATGTACACATAAATTATTTAAAGTATAAAGCAAATTAAGTTCTATCTAGTTTGTACTTAAAAAAAAAAAAAAAAAAAAAAACTTTATCTACTGGTTTACTTAACCACATTGATTTTGTAAGAAGAAAATGCTACCTGTACAAATCAGGTCACTTTGAATTGTTTTTATGATAAATAAATGAGTCCTTGTCGATATTGTTTGAATATGAAGTGATATTGTTAGAAAGTATTAGAATTGACTTAATATTATTTGTTTTTTTAAAAATTGAATTTATTGAATGGGAGATGAAGATGAATAAGTATATATTTATCTCTTTTCTATCCATATATTCACTTTTGCTTTAAATTATTAAAAAATTATTAATTTATTTTGATATATATATGTGATTATAATTTTTTCACTGTAAATTGATATTGAAGAGAGAAAAATTGTATTCTTTTAGTATTATATTTTTAATAATATCATATTTATTTATTAATTTTTTATTTGTTATAAAAAAATTGTTTAGATAGATACACACAAACAAAGAAGGACAAAAACAAAAACAAACAGATTGAGTAGTCACATTAATATGCACATTGGAGTTAAGGTATATTAAACTCAATGAAGGAACTATTAAGGGATTAGGGGTTTAAATGTGATTAAATTTCACATGGAGTAAAAACATAAAAGTTGAATAATATATAAATAAAAAGATGCACAAGGTCATTGATTTAAAAATTGGAGTTGGAAATAGTATAATGGTCTTTTATATAAATTATTTCTCATTATTTATTGGTATCAAATCTTTGGATTGATTACAATAATGTAGAATTAATATAAATTTAGTTAAATTAAAAATATCTTTTACTTAATTATTTTCGTGTATCTTTTCAAAGTGGATATATACAATTATTCTTAATTTTCGTGTCTTGGAATATAGGTGAAGGGCATTGTGCACAATACTATCATTAAAGGAATTTTAAAGATAAGATGGAAAAAATGTACTGATAAGATCTTAATTATATGAGAAATACAGTTAAATAATTAATTTGTTGCCAAAAAATTAAATGACAATCAATCACACATATCATTGTTTTATTTAAAAAAATTAAATAAAATTAAATTATTATTAAAATGATAAAATATCCTAAACTTTTAAAAAAAAATACATTTAAACCTTACTTTCAGGACATTTTTATTATCTCACTAAGTTTTTAATTTTTAAGCCACAGAGTGTAGTGTTTTTAGAGTTCAATTCATAAAATTACGCTAATAATAAATTTTGTAAGCATTATAATTTTAAATATTCGTTATTATAAATCTATAATAGAGGTGTAGTGATTTTAGAGTTCAATTCAGAAAATTACAATAATAATATTTTTCCAATTTGCTTGATAAAAAACTCAAGTTTTAAAGATGAAGCTTGACTATTATATTTAACTTTTTACTTTTTACTTCTTTGTTGTATTCTTTATTCCTTTCTTGATTCTTGAAGTTAATTTTATCCATTCCCTATCTTTCTCTTCTATTCTTTATTCCTTTCTTAATTATTCAAATCCATTTTATCCCTTTCTTTCTTCTAATTTCTTATTTCCATGGGGTGACTTGTAAGATAAGGAAGAGGGTTGATCTATACATTTCTTCATAAAATTATTATCCTACTATTATAGGAAATAAAGATATTAGTTTGATGATTTTATTACATTATGAAAAAACTACATAAAACATGTCCTTAGGAAGATTTGAATTTGATTGCATTTCTATCTTATTTCGCTCATACATTGATTAATGAGGTAAATAACTCATTCATATACGAAATCAAATACCACTATAAGAAAATAACTACATAAAAATCAATTTTAGATACTAAAAATAATTAGTTGTTATTGTGACTAAATTAGAGACCATTTTAGAAACTAAAAAAAAAATTATTGGTTTCTAAATTAGTTTCTATTTTTGATAAATAGTTTCTATATTAGTATTTAATTAGCAATCAAGATTTTTCTATCAAAATTAGAATCTAAATAATTGGTAGTTAAAATCTTGGTAGCTAATTAGATACCAATTTAAAAACTATTTATCAATATTAGAAACTAATTTAGAAACCAATAATTTGTTTAGTCTATAAAATGGTCTTTAATTTAGTCACTATAGTAACTAATTATTTTTAGTCTCTAAAATTAATTTTTATTTAATAATTTTTTTGCAGTTTACTACTATAAAGTTCTGATGAAGTACATGAGTTAAAAGACCAATCAAGAAAAGAGAAAGAAAGTCTTTCGTATTTACTCTTAACCAAAAACTTAATTTGAAAATAACAAAATCAATAATTAAATTATATTATTTAGTATCTCTCTTCTAAAAAAACATTATTTCTGTATGAAAAAATTGACCAAAGTGCTGCAAATCAAATAATCTATATTAGTTTTTTTTTTCAGCTATAACAAATCATAGTCTCTATATTATTGATTATAGTATTAGTTGTAGTTGTAGAATGTGATGTATTGTTCCCACTGAAATCAAGTATTAATTGAAGCTACATGCATCACAACCAAATAAACTGTAATACCCAAAATAACAACATAAAATATAAATAAATCTTTATAATCTTTCTTTCATGAAAACATGGCATTTGATATTGCTGGAAGTGGGAATAATTACTATTATTCAATAATTAGTTTGAATGTTTTTGGAGTAATCTGATTGATTAACGAAAAGTCAAAATAAACGAGTGATTAGTTTATATATAAGTTTATGTAGACGTTTTATATCATAATATAATCCAAGCAAACTCTATATTGTATCATTAATTAATTAATATTATTTTTATCGGCATTAATTAATTAAGATTATTAAATATCCTTTTCTTACCTGTACAAATCAGGTCTATTAATTAATTAATTAAAATTCTTTTAATACAAATGTAATAACTACTTAGGTACTTTGATTATGTAATCAAGTAATAAACTTAAATTAAGAGTCATATGGTGTATGGTTTTTATGTATAATCAATAATTATAAATGGATTGGAGCATCTCAACTGCTCCCATTTATATCTTTTTTTTTTCAATTTTTATATATTATTTTTTAATAAAAAATGGTGTAGTTCTTGTGGCAAACAACATGATATATGTTTATTCTTATATGCGTTTAAATAAAGAATTATAAATTTTTTGGTACAATACTCTTGCATTCATAATTTTTTTTGTCTTTTATCTTCTATTTGGTTTTATGTTCTCTTTGATTTGATTAGGCTGTGGAAAGTAGATATTTGGTTTGTAACGATTTAAAGAAAAAGTGAATGAAAGCGTAGTTTGGTTTTAATAAAGGATAATAGATTTGACTAGAAAATTAATTAATATACGTGATTGAATAATGAAAGTTGGTAGATTATTTTTATTATAATGCCAAAATTGTCTTTATTTTTTTTTAAAAATGTAAGCATTTCTGTAATGAAAAACTAGTTAGGAACATGAAAATAAATCATTTTTAAAAACATTAATTATTTTAAAATATTATTTATTAATTTTCAATAATATTTTAAAAATCCAATAAATAAAAAAAATCAAATATTTAATATAATAGAAATCAACCATTTTTTTTTCTCATTTCATTTTCTTTTCAAAATTTTCTTAACAAATCCTTACAAATCACTTACTTGGTGTTTGTTTCAGTTTTAGGATTAGTGAGATTTGGAATCTCAGAAATAAGATAATTTTTAAAGAAGAGGTGTTGGAGGGTTGAAAATGTTTGTTCTTATTCAATCAAAAGTTTGGTCATAAGTTATCTCTAAGGTGCCGTTAGCTTATTTTTTTTATTTTAACTGGTGTCTTAACCATCTAGTTTGCATGAATATGATTTAATGATAATTTTGTGTGTTTGATTAATCTTAACTGTTTAACTAAATGTTGATTTAAGTCTTTGTTTTGTACTCGTTCAGAGTATAGTTTTTTACCAGGATTGAATTATTCTAAAGTGATTCTTATTTATTTAATCTTTATTATTGATAAAATAAAATACTACAAATCATTGCTAGGAAAAAAAAAACCTTAATAACCAGAATTATAGAGTAATATATATATATATATATATATATATATATATATATATATATATATATACATGATGGTTGATTGCAGAGTTTGAGAAGAGCAATTGAAAGAAAGAATAGAAAATGCAATAGTATAAGATTCCATTGCATTATAATATATATATTTATTGCAGAATACAGATGGAAATCGACATGAACACCAACAAGAGACGTAGATTTTGGATCACACGAAATTCAGGAACACCATTGTAACACTTAAGAATGTTACATAAAACAAACTCAGAAGGAAACGAAAGCAAAGCAGATGTTGAAGAAGCATAGATGGATCTAGTATTCTGCAGGGTTTGCCAACACGTAACTCTCAACAGCCTTGAAAAAACCAGTTCCTCTTGCCTTTGACTCTTCGAGCACTGCCTCTAAGAGAGGTGCATCGCCTTTGGTGTGGTATTTGACAGAGACCTTGGAGATGGAGCCACCATCAGGAGCAGCCACCACCTTCGTCTGAAGTGTGATTTTCTCCAAACTTTCATGCAACCCTGGTCCTCCCACTATGCTGTAGTCGAATCCCAGGTTTGCTTCGTCCACTGCATCGATTCTCTGCAGCACAAAACCTGTTACGCCACCTGCAAAAAATCATAATTTTCTTTACTTACTTTTCTTTACAATCTAACTTTTTTTTTTTATCAGTAAAAATAAATAAATAAATAGAGTTATTTCAAGAAAATCCTTCTTAAAAATAACTAAAAAGTCTACCCGACAAAACTTTCAGAAAATCTATCTCATTTTCTAACAGATCTCATATAAATTAATAAATTAAAAGTTTAAGACATTAATCATAATACAAAAACTTACCCTTCAAAAAGTTTAATATGATAAATTTTACTATTAAAAACATTCTTATTCTTTGCTAGCTTGAAATCAGTTTCTAAAAAGAAAAACTTAATTTTGAGTTTTATCTATAGGTTTAGAGTTAAATTTACTTTGATCTTTTGTTACTAAGTAAGAAACATATAAATGTACAGTGAAGAAGAGTAACTTTGATCATAATTATTTTAAATAAAACAATCTGAATTACATGTATGTATGCATAATCAAAACAAACCCTTTTCAGAACCTAACTCAAATTCAACACAGAGTAAATTTTAAATCTAGTTAAATCCCATAAAATTGATTTATAAAATGAGATTTGCACATACTTATAGATATGGATCTGCAACACTCAATTTGTAACGAACATATGCTAAAAGTAAATATTAGCAAAAAAGAAGTTAACATTATTAATTTTTTTTATCAATAAAAGAAAATAAATAAATATGAACCACTTCAAGATGGTCAAATCCTTATTAAAAAAAATAAATCTTAACCTTAGTCTCCTCTAAATAGGCCAAAATCCTCCATCTAACTATTAATAAAACATCAGAAACCTCAAAAACCAACTATAGTGTTAACCAAGAAAGTTAAACATCAAATAACCAAACTCATACAGACAAAAGGATTAAGACTCGTGTTTTAAGAGAAATTAACATTATTAATATTTATGTACACTGACCTTCAGTAGCTGTTAGCTTCTTGATGGTTCCAGGTCCACCATTTCCTTCAATAGTTTCAATGCTCTGGATGACAGGAAGAACCTTTGGGATGATTCTGTCTGAATCTTTGGTCAGAGCTTTGTACAATATTGCTGGAGCCAATGTGGAGGAGTTCTCATCATCGTGAGCAAAAACACCCATGATCGATAATAAACACACAAAGATCAACACAAATACTAAGATACAGTAATTTAATTGGATGCAAAGATTGTAATATGGAATAGGGCACAGGGAGAGATGGTATTTATAGCCTCACACCAGATACAATTCCTACTCATAAATGCTACTTAATTATCTTAACAACTTCACTGTTCTTGGTGCTCACCACGATGTTCATTTAATTATTGGATCATGCAGTATTATTCCATGTTTTATAATGGGATTAGGAGAATGAAGACTAAGAATTAGTCAGAAGGTGGAGTAAATATGAGTATATCTTATTCTCTACACAAAGTGCTACCATTAATAATGTAGTTTTTTAATGCTCTATGAATTGATTAAGGTTTTATCTATTGTTAATGATCAAAGTATTCAAAAGAAAATGTCAAATAGTTCATTGATGATTCTTCTCTTGCATACAGATCGATAAACCCTAACTTGCATTCAAACTTTTTCATACAAATTAATTTATGAAATTCTAACTTTTCTTTTTAACTTATACTGTTTGCTTTAATTTAAAAAAGTTTTACTTAATTTCTTAAATATTTAGAAGTGTATCCAAACATATTTATAATACCATAGACGGCTTTATTTTATTTTTTTCAAATAATAAAGAAATGCATTACCTATGAAACTTTAAGATGTGATTACCTATAAAAAAATATGTTTAACTCATGAAATGACTATAATTTTTTGGGAATTAAATAATTGTTCATTTTATTTTACTTGTATGTTGTCTTTACTATGATAGATACATCTAGAATTAATTTTAGTGTTCGGAATGATTCAAGAAGTTCGATGCCACCAAACCTTAAAATAATAAAAAAAAGATACTGAGAAATATTCTCACTTTTAAAAAAAAATAGTTGCTTTAGTCAACAAATCTAAATTACTTAAATTAAAAATTGGTTAGCAATATTAATTAGCAGCTGCATGCTCGCAACGTAATACCCCTCGATAAATATCACATTTAAAAAAAAAAATATTTTACCATGATCTTTATAATCTAATAAAATTCAAAAGAGTTTCATTAAATAACGCAAATCCAAATAAAATTTTATTATACACGAATAAATTTTCATAAATTTTGTATAATAATAATAGTAATTAATAATATATCCTATTATGCAGAGCATTCAAATTTTGTCATTAAACTTTTCGACTTAGTCCAAATTACCAAATAATACTGACAATAAACTTGTATATTTAATTTTTAGATCAAATAAAACAATATTTTTTATTTATTTTAAAATAACTAAATAACTTTTCTTTTTAAAGTAACGACTACACAAATTTAATACTATTTTTAAACATCTTTTTAATATAATTAAAATTTTAAATATCTTTTTAATATAATTAAAAAATTTCTTTAATTATACAGTATACTAGTATATTTATTTTCTTAATTACAAAGCTTGACTGAAGCAAAGCACAAAGAGTTGATGGACGGCAAAGTTTCTAATCTTATTTGTTTAACCTTTGTTTTTTATGTGTTATTTAAAAAAAAGAGTAAAAGTTTTATATTGCTAGCTAAAACGAAGAGGGAGAAAAACTATTTTATTTTTTTCTGTGTTAAACTTTGCTTTATATAAAATATGCAAAAATAAAAACTGAGAAAAAAAAATGGTCCAAAAATGTAGAAAAGATCTCTTTGGAAAAATCTTTGCTCCAAATCTTTTCCATAAGTTTTTGGCATTATGAATATATATATATATATATATATATATATATATATATATAATTAATGCTTTGCACGACTTGAAGTTAATACTACAATATCAAATTAGTTTTAATATTATTAGTCTTGGTAAAAGTAAACTTTAATGCAACATAATATATTAATTTAAATATATATATATATATATATTTCTAAATTTTTTATTAAATAAATATTTATAGGACTTCTTAGTAAATACTAATAGAGTCCATTAAATATTCCATACTAATAGAGTTAGCTTAACCAACTCTTTTTTAAGTAAATAAATATTTGTGTTATTAGCATTGTGCTAATAGAATATACTTAATGTTGTTGGATGCTACTATGTTTACTCAATTTTTTGGTAGTACTAACTATTTTTAAATTTAATAAATAATTATTAGTTAAGTTGATGTTAACTACATAAATATTACAAATAAATAAGGTTAGTATCAGCCTAATTGATACTAATTTTATTTATTTATAATATTTATATTTATTTAATTTAGTGTTGACTAAGTATACACCGATTAATGTTCTATGAATTTGTGTGTCTTTCTGGTATTAATAGAAATTGTAAATTATTTTTAATCTGAATACTCGAATATAAATTTCTTCACACTCATAAATCTCTTCACACACATCTTCTTCATTCATAATGAGCAATCTTCTCACACTCATCTTATTCATCTACATTCATCTTCTTCACTCACACTCATCTCTTTGATTTCTATACATCTCTTTAATTCACATATATCTCTTTCATCCACACACGTCTCCTCATTTCTTTCATTTACATTTATCCTTTTTATTCACATTCATCTCTTGCAAATTGTCCTATTTTTTATTTTTATTTTATTAACGATAAAAACTTTATACGAGATTTTTTTATTTTATTCACATTCGTCAGAGTGATACAACTTTAATTAATATTAAAAATAAATTTTATTTAGTGTTAGTTTAATTGATACTAAACTAAATAATTTTAAAATAAAAACATATTAACGTGAGTTAAGTGAACACTAAATTATTTTAATTAAAAATTAATTTAAAAAATAATAATGAAATAATATTGGGTTAATTAATGCTACTTAAAATCAGCATTAAAAAGGTATAATAAATTAACTTCAATAATTTGAGTCGAATATATACAACAAATTTGACATTGACTAATTAACAATTGATTTTCTATGTTTTTCTACAATGAAACCATACATACTATTTATAATTAAATTTTAGGGTTTAGAGTTTAGAGTTTAAAATTTTTTTTTTTTATGTAATTAAAAGATTACGTTAATTATACAGTGAGGTAGTATATTTGTTTTCTCAATTAAAGTTATAATATGAAGATAATGACAGAAAAAAGTTGGAAAGCTTGACTGAAGCAAAGCAAAAAGAGTTGGGCTGTTTCTTCATGCACCCCCAACAAATTTCTTCCTGTACCTCATATTTTTTAAGAAGACTGTTTTACCTATTTTAAAAATGACTTTCAAATTGTTTTTTATGAGATATTTTCAGAACATATTTTATTAATTTCAGATTTATCAGAAATAAAAAAATGTGTTATGGAAAGAATATTTTGGAATGATTTTTTATCTTCAGAATTTCCTATTTCAAAAACGTCCTTTGCTGCCTATTTTAGAAACACTTTTTCTTAAGAAACTCTTATTCAAGAATCATCGTGAAAGGATAATTTCAGCATTTCAAAGAATTTAGGGGTGGAGGAAGAAAAATGTAGGGGTGCAGGAAGAAAATCCTAAAGAGTTGATGGACGGCAAAGTTTCTCAATTCACAACCTAAGATGCCCTTTAATCTGGTTGATTTAACATTTGTTTTGACTATTTTGTATTTTATATGTTATTATGAAAGGTAATAATTTTATATTGTTTAGTTAAAGTTTTTATATATTAATAGGTTATTTACAACTTTAAAATAGATAAAAAAAATCACTAGAAAATCATTAAATGAAAATTACTTTAAAAAAATAATTAATTATTATATTAACTAAATTAGATATTATTTTAGAAATTAAAAAAAAATTATTGATATCTAAATTAGTTTTTATTATTAATAAATAATTTTTAAATTTTTATTTAATTAGCTATCAAAGTTTTAACTACTAATTATTTAGATTATAAAGTTGATAGCTAATATTTTGATAACTAATTAGATACTAATTTAGAAACTATTTATCAATAATACAAATTAATTTAGATACTAATAATTTTTTTAGTTTTTAAAATAATATCTAATTTAGTCAATATAACAACTAATTATTTTTAATTTCTAAAATTGATATTTATTTAATGATTTTTTTTAGTGAATATCGTTGTGTTTATAAGATTTGAGATTCTCATTTTAAGACAAAGTCATTTTCTTCTTTCATTCTCACATCAATAAACATTCATTTCCTTCACTCCGTTCTGTTTTCAATATTTATGTAAAGTATTTTCTGTATAAGTCTTTATATTGTTCCTAAGACGTGATTGTTAAGATTCTAAGTGTGAGTTTCTTCCACATTGGTCACCTCTGCATAAAGCAACATTGGTTATCCACTTGTATAGTTGTTTTTATCATAATGGAACACGTTTACCTAAAATTCCTTGTCAAGAAGACTTTCGATATTCGAATCATCAATTTGTAAAATATTTTATGTGAAAAAATGTCTAAATGATTCGTTATGAACATTTCATATAAAAAAAGTTAAGACATCACTTTCAATCTAAAATCTTAAAGCATTGGATATGATGATCTTCTTTCTTATGTCTTGTTCTTCATACACATTCCTACTCAATGTGAACAAACTCACACTTAAAATCCTAACCATTTATTTATTTGTTGGGTTAATTAAGTGTAATAAACACAAATAAAGCACCAACATATTAAATTCATTAATTTTTTTACCTTTTTTATTGTTAATTTATATAGTATTTGTTTGAGCTAATTATAATAACTATTTTTAATTATAATTACGTATTTCATTAAAGTTAAGTTTAATCAACATATTACATTAACTAATCATATATTGGAGCTTTCCTTTATTCTGTCAGTTATAATTGTTTTCCCCTTTCCAAGGTATGGCCATTTTGTTTTGTCTTCTAACCTCACTTTTTATTTTTTCTGCATGAAACTATTCAAGTTCTTTTCTCTGTTCAAGTTTATCTTATATATACCTAAATTTGTAGGTTTATTACACTAGTATATTATAATCAGGTTATAACTAGGTGATTGGTAGATGATGATTTTGGTTGATGTAAGATGCATTTTAGTTAATGATTGGTTTGGTGGTTTGTAGAATCTGAAGTATATTTATAAATTAGATATTGTGTACGACAGATTGACATTGACGGTTTTTTTTTATAAGGGTTGATACATCTTTAAAGTGTTTGTATAAACTTAAAGTGTTTGTATAAGGGTTGAGACACTCTGAAGTATTTATATAAAGATTGGAACACCTAAAATATCTCATTTTATTTTGTTTATTTTTTACTATATAAAAAATTATAATCAGATTATATGTTTACCAAATGGAAAGTTGAGAAAAAGTATTATTAATTTATTGGTGAGGCTAGAAATCCATGAAGGGTTTTGATGGTTTACTGCAAAGAGGTTCAGTAATGAGGATTTGCCAAGAGATATGCTTCAACAAGCTTGACAAGTCCTTGGATCTTGGCTTGGTTAGCCTTGAGGTCCTCATCAGTGAGAAGAGCTTCACCTTTTGTGAAGAAATTGGCATTGACCTTCCTAATTGTTCCTCCATTGGAGCTTTCAAGCAGTTGGGTCTGGAATGAGATCTTCTCCAATGTCTGAGGCAAAGCAGTGCCATCAATTATGCTGAAGTTGTATACAAAGCTACTCTCATCAATTGCATCCACTCTGTGCAGCACATACTTGCTTTCTTCACCTGCTCCCATATTAATTTCATTCACACTCATCAATTCTACAATCTTCTATATGTAAGTTATTCAAATTGTCTTAGTACAAATTTAATGGATTCTTATAATTAGGGTATAGTCACTCACTGTATATCTTAGGCTTATTTAGAGGAAGAACACTAATTAATTGATATCAATAATTTTTTTTCTCTAAAATAATATCTAATTTTGTCAATAACTAATTATTTTTTCTATAAAATTGGTTTTTATTTAATAATTTTTTTTAAGTGTAATTAAAAGATAGCATTTAGTTACTGACCTTCAATGGTGGTGATCTTCTTGATGGTGCCAGGAGCACCATTTCCTTGGGTGAATTCAATACTGTGGATGGTATCCACAAGCTTTGGGAAGAGGTTATGGAAATCTAATGTCATGGCTTTGAAAAGCCTAGAAGGAGGCACTGCAACAGGGGTATCATAATCCTGTCTAAATACTCCCATTCTTCTGCTCTTAGTGGTGGTTTCAGCTCTTAAGTGGTGGTTTCTGCTCTGTGGTCTCTGATATGGGAAAGGGAACTCTTTATATAGCGGTGGCTGCCGGCTATGCTGGCCTGCACTGCCCATCTGTGATGCTTAGGTATACTTCTACCATTTATATATAATATGTGTTTCTGTCTCTGTCACTGAATGTTGAGATCATAGATATAATAAATTATGCATTCATTTTATTTCCTTTCTTGTACTTTTTCACTTCTCATTATAAGAAAAAAAATAGTCACATTAATTAAAAAGTTAACATGATACTAAATATTAGTTTTTAAAAAAATCTTAAATATTTGCTTTTATCTATAATATATACTATTATAAAATTATTAAATAAAAATAAATTTAAAAAAATAAAATTAATTGACTAAATTAGATACTATTTTAAAAATTAAAAAAAATTATTAGTATGGCAGGCTGCTGATAATTTGAGCTATTCGCTTTTGCTTCCTGCATCCAATAAATTTAAACCTGTAACCCATCATTGACATGAAATGATGAAAATACCCTCTTTAATTGAATAGTTTTTCTATAATTTAACCCTACCTTTTTCATGATGTACAAGAATCTCAAGAAACAAACCGTTAAACACGAACGGGGTATAAATTCTAGTGCCCCAATGTGGCCGTGCTAGTGAAACGAATTTTATTCCCAATGGAAGACAAGCAGACAAGAAAAAAAGGTTGCATTTATGAACATAACTATAGACAACATACATATATATAACATATCCAATGTAGCTACTGCCACTTCGTATCGTTCTGAATTTCTCTCTTTCTCTCTCTCTCGTGCTTACAGCTCCAGCTCCTAATACAATAATGGCATACCAGCTACAAATGCAGTCATAATTTATCTTCAAGAATGGTAGACAAGAGAAGCCCTTGCACAAATTCAAACCTCCGAGCGTTCTCTACTTTATCCTCTTCTGACAGCTGTAACTGTTTAGGTTTTCTGTACCCACACAATATTGGAATAGTTGTCAATCACAAAATGAATGAAAAGGTTTTGAAGCACTGTGACACGATGCTAAAATGATCATACAACAGTTCAAGTCATTCCACCAACAATCACAACCATTGAATGCAGATAGAACTACTCATTATATCTCGATAAATCTAACTTAAATATACGTATTCGAAATGTGAGCTATCTGATCATTGATTTAATGGTTCCAATTCATGAATTCCTGAATGCAAGAAACCGTTTCTTGTTTCATCAGTTATTTTAAAAAAAGAAAACGGTCACAGATTTAACTACATACAGAGCATAAGACCACATGCATAGCAAAACATAATAAGACAGCGGTATCAACATTCCTACCTTTCCAAGAAATAATCTTTTGAGCTTTCTTTTACAAGGGCACCTTGGATGGAAGCAGGAGGTGTTGCACTCGAAGACTCATCAGCAACAAGTGGGCTGAACATAAAAGATGATAACAGAGGATCAGGCTCAGAATTGGAGGAACCTATGAATGTAGAACCTCCAAGAAGTGACTGCAAGGCTCCCTCTCGTAACTCTCTCCTTAACATAGTAATTGTTGAACCAGAGCCTCCTTTCCTGACCCTCCTTTTACGCTGCACGTAAGTTCTGGTTATGGAAAAACATTTGACCAAATGAATAGTACTTGAAATCAAGTTATTCAAGGCAATGCAGATACGAAATAAGATTTGGGTTCACCTCTCGCATACAAGAACGATAATGGGTAGGGACTGGGTAGAGTACTTCAATGCGCATGTTTAAAAATAAAAAATTTGTATTTGTCAAATACTTGTGTGGATAAACAACTTTAATTTTCATTCCTGTGCCATTTGAATACCTATATATCCATACTGATTCCCATTACCGCACACTTCACTTGTGTATAAATCAATAAAAAAATATTAATTATAAAACTTAACTCTTGAATGAAAGGATGTAGTTGATTTCTTCCGTTATTTGTTAACATGAATTTCTGGTGGTTTATCCAAAATCCCGAAGAAATTGAATGCATGAATATGTTTATATTATTTAATAGGTTTTGCTTACTTACACCTACTTGTTCTTTTAGAAAGAGTAATATAGCAAGTTAAAACTGCAAATTTTTAAAATACGCCCGATGTGTAACTTGCTAAATTACTCTTTCTACATATGTAAGTGGGTGTGAGTTAGCAAATGTGAATCAGGTTTGCTAACTTATATCTTTTAAAATGAGTTAGTAAGTTATAGCTACAATTTTTTTTATAATACATTCAAGGTGTCTTTGCTAACTTACTACTAAAAAACAAATGGGTTTAAGCAGGCAAAAACCATATAAATAAATAAAATAGGTATAGGGTGGGATAAGTGCTATAGTATCCTACAATACGCCTTCATCCACAATAAAACTTACAAGTAAATACCTATCCTGGACTCATCTACCTATATCCTACACTCATCCCAATTAACGGGTATTTATCCTACCCATTTGTGGATAATTTTCCAGATATTCATAGAGTCGGCGCATACTTTTCATCCCTACTCAGACTCTTGTTCTACATACATAGTTTAACTAGATAGTACAGAGTCAACGCATAATATTATAATTTAACAATGTTTGAAAGAAATCACAGGAATAACTAAACAAAACAATTAGCCACATTTGATAAAGTCTAAACACATCAGATAAAGCATGCTTTGTCCACTACCACTATTCTTCATTCCAAACAAACTAAATTAATGCTTGCTTAATACAAACATACTTAAATTGGCTCACTGAAATCTATCACTCATTCCCTACAATTCAAGTAGCAGACCTTACCATTCATAATGATGGGCAGACACATGAAAACTCTTCACATGACATTTTACAGGTCCTTTTTCTTTTCTTTTCCTTTGTTAAAGGCCATATGCATCCATATTGAAATTTTATCTATCAACAAATTTTGGCCTACTTTAAATGTTTATGGAAGAAGAAAAATTGAAAATAAAATGAATCAAGCTTCCTTCCTAAATTAAAATCAATGTATGGAGGTCAACCTTTTTAAAAGTTATCAAATCCTACATTTCCAAAAGTTAAAGTCCATAAGTTAATTTGAACAGGGAAATAAAAAGTTATTCATTTTACTTCCTGTTTAGTTTTCAAACTTCAAAAGCATCAAACAACTGAACTGTCAACTTAAAATTGTCAAATAACTGAAGTAAAGAGGAGTAGAAAAACCATGACAAAATAACATAAGAAACAAACCAAATAGCAAAAAGGATATCCTCAAGAAGCTCCCATGTTGCGTGGTAATATGTCCAACGAGATCCACTCCCACCTTCTTCCCACAAACAGGACACACCTGAAGACACAAGCAACAATTAAGAAACACAAGTTAGCGCGCAAAACAAACCGACCCACCGACAAACATACTCGCTTATCCTCACTGTAGCACTAGAAGAAATTGATAGTAGTAGTAATAAAAATAAATAATTTATTTATCTTTGACTGTGATCACTAATTCAAATCATGCTTAATTACTCCTTTCAACTTTACACTCGTAAATATTACACATTATATAGTTACAAACAACACTGAAAACATCTCATTTTAATCTCTATGCACACACTTTTTTAATTTCATTTACTCTCTAAATAAATATACATTTTAAATTAATTAAGTTCCTATAACTACAACTAAAAGATATTAGGTTAAAATTAAAATGGAACATGTTTTTTTTTTTTAAATTAGAAGGATTAAAAATAAGCTTTAAAACTCTGATATTAAGTTGTGTCGGTAATTGGTAATTGGAAAGAAGAGAGGGGAAACGGACCCCGTTTTTGGCTTGTATAGGATGGTGATCGTCAATGTGGCAACAGAGGGAAACGACGTCGTAATCCTCGGCGCAGAAAGGGCAGAGGTACTCCGCTCTGAAATCATCGTTCCCTTCACTCTCCTCCATGTACAGATCTGCAGCAACAATTGCAATTCGCTGTTACAATTCGTTATACCATAACTTTTGGATCCAATAAAAAACATTTTTCAAAATTCAAACAAGAGAATAAAGGAAGTGGAGATAGTGAAAAACCAGATCGAGAATGATAGCGGCGTGAAGAGTTGGAGATGCGCGTGGAAACCCAGGAATCTGAGGAGTCCATCAAACCCTAATATCAAAAACCGCAAGAAATGTACGTCGGAGAGAGAGAGAGAGAGAGAATTTTTGGCACCGGCAAGAGAGAGAGTGAGTTTGTTGTGTTTTGCGTTTATTTATATCGTTGTACAAATCATTGTCTATGTCAATATATCTATGAAAATTTGTAATAAAAACTATTTTAGCTATATTTTTTTTTCAAAATTACAAAACAATTACTTTTAAATGTAATTATATATATATATATATACACACACACATGTATTTTAATTTTCCTATAACTATTCTTTTCATATCTCAATATATAAAAAAAAAATCTTTTTATAATTAACTTTTTAATTGCTGCAGTTAGTAATAACTCCAGTTAGTAATGACTCCAATTATTTTAATAAAAAAATAAAGTAGGAATTATTTAATAAAAGTAATTGTAAAACTATCCATTATTTATTTTTATAAATTTATATTTAAAGTAGGAATTATTTAATAAAAGTAATTGTAAATCTATCCATAATTTCTCTTTATAAATTTATATTTAAAGTAGGAGTTATTTAACAAAAGTAATTGTAAAACTATCCATAATTTCTCTTTATAAATTTATATTTAAAGTAGGAATTATTTAAAAAAAAGTAATTGTAAAATTATCCATAATTTCTTTTTTAAGTGTATATCATAAACTAATATTGATTAAGATGAATATAAAGCTCTTGTAGCTCAGTTGGTTAGAGCACCCGTTTAGTAAGCGGGAGGTCTTGAGTTCGACTCTCAACGAGAGCAATATTATTATTTTTTTTTTATGTTTTTTTTTTTATAGAGACTTCTTTAATCATTTTTCTTTTTCTCTAAAACACTAAAGTGAATATCTATGTTTTACTTTTTATTTGAAATTTTGAAAAAAGCTTTTCTCTTTATTTTGTTTTCAAAGAATTTAATTTTTTAAATGCGGTGCATCTAATTATAAAAATGCTTTTACCTCATTGAAATATTTTTTCAGGAATTTGAAGTTGGAAAACTTGTTTATCATGTTTGGTTTTGCTTTTGACATTAACATTCTCATAAATCAATGTTTTTTAGGAATTTTTATTAAGTTTTCCTTAAGAAATAATATTTTCATGAAAGAGATGATAATTCTAATTTCTATAAATTTTCATGAAAGAGATGACAATTGTTAATAGCATGATTTTGTGATTATTTTAATTTTATTGTATTATATAATTGATTTATTATGTATCTGTCTTATATCATGTATGAAGTAAATTCTTGAATTCGTGTTGAGATTGGAAGTGATAATTAGATTGTCAAATGAAGTATTACTTGTTTTTTTAATATTAAAATGTCATACAATAGATTGGATTTTTCTAGTTTGTTTCCAATATTCAATTCGATTAATTAACTTGAGTTTGTGTTTATTATATAATTTTTTTATGAGATTAAATATATTTTTCGTCTATGTATTATAATATAATTTTTTTTTTCAAACTTTAGATCTTCTGAATATTTATATTTATATTACGTAACAAACAAATTACTAAGTGTGGACTGTTTTATAATATTATAACATCCATATTAACCATGAATAAGCATGAAATATCTTAACATTCTAATTCACACTAAAAATGTAAAAAATTTGACAAATACCTATTTCAATAGTTTATTTATTAGAAGTACCCAAATTGTCTAAAATTTAAAATAAAAAAAAGTCAATTTTACGTAAAAATTTAAAGATAAAGAATATATTTAATCTTTTATACTCTTAATACAAGTTAGGTCACATAAGTTAAGTTATTATATGTAACTAGAAAAAATGGTAAAACCTATCAATTTTCAAGCACACTTATACTAAGTGGGAAATGGTAATCCTTCAAGCAAACTTGTCTTCGTGAAGTTTGTACTAGTTAATTAATAATATTGGTTTAATATGACAGGAAAGTTAATACCAAATGTTTAGTTGTCAAAATTATCAAGTAAATACACGTTTTCTTCCATTTTTTCATAATAAATAATTAAACTGTTCTTAAGGTTAATTGAAATTACATATGTTGTCTTATCTTTTAAACTATAAAAAAATCAACATCAAACGTTAGATTTTACAGTTGTAATTTATAGAAAAATCATAGATGTATAACAAAATTGAGTAAAATAACATCGCAAAAATTATGTAATAATATTTAAATCTTAAAATATGTGAAGGTGAATGTATGAAATTCATTATTTACATGCATTAGGGATGTCAATGTGGGGCTGCCGTTATAAAAAACGCGGGACGGGTCAACATTTTCAACCCACTGACTCGCATTAGTCCACCTCGTACAACCCGTGTGAGCCAGTAGCAGGGTGGGACGAGCTGGCCCACTAGCCAGAAAAATAAAAATAAAAAATAATAATAAATAAAAAGTTAAATAAAAAAATTAATTGACTTGATAACAATTGTCCAATGGAGGAGTGACAACGCACACAACACACTACGCACTCTCCTTTGCAGAGAGTCGCTCGCTCCGCTTGCAACTCGCGTGGCTTCGCCTGCAACTATCACACCCTACTGTCATCCCGGTATTGCCTCCATTCCTCCTCTACGCTAAAAAAAAAAAAAAAAGTGGATCGGCCCGCAAGCCAACCCGCATGCGGGGCAAGTCATGAAAATCAGTCCGCATTTTGTATGCGGAACGGGCCAACTCAACCCGCATTTTGCAGGCCTAAGCAGGGCATGCCGACCCGCTTTGCCACCCCTAACCTGCATGGAATGTTGTGTCTTGAAAACATATACTTTAAAATATTCCAAAATTTATTAGATTATCATATAAATGTAAAGATAGTCAATAATTCCTTCTTTTTCCTTTTAGCTTCCTTTAGTTTATACAATTTCAGATAACTACGCTTCTTCAAAACATCTATAGTATATCTTCTATTGTTTCAAAGAGTGTAGAAACAAGAGAAGAGAATGAAATGACAATAAAAATTACTAAGTGATATTTTAATCGTCACAATAAACTTATGACTAAGCTTCCTCAAGAATTTTAAAAGAGAACCAACATTTTGCTAGTAACAATCCATGCAGTGATTAACACCAACAAAAATACGTATACTTAATTAATCATCCACAATCTGCTTCAATATTTCTCATCCTTCAAACATTTCAATTATTTATCGTATGTTTCACAAACATAAAGACAACTCCTTGATGCAATTGAAATAATTTATCCACCAATGCAAAAAACTTGAAAGGAAATTAAATTTGATGTGCATTTCATAACTAATTCCAATAGAATCAAATCAAATTCTACTATTTACATATTTCCATTGATTTGGATAAATTTGTAATACAAAATCAAATAAAACCACACCACAAACGTCCCAATAAGTAATTATGTATGCATTGGATTTGTAACAAAAAAGTATATCACATCATAACAAAATACAACTGTTTCAAGTTTTATTTTAACAAATAAACAGAAAACAAAGTGAAAATAGACAGTGACAAAAACTTAATTGTGTTGCTGAGACAATTCTTTGGTTCAAATACGAATACTCATTGAAAAATACCTAATTTTATTTGTCTTATTTGACCAATCAGCAATTCTTGTCACTGCTACTTCCGTCACCACAACAATGTCGTCATTGTCTCCACCACCCCCAATCAGTTGGGCTATTGGATTTGATTGGAAACCCAGGAACCATAGTTTTCGGTAGAAACTGCTTCTACAACTATAGGCATAAATGCATGATTAGTTCCACAAATTTCACTGCACTGCCCATAATAAACACCTTCTCGTTGTATAAAAGTAGAGATCTGATTCAAACGACCGGGTACTGCATCGCATTTAACGCCCAAGGAAGGCACTGCCCAGCTATGAAGTACATCAGCTGATGTTATAAGAACACGCAGATGAGTCTTTGCTGGTACTACCACTCTGTTGTCAACTTCTAATAAACGCAATTGACCCAATTCTAGATCATCTTCTGGAATCATATAACTGTCAAAAGCAAGTGATTGCTCATCCGTATTGTTATAGTCTGAATACTCATAACTCCAATACCATTGATGTCCAATAGCTTTGATAGTAATGGCTGGATCAACTACAACATCGTCCATTGAGTATAACAAAGTGAATGATGGTATAGCGATGAACATGAGGATGATACTAGGAAATATGGTCCAAAGAATCTCAATTGTGGTTCCATGAACAATCCTTTGTGGGATTGGACTAACTTTATGCCTGAAACACCATAAAGCACGAGCCATAACCCATAATACAAAAACCGCAATCTGAACAAGGAAGAAAAAGATGTCGTGATGTAAGTCCATTATTCCTTGCATTATAGGTGTTGCTGCATCTTGAAATCCTAGTTGCCATGGTTCTGGTGCATCACAGAAAGCTACCGCAGGGATGCCTCCACCCACCCATCTATTCATAATAAAACAACAATTGGAATATTTGATTACTGAAAATGATCAATCGTTTTTGCTAAAGAAGTACAAGTATTAATCATTGTAAAGTTATGATATGAATTTAGTATCTAAATAAACAGTATAGTTTCTTCCTAACTCTTACCATGTTTTGTCTTGATATTTCTTCATCATTAAAGATATGCATTATTATTATAGTCTATCTTAGGTTATATAGTCAGACGATTTAAGAATTGAATTTCAAGGTGAGATGCAGACTAAGAAAAGGTCACCAAGACATCTTTCTTTTCATGCATACCTTGGACACTTCTAATGTATTCTCTCTCCTAGAAATGAATACAATTCTACAATTCTCATGTTAGGAAGAGACAAACCCAAAGTTTATCAAGAATAGGAAGATAACATAGTTGTGTATTTTTTTCCTAATTACTAGAGTATTAAGGTTGAATATTTCAGTAAAAAAAATTTAGAACTCATGCGTTTGAATTATCTACTATCTCTATGTATAAAAAAAATCCAAAACTTAACCAAATCCTCACCTTACATCTCTTCTTGCACTTTGTTATGACAAACAATTTGACAGTCATTCCATTCTAAATCTCTCATTATCTGTTCTTTCAGTGGCAAAATGGATGTTGCAAATCACACTAGTCTATTATAGTTATATGTAACATAGATATTAACATTTAAATGGTAATGAAAGAACACAAACCTTAGAAGACTTGGCATCTTGTCCATCCCAGTAGTGATTTTCTGGATTTCAGAATTTGGATTAACCTGTTCAGATTTCACAGGGGTTTTGAGGCAACTACTGAAATGAATCATTCTTGAATTTCTGTTGACAGTTGATAAATAAGATGAAAAGGCGAATCCTTCACCCCCCATATTTGGCATCTTAGTTCTAGTACTTGCAATCATACTCTCAGTTTCAGTTGGGGAAGAATATGATCTCTTGCTAGAATGTTCATAGTATGATTCTCTACCACTGGATAAAATCAACTTCCGTTGATAATCATTCGACTGCAAGAATCTAGATATGCCAAAGTTTCCTTTGCAACATTTTCCCACAACTGTGGACCTAACATGAGATAGCAGGCCCATGCTCCAACTCCAGGAACTTTTGCCTTCACTTTGGTCTCACTAAAATAGAAATAACAAAATTTTGGGTAAATTCCAAGAAAAAATATTGAATGACTTCAAATAAAGATACGCATAATACAATATGCCAATGAGAAAACTAACAAAAAACTTAAGACTGAACCAATTACAACCCAAAACCATATTTCTTGGTTTTATAGTTTAACTTGTATATTCTTCTAATAATTTGGAAGCTTTCACATAGTTATTGTATTATACAGCACGACCAGAGGCATAAAATTCATATCTGGTGTATATTTTCTGATTAGCTGAATATGTCAAAGTGGGTGGGGGGCGGGGTCTGTCATGTAATAGGTATATGTTATAACTTGGTGAAGATTACCATGTGCAACACTTTTAGAAACAGAGTAGAGGAAATGTGCAATGAAGCTTCACTGTGCGGTAGAGGAAATGTAAAAACACGTATACTATATGTCAGGCTTACACCAAGTCACAAGAAGAATTGATGAAGATTGATACGTTATGGAGGGAGAGCTCTAAGGGTTAGCAAGATTCTAGTTGGAGGTGCTTTGGTTAATGCTCATATTACTTGTTAGATTGAAAATATATGTTTGTCAGTGTTTCTGGTTTGCGCAGCAATCCCTCTGGACTATGCAGCAAAATTGAGTTCATATTCTTTCAAGTATTTATGTTATGGAATTAAGATGTAGGTGTGTGTGGCAGATTTAAATATTTTTCTACCTTTGCTGTGAAAAAAAAAGTTTTTGTATAATAATAATGGCAAAATGACCAAAGAAACTCACATCAATTGTTTCATATTCAAAAACAAATAAAAATAGAAGACAATACGAACTACTAAAATCTACAGAAAAAAAAATTGAGAAAACTCCACTAAATACACACATTAAACATACATACATACATAACAAACTTAATGGTACATGATGTAACGGTCTATTGTGATCCCTTTACTCTTTTTTATAGGCAAAGTTGCATTGTTATCAGAAAAAACTAGTACAAACTCGACGTACAAAGACATGTACCAAATGCAAAAACCAGAATTACAAAAACAGTTTCTACAGATATTACAACAAATCCACTATAGCATAAAACATGTATGATGCATCATATGCAATATCGCACATGTGGCAAACTACAACTTACGAAAAATACATTAATTATAAATAAAAAAATGCAACTCGTGATTCACAACTCTGAGTTGTGAACTACAGATTCCATATTCCATAACATCCACATTCTATGCTTGCAAAGCTTCCGTGATATATCAAACCAAGCAAGAAGCATAACAAAAACAACCACAACATATTATTTCAACCTGCGTTCATCACCTCCACAGCCATACTCTATGTAAAATAAACATCTGATAATCCACAATATTTATTTGGATTCTGCAACCATCAAGTTACAATCCATTTCCAATATCTCAGTGTGTCAACTCTACAAATTCGCGTACTTCCTCACTTAAATCGCTAAAAATAATAGAATTTGTGTCCCTCAAAGGTATCACATAACACTATACCAAACAAAGGGCTTTCATATTTGTTTACCATCCCTCTCCATTCGTGAAATCTCTCCTTATGTAAAAGATAAAGATCTCACCAACACTCTATTCTAAACCATATAAAAACTAAATTTCCTATGGTGTTTCCTTGTGTATGTTCTGTATCATGCTTGTATACAAGAAACAAAACAAAAAATATACCTATTAAACAAAAACAGAGAAGAAACCAAAACGACGTATACCTATTAAACAAAAAAGGACTTGTAGAACTCAGATCTAAGAAAAAAGAAACGAAATAACTTAGATCTAATCAAACGAACGAAGAATGAACAGAATTACTAATACCTAATAGCATTCAACGAAAGAGATCGAGAAGAACGCAATAGCTTGAATATAGAATTGAATCAAAAACACAAATCACAAATTTACATTAAATAAGATCAGATAATCTGAAGAACCCTAATACATCGGATCGATCTACTTACATGATCAGTGTTGCTCCAAACGATGCGGCGTGTGCGCTTCTGTAGCTCTTCTTTAGAATATATACCTATGACCTTGTCCACAGAAACCCTAAAACTTAAAATTACTATCTACTCCCTCAGAGTTCAGTGTTTTCTAATACTTAAATTGCTGTTTAGTCCAATTACAAGATTGTAATTTCATTTCTTTTATTAAAAGTTTCTTATTATATTTTTTATATTTAATATATTAATCAATTATAATATGTGTAATATGATAGAATATAACTTATAATGACCAATAAATAAAACTACAAAACTGTCTCATTTTGAATTCAATATCATATTTTATTCAAACTTCTTTTTTGGTAGTATTATTAAAACTTCTGTTTCATTCTTCTACTGTATTAAATATTTTATTGAAACCTTTTTTTATTGAAAGTTAATTATAAATAAAAGTAATATCTCAAAATTATAGTATTTAAAAGCTTATTTGATGATTAAAAATACACATAATTTATTTCAAGGAATATAATCTTGTTTAGTTAAGTTATGTTGTATAAAAAGAAACAAAATCCTCAAACACAACAAATATCTAAAATATTTATTGATTTTGAAATCAATAAAGAATTGGCTAAATTGAATAAGATTCAAAACCAAATCATCAAATATTATTTTTGTAATAATATAATATCTTATTTTATTTCACAGAATACTGTTTCAACGATATAAATTAAAATAAATAAATAAATATTTTTTATTATGTATAACTGTTAAAATGTTTAGAAATGATAAAGTATAACTTTTTATGTCAGTTTAATAAATACATATACCAAATATTTTTAATTTAGTCAAATAGTTCTTTAGCTTTTATATATAAGTTACAATTACCTAATCTGTACAATTAGTCAAACATGAATAAAATCTCCAACTTTTTTATTTAAATTTTTTGAAAATGATTAATGTCTTCTAAGAAAATATTTTTTAATTTTGTATACAATATGTTAATTTTAAATTAGTAACGATTTTTTTGTTTCTATTTTTTTATTAAATAACTAATGGAATATTTTAAATTTAAATATAAGTGTAACTGAAAATAATAAAACGTTAATTAATTTAATAAAGTTAAATTTACTTGTTGTCTGTCCATTACCATATTTATATGATTTTAATTGCACAACTCCTAAATGTGTTAATTAAATTTTTATGTTGTAACACTTTCATCTAATTTAAATAATTTAATTATTGATGGATATATATACATAATAATAATATAACGCATAATTATTAATTTTTTACAGTGTTATTTATTACGATAAGTATGTGTATCATAGCAAGTATAAATTATATTATTTGACCTACATTGATGAGTATAAAGTATACATATAGTTTATGTTCAACTTTTATTAAAATTTAAATATAATATAAATTTCACATCCTTAATATATAGGTTTACTTGTTTTGTCAGCTTTTTGCTTTCATTATTTATATCAAAGAAATTCATATCAGCAAAGTCAACCACTTTACTCATCCCAAACAAATTATAAAAATCATGCGTGACATTAGATAGAATAGTTTTTAGGATGATTGAATAAATTAATAATTATACTTATACAATTATATTTTATATTTATTTTTTAAACAATCCTATTTATTTACTTTTTTTTAAAATTTCTATGATTATCATTTGTAATTAATAAATAATATTAAAATATTAACACTTTTAGCATGTATGTTTTAGTATGTATGTCTCCGTTAATGTGGAAATATATTAACAAATTTTTAAGTAGATTCTTCATAATTTGAATGGATTACTTTGATGAGTCTTGGTTTATGGTGGAGTTAAATTGTTTATCATAAATGTTTTTATAGAAGGTTTTGTTAGTTAAATTATGTTATATCTTTGAACACCAAAAAGTTTTTTACATATTATTTTTTCATTATGTATGACATTCTTATTAGTTGGAAAACACTTTGAAGATAGTGGTTTTATCAACCACTAAAGTTAAGTATACTAACATGACAAGAGTTGTAAATGTAACTTTATGGTTGAAGGAATTGAGTATGCCACATTGTCGAGTTTATTATGATAGTAGCAGTACAATATAGGATTGTCCAAGCACGAAGTCTATCATGGAAGAATTAAGCACATTGATATGAAACTGCAATTTGTAAGAGAGTAGATTGAACGAGGGTATGTTAAGGCGATGAAGGTCTTAACAAATCACTCGTATAATTACAAAGATTTTGTCAAAAAGTAAATTATTTCATTGCTTGGATTTGATCAAACTAATTAGAGAATAAGCTTGTAATGAACTTAGTGTCAAATAATCATTATTGCTCAAAAGAATTGTGTTGAACCGAGATGCATATTTGTGAATAATTGACTTAATAAAAAAAATGATAAAAGGTTCATGGACTGTTTGATCAATGTTAGACTATCTAGTGTTGATATGCAATAAATGGTCTCAGTAGATCGTAAGTCTCTTAACGCCCACTTAGTTTCGAATTATCTGATGACTAGTTTATCTTATTACGAGAAAAACAATTCATGTCTTCCTCCTTATTGTTGATGTGTTTCACGTTACAAAAGTGTTTTTTTTCTATAAATAAGATATTGTATCTGTACTAGAAGTTAACAAAGACATGTAACTTAAAAATTAAAATAAAATTATTATTCATAAAAAACAAAATATTATTAATATAACTTAAATAACTATTATAACATCTTTTTTTTTTATTATTATTTTTGTAAGAATGTTAAATTTGGGAAAAAATACGCTGGACAAAAGTATTCTTACTTTTATTTATATTAAAAAAAGAGATCTCAATCTTTTCACCATTTATTGATTAATTTGAGTACATGAAAAATTAATAGATGACTATGGTAAGTTTTTCTTTCTTTGATTTTATTTAAATTTTGTATAACTTTGATTAATATTGCAATGAAGTCTGATTTGCATCATCCTTAAATTAAACAAGTTTAGTTTTTGGAAATTATGAATTATCAACATTTAACCCAAATAGTTCATATAATAAATTAATATTTTAATTAAATATTTAAAATATTTTATTCATTTACTATTTATGGTATGTTGTAGTGTATATGTATTTAACTAATATTCAGTGTTAAAATTTGGAAGAACCAACTACTTGAGATAAAACATAATTAATGGAAAAACTATGTTTTTTTAATATTTTGTTATGTAATTCAGTGTTCAATACTCTTTTTATTTGTATTTAAACAATTTTCATCATCTATTTTAATGTTGGTTGGATTTAAATTTATTTATTTTAATAATTGAAATGTCTAATAATTATATTTCAATTTGATTTTTTTATTTTATTTGTGAGTCACTTCATATAGTTCAGGGAGTTTCACAAAGCTTTACATTAAATATAAATAGTAATTAATACGTATATTTAACTATATTATTCTATTTAATAAAATTAGATTCAGCGACGTCGTTTCATTCTCTTTCTTGGTTTAGAGTAACTACTATTGGAAGTGAGAATAAGCATGCTCAATTGCGCGATCTGAAACGAACGAGAAAGAGAAAGATGAGAAGAGAAGACACGTGCGAGCGTGTGGAGAACGCGCTACGAGAGTGCCACCGTCGAATTCCGGCAGGTCCGAGTCGCGACTCAGCGTGTCGCCACCTTAGCCAGGCGCTGGCCATGTGTCTTGTTTCGTCGGTGTGTCCCGAACAATCGGAGGCGGTGCGCACCCTTTGCTCCACCGCCGGCACCGCTCTGAAGCGCCGGCAATGCCAACAGGCTCAGTTTTCTCTCTCCCTCTGCCTCTCTTCTCACCAACAATAGCTTATTCCCTAACCTAACTAATTTTTGCTATTCAATTCTCTGTAAATTGTTAGGAATTTGTGGCAACGCTTATTATTCATATCGATTTAAATTTATTATTCATATTGATATAAATTTTATCTGTATCCGACGGTGAATTTATTGTGGAAGAAGAAAAATTGTTTGTGAGTGATACTTGTTTGAATTTATACGATTCAAATAAAATTGGGGAAATAGTGTAGAACATATGTAGTAGAGTGAATAATTGAAAGCAGATCCATAATTCATCTGATTCAAAAGTAATCTAGAAAATATAAATGAGTGTAAAAGAAAACAATTTTCAGTTTGATAGGTATAAAATTAGTTTACAATTTTTTGTGTTATCCTTCAACTCAAAATTATTAATCAAGCATATAACTTAATTAATTAAATTAATATATATTTGAAATTTGTTATTGATTTACTTATATAATAATTATTTTCACTGACAATTCTGTCATAGTTTCTTCTCTCTGATCATATAATAAAATTTTGCATTAGTATTGTATTTACTTTTATTTATTTTCAATATAGCGTGTCATGAATATACTTCTATTGCCATTTTAACGTATTTCAAACCTAATTTATTATGATTTTTGTATTAATATTTAATTATTAACTCATAAATTTTGTACTCAAACTAGTATTTTTGTTTTACCATTAGACATGTTATTTTAGTTTGTGCAATTGACTTGACTTTGTTTATTTCATATAATATGTAAAATAATTTCTATGTATAAATTAAAATTTATGATATAATATTTTGAGTAAATAAATTATATTTTTATTTATGGTAAATAATTATATTATGACAGTTATTTTTAACTATTGATGGATTTTTAATTAAATATTAAATTTAATTTACAAAGAAAGATAAAATGATATGTTAACAAATTTAAGAGGTTAACTATCTTAATAGCTCCTAAAGATACTCTGATTTAATATAGTTACTGAGTGATTTTCATTCAAATAAATTGAGTAACTGATTATAATTATTTTAATTTTCTCCCCTTGGATTGACATTACATCTGTGTTCTTCAGCTGTAATTTTTACTTTACAGAGAGAATGATGCTGAATTAAAAATGAAGACCACAACTACCTGTTTCGACCATTAAATAAGACCAGCTTCGATCAACTTCTATTTTTCTACACAGAATTTATTTTTTTCCAGTAAATAGTCAAACAACTTATTAAAAGTTTAAAGCAATCTGTTACAAGGTGGTGAGAATGGAAACTCATCAATGAGTTCGATCTTTGTTACCTTAAATAGGTAGGCACAGTAGGAGCCTATGGTCTCTGGTGTGTAAAAAAAGCCACCATGATCAGTTATTGATGGCTATTAAAACCGTAGGGAGAACTATAGCATTAGGATGGTGAAAAAAAGAACACGAATCTTTACTGTGTTACTGTAATATGCTCTTGTTTTAAGAGGCTAGATCCATTTCTACACCACTTGCATTTTTTTTAAGATATTTGCATGTACTTCTTATTTAAATTGAGATCCTTGTGCCTACACAAAGTGGGTGCATAAATTGCAGCCAATAAATTCTCAACTAAATTAGAGACTCAAGTAGAAATCCAACCCCCTCATTTATGTTTAGCATGCTTAGAACAGCGGTGAGTTGGTGGGCATATGTTCAAGTCATGCTGAGGAAATATTGGAATCTATTACAGCTTGGACTGGCCTTAATCTCTAAAAGTGTTAATAGTATTTACAAAGAAAAATTAATTCCACCATGGTTGCAAAAAACATAGTAGAGTATTTTATTAATCAGCCTACTCCATGTTATGTGATTTCATAATGTCAATCACTGCATAGATTTAGGAGCATTAGGGTCATAGGTTGCATTGTCCAATTACATGTTTACTTTGGTGAAGGAAACAAAGACTTCCATTGGAATTAATAAGGCATGCAAAGGGACGGTCCACTCTACAATAGTGGGACAGACACCTTCGTAGTTTGTTGAAACATTGTCAAATATGGCATTAATTGCTTTCTTATCCTCTTCATCTATAAATACACACATTTCTGATATCTCACATCACTGCATTTCCAATTTCTCCTTAGCTTTAAGTTTCTATCCATATCTTGTAGTTCAATTTAAACTTCTAAGCAGCATGGGGGCACTCACTTTCACAGAGGAGTTTACTAGCAGTGTCCAGCCAGGAAGGTTGTTCAAGGCTTTGATCCTTGATGCTCCAAACCTCATCCCCAAGCTGATGCCTGATGCCATTAAGAATGTTCAATTGGTTGAAGGGAACGGAGGCCCTGGAAGCATTCAGGAGATAACCATTGCTGAAGGCAAGTTGCACCATTTCACTTTATCATTTTTGTTGTTATTTGTGACTGACCATGTCTCACGTGAAGATTAAAGAAGATAGTAGACACATGGTAGTACTAAATCACATCATGATTTATCTAACCATGTGATCTAGTTAAAGAACTCAATAGTTTTCACCTTTATGTGCTTAAAATTTGGTTTTCAAAATATTTTCTAGTATAATCCAATACATCTTTTGGTAGGTTTCAAACAGAAATGACTAACAAAGAGATCGTTATTGGTAATGCCTTCAATGCAGGTGATAAGATCAAACACTTGAAGCATAGAATTGATGCAATAGACCCAGAGAAATTGACTTACAGCTACGCAGTGATTGAGGGGGATGGTGCACTGGAAAAAGTGGATTCAATTTCACATGAGATTAAGTTCGAGGCCACTGAGGAGGGAGGTTGCAAGACCAAGAATGTGAGCACTTATCATCCCAAAGCAGGGGTTGATGTCAAAGAGGAGGATTTCAAGGCTGCAAAGGAAGAAGGTTTGGCTCTCCTCAAGGTAGTGGATGCGTATCTTGTGGCAAACCCAGAGGCCTATGCTTGAAGCCTTGAACTGATCTTATACACAGGGCACCTTTGCATTAGATTATAATATGTTGTGCTCTATATTCAGCTTGTAATCTACTTGCCAAGCATGATATGGCTTATAATAAAATTTGATTTACTTTTATGGGGCTTGATAGCCAAATATGATAATACATTTATACTATCCACACAATTAACAATGTAATAGGTATGAAACATTTTAGGAGATTCTCAACCTTTATTTAGAAAAGATCAAAATTAATCTCTTACCCTATACAAAGGAAATAGATCAATTACAGAAAGAAATTTGTTTCACTAAAACACCAAAACTTAGGTGGAAGCACGTACAAAAAAATCTAATAACATGAATAAACTTTCTCATTCACAAACCTTAATCAAAACTACATAGGTAGAAACCATAATCAAAACTACATAAATAAACACAACGTTCGTGACAACATACTATCCACACAATAACTAATTAAAGGGCACACAATAACTAATTAAAGGGTGGGATAATCAGACACAATGGTTAATTGGGACACTTTTTTTCATTTTTTCCTTTAATTGCTTTCAGAAATTGACTATGTTAATGGTGTCAGTCATGAAAGTGGTAAATCAGAGCTTATATATGTAAAATCATGGACAGAACATGAAACAATGCTGAATGCTTCACACGACAAGAAGGTTCCACAAGCTATGAAAACGATGTTTTGTATTGTATGTGCGTAATAATAATTGGTCTTTAAAGATAAACATAACTCTTGAGAAAACTTCAATCATCATTCGTCCCTAGTAGTTTGATTTACTGGAACTCGGACCATTACCTTTGTCTCGAAGTATTTTCGGATCTAAAAGGAAACTGTTCCGAATAGAGATTCATAATTGGTCTACTAAAACTGTTTTAGATTTCACAATAATTATACAAACTGACCCGGGATGATCATCTAGGTAAAGGATAAAGCAACAAACTTCACGTGACACTTAAATCACTCCACTCGAGTTTGGGAGACAAATGTACTACGGGATAGTCGAGAAGGCCGACATGACCGAATGGCCTAGAAGGGCAAATGACTCTCTTAATCCAAACACAACCCATAAATCCACAGATAACCCTAATTAAGTTAGTTTAGTGGTAAAACATAATTAAGACATGATTGGACTCTCTTTTAGACATACGAGCAGATCCATAACAGCTGAGACACATCCAAAAGGTATAAATATCAAAGGAGACTCAGTGTCAAAGGTAATTTTTCCACTTTCAACTCACCTGCACATTGTACTTGAACTAACTTAATTGTCGAAGTACCTTTGCAGGTTTCCCCCACTCATCTTGGTGAAAGGAAGAACCAATCAGACACCACTGTGCCTGAAGGTTGTGAAGATCAAAAGACGAAGACACAGAAAGAGTTACTCTAAAAGGAACCCGACCTTATAAGAATACAAACTGCTAAGGAGACACATGGAAGATTTAAAGATTTAATGACATTATCGATTAATACAGTGGAAACTTATTACTTGTTAATAAATATAGTATTAACCAATTTTATCCTCAGAAGAATATTACACAAATAAGTGAAAAATCCCTTGAAAGTTCCGAAACAAAAAACAATGAATCCTATAACCTCATGCTTCCACAATGATGCTTTGTTACACAAAAAAACGTTTGACTGTAATAACTACAGAGACCAATGAAGGGTTTTAATCACAAACTTCAATTTCTAATCCTATCAACATTCCATAACGTGGAATCAATTTATTGGGATAACGTTTTTTAATTGAGCCCGTCATATGATAGAGATGCAAAACTTACCACAAAATAATGGGATATTCCAGCCCATTGTGCACATAATTTGGTTCTGTCAAGTCAGATTTTAAGCCACAAATTTCGGTCAAAACATGGTTTTTGTACCTGCAACAATAAACAACAGCAGTCATACTCATTCTTAAAACTAAAAATGTATATACATTCAGATCTCATACAAAGATATCAAAATTTTCTTTTCTCCATACTCTTATAGTACCGACAAGTTCTCTAAAAAATCTACACTTTACAAACCAAAATGTTCTGTGTAAGTGTATAACCATTTTTTCTTTTATTAATATTATTAATGAATATTGATAATTGACTTATTGAATATATTCAGTGATGGTCATTTCAAAGTATGAAGTTCAACCTAGAAAATTGTAGATAATATTTTTAAGGTATTTTAAAAATGTGACAAACATTGATTTTCCATTATCTCTTTATGAAGAAGTTTTTCTCTCATTCTCTATATAAAGAGAAATTGAAATTGTGAGAAAGAGAAAAACAAAGTGAGAAAAATAACATAGAAAATAAATGAAAGAATTAATAATCACCATAGTGTGAGACTAGAAATCTTAATGAGAGGTTTATGAAACATTGCATTTCATCATTTTTGAATCAGATTAAGTATTATTGTCATAGAATAAAAAAAAATAAATATTATAATCCTATACTTTCATAATAAAGATATTTTCTGAAATAATTTCATAAATTTTTACTTCTGAGTTTATGTTAAAAACTCTCGGATATAATTATTTTTTATTTTTTTTATCTACTTGTTACTTTCACCAGTGTTCATATTATATTTATACAAAACAGGAAAAATTAGTTCGAAAAAGGGACACTAGAAAAATCGAATACATAAACTAAGTGAGCATTCTTTGTATTAAAACATTTATTACTTCATTTGACTTCAACGTTCTCTGTCCAATTTTCAAATACACAAAAAATCTCGATTTGAAAAAGTACATATCCGCCAAAAAATGGAAAATATCTCACTTGGTCTGGCAAGAAAAAAAAATCAAAATAAAAAATTAGGATGTGAAAGAAGTTCTTAACTTTAATCATGTACTTTATTTTCTAAATATATATTAATATTATCGTTTAAATCACACACCCTTTTAATTTTGAATTGAAGTTATTAATAAATTATACTTTTAGTTTTTTTAAGTGTTTCTTATTTCCAGAAACCTGAGCATATGCATGTTAACCAAAAAATGTAATATGTTAAATTTGTTGCATTTATATTTTCAATTATAAACCAAAGGCAAGTTTCTTCCCCTTCTTTTCTTCTATTTATTGTTTCAATGAGATATTTAACTTTGAATTATTGATTTAACCATTGAATTTTGTATTCTTTAATCATGAACCAAAATAAAAACACCTTAAACATTTTAGGTTGGTATATATATAACTAAAATGCCTAGTTTTTAAGTGAACTACTTTACTCGTTAGGATAGACTCGAAAATGGTTCTGATACCATGTTACGAAATAGACTTTAAACCTAATTTAATCCCATAAAACCGGCTCATAAAGTTGAAATTTACACCACTTCATTGTCCTCATGTCTAGTCGATGTGGAATCTCCAACAAACTATTATCTTTATTTTTATTTTTCCATCAGATATACAATTAAAATTTGCTGCAGCAACATTTAAGTTAATTTACTTTATTATTTTCTTATCAAAATTTGTATTTATCTGTCTAATTAAATATGCCCATAAATCAACAGACATAATTATATCAAGTGTCAAATATTTTAATGTAATCTGTCTCTATATATTAAAGTAGAATGACTCCCTTGTTTGTTTGTGCATTACCTTTTTGTAGTATGAATCAAGATCCAATAACTATTCTTTACAGTGCTAATTAACTACCAAACACCTTTCTTCAATCAATTGTTTGCACAGTTTTTCTTTGCTTTCTCTCTAGCAGCTGTTGTTTGGCTGATAACCTCAAGCAAAATTGATTGCTCAAAAATGGTGAATGCACCTTGTTATTCAAACAATTCATCAGGTTGGTAAAACACTATCACGGAATAAAAATCAATTTTAGAGATAAAAACAATTAGTCACTATATTAACTAAATTAGATACTATTTTAGATACTAAAAAATTATTAGTATTTAAAGTAGTTTTTTTATTCATAAAATTTATAAACTATTAAGATTTTAGCTAATAATTACTTTTATTACTAATTTAAGTATTAATAATTTTTTAGTTTGTAAAATAATATATAATCTAGTTAATATAGTGTCTAATTATTTTTATCTCTAAAATTAGTTTTTATTTAGTGATTTTCTTTTATATCGTATCAAACAAGTTTATAATGTTGGCAAAATGGTCTTATTGTGCAATAGCCGCCCATGTGTATTGTATAGTTTTGATACAATTATTTGGAGATATGAAATACAAAACTTATTAATCAGACACTCATTGATTTGAAAGTCTTAAAATAAAAAATCTCATTCTTAGCTGCCAAATAAATGCCCATTTCCATCAAAGTGTTCATTCCTATTAAACTACTCCATAACCACAAGACCTATAAAAGTGCTCTCCCTTTGAGTTTTTTTCTGTGATCTTTGCAATCAACACAACATTGACCATGGGAGGCACAACTTTCACATATGATTATTCCTCCCCTGTTGCTCCATCACGCATGTTCAAGGCCTTGATCACTGACTCTAAAACTTTGCTTCCAAAGCTCTTACCACAGTTCATAAAAGAGGTCAACTTGATCCAAGGAGATGGGGAAGCTGGAACCATTGAACAAGTTAACTTTGCTGAAGGTTAGCAGAAACACTTTCACAAACTAAACTAAAATCAATGGATTACAAGGTTATATATATATGTGTGTGTTTTTCTAGTGGCTGAAGAATTTCTTGTGTTTGATTTTGTGCAGCTAGCCCCTTCAAATATGTGAAGCACAGGATTGATGAGGTTGATAAGGAGAAATTGGTGTGCAAATACACTATGATTGAAGGGGGTCCATTGGGGGAGAAACTTGAGTCTATAGCTTATGAGGTTAACTTTGAGGCCACAAGTGATGGTGGTTGCCTTTGTAAAATGACAAGCAAATACAATGTGATTGGGGATTTTGAAGTCAAAGAAGAAGAGATTAAGGAAGGAAGGGAAAGCTCTCTTGGAGTCTGCAAAGTGGTGGAAGCCTACCTGCTTCAGAATCCACAAGTCTATGCTTAGATTTTCATTTGTTTATGTCCAATTTATTCAGTTTTTGAATGATGGAAGTCCTTACTCTGTGCTTTGGCAAGATATTTGTACTTTTTGTGGTAGCAGAGTTGGAGATTCACCATCCTCTTTAATCTTTATGAATTGATAGAGCATTATATTCTGATGGTAATAGCTCTGCCAAATCATTGTGCAACTAATAATGTTTGTGTTATGAACATCTTAGACATGCCAAAGTGCTCAGGTTTGTAACTAATGTTCAATGATGTATAAGATGAATGTGAATCTTGGGCAAACAAGTTCCTCTGGAGTAATTTTGTTTGAGCGAGTTTGGATGAGTTTTCAAGGTTTCAAATTTATCTTTTTATCTTATCTTTCACTTGTGCATTCTCTCTTAGTCCATTTATCTCAATTTTTTCATAGAATTATGAAATTAACACAAATTTGAGAGTAAATCGTTCAAATTCTTAAATTAGAAGTTGAATTATAATTATTTTATCAATTAAAGTTCATGAATTCTATTTTTTTTATGAAATATTAATGAATTATGATACTTATCAACACTACACCATTTTCTATCAATAGTAACGTTTTCATAGTAACAATTCTTTAAAATGTTACTATACATAATTTTTAATTCCTATAGTAACAGTTATTTGCGTAAATGTCACTGTAAATAAAATAAATAAAATTTTAGTTATTACAGTAACAATTTTTACATAAATGTTACTGTATATATTGTAACATTTTATAGATAAATATCAAATAAGTAAATTTAAACCAATATATTTTTTAAATCTCATTACAAATTTTCAAATATAATAAGTAAATTCATAAAACTAACTTTTTTAAATTTATATTTTTTACTCTCCATCTGAACTTCCTTTCTCACTCTTTCAGACCCAACTCAGTCTCTCGTACTCGTTTTCATTACTCTCTAAATCTCGTTCTTTCTCTTTCAATCTCGGTCTCGTTCCTCTTTCAATCTCGTTTCACTCTCTTGTTCCCGCTGCTCTTAGTCTCCGTCTTTCTCTTCCTCTGTTTCCTTTGACACCGCTTCACAATAGCTTTCGAGAGTGGGAGTGAAGCTTCTCTCTTCCTCTGAGTTGCTGTTACGGGATCAGAGTTTCAAGTGCTTCTCTGTCTCTAACTCAAGAAGAAGTTGTATAAAACCTCCGAGAAGGAAGAGCAATGGAGGTAATTTCATTATTTCCTTTTATTTTTAACAACACTTTCATTATTTTGATTCTATATTTTGCTTTGTTTTCTTTTCTTACGTTTTCACTTTCTCATGTTACACATATTGTGCAATGCTCACCAAGTGTTTGATAAAATGTTTGAACGATGGTGATTGATTCTAGAGGAATGTAACACAACAATATTTAAATTAGCATTACCAAGGCACCAAAGCTTAGCGACTTTGGCAGAGTTAGCATTAAAAGCAATCAGCTTCAAATTAAAAGATTGAAAAAATCTAGTGTGAGCATCAGAAAAAACAGCCATAGGTGCAACAAGAAAAAGAATTTTTGGTTTATGATTTCTAACAAGATTTCCCAACATTTTCATGAATTTAGAATTAGTCAAACATTGGATGTTCCAGGAAATAAATCTCTTAAAATAAAGGAAATAAATCTCCAGGCATAAAGACTCTAAATCTAGAGCAAATATACCAAATAAATTCTTAATCTCAATCTCTTCATTTTAGGGATTTATTACAAACAAGTCTACATTTATTATCCAATCAATCTATATTTATTGTACAGTAAATGTGCAATATTTATAACCATATTTCAACACAAATAACATGAAATTCATAATAGTCCTGAAAACATTATTAAATTCCCTCATTATGAGCTTAACATATCTCTGATTGCACACACAAAAGATTCATATTTTGAAAATTGTTGTTTTTCTAGTGGTAAAGCAAGATGACAACAACCAAACACTCTTTTTATCCTACTTTTACACATGGGAGTACATAAATTTTTCGAATAATAAATATAACGCGTTACGTATTAATTTCTCACTTCAACTTTTCGAATACGTGCATATAAGTGGAAAATGTTGGATGTTTTTGTTCTCTGGAAGGTCCTTTTTACTCAGCTTGAATCAATACTATTATATCATTTTTACTTTTGTTGATTATATACATGTGATTGTGAAATGTGGGTGCATGCAAGACCATTCAAGTTTGAGGGCAAAATCAAAAGGGAATCTACCCATTTTGCATACCAAGCCTTACAGCTGGTCCAAGGTTGGGTCAAGTCAATGTTTATATTAGTTTCCATCTAATTAAATTAGTACGACATTTATTTTTCAATTAATTGAGGTGATTAAATAGTTATTTCTCAAATAATTTACAATCTTTATAGTAAATATGCTTATCCATCTGAATTAATTTCAGGTTTCCAACATCATATACTTGGATTCTTCTGCTGGTGTTGGACTCTCTTATTCCAAGAACACAAGCAAATACGTTATTGGGGACCTGCAAACGCGTCTGATACCCATGTTTTCCTCTTAAAGGTAGCTCCAAGAAAAAATGTTTGAATGCTTTATTCAATTTTTTTTTATTGGGAGGGTAGTCTGCTATTAAAACAGTAGGATTCAAAGACAGAGGAACAAAATCAAATCAATGAAAGGTTGTGAGTTATGTGAATTTTGAGAGGCATTATTTTGTTATGTTCTCTTTTATGCTGGGAAGAAATGTTGTAAAACTCAAATCCTGATGTGGGGTAAATGTAAATTCAGAAATGCATGACAGATTTTCTGTCCCTTTAATTTCCTTCCATCTTATCTCTGTTTTTTCAGTTGGAAAATGATATTTGTGCTTTCTATGAAGTTAGCAACGAAGCTACAAATAAGCACAGAGAATAAATAGTTAAATAGGGACATAAGCTTTATTTATTTATTTGTGCAGGTAGTAGGTATGTGACTTGTAGTTAGGCATGAATGAGGTTTAGAGATGCATGGGGAGAGAATCTATTAGTATCCGTAGAATTTGAGTGACGTGTGTTCCCGTGTGTTCCCTGGTGCACAATGATGGTTGAAGGTGTTGCATTTAAGAATGTGGAATACTATTTAAGAATGTGGAATACTTAAAAATCTTAAGAGTAGTAGTGTAGATATAGAAGGTAGTTGATGAATGTAAAGTCAACCTTTACGAATTCAGTAGTCTATTTATAAAAAAAACAACATATCTGTCTGATTTCTTGTTCTTAAACGTGTAGTGTTGATGTAAATTATTAAAAGCTTTTAGTAACATTTTTATAATGTTATTGTTTTATTAAAAAACATTACTAAAAGGATTTAGTAACATTTTTAAAATGTCACTTTTTTATCAAAAAGAGTTACTAACAATAATTAGTAACATTTTTATAATGTTACTTTTTAAAAAAAAAATATTACTAAAATGATTTAGTAACATTTTTAAAATGTCACCTCTATATTAAAAAAGCTTGCTAAAGATTTGTAGTAACATTTTTATAGTGTTACTTTTTATTAAATAAACATTACTAAAATGATTCAGTAACATTTTTAAAATGTTACCTTTTTATTAAATAAATGTTACTAAAAATATTTAGTGACATGTTTATAAATGTATCTATTGAAATGTAAAAATGTTACTAAAAGTCTTTAGTTACCTAGCATATCCACTACATTTGATAAAATGTTACTAAATCTTATTAGTAACATTTTCCTTAATTTAGTAACATTTTTTTGATGTTACTAATTATGATATATCTAGTAGTGCAATAAGAAACTTCAAAATAACAAAGTAAGTCACAGAGATTTTAAGTGTTAAGGCCATAATGGCTAAAAACAATGCATTTTTCCTTGTTGCACTTTATAGAAGTGCACAACATTTTGAACCAAAAAGGAAGGGGTGATGACCCCTTGATCAACCTCAGAACTTTATGGTTCATGAGAATTATTGTTGAAAAGGTAAACACCACCAAAGCTTGATTTTATGTGACTGTAAGAGAGGCATAAAGGGGTTAGTGGTCATAACTAATCCTCAATTAACATATCACAGAAACATAATCAAAGACTTATGCAAGTTAGTTACTCCTATGGCTACCTGAAAGTTTTAAACTGATGAGAACATAAGCAACAAAAAAGAAAGTTTGTATGACAAAAAGAGGAGGAAAAATCAATGACAAATGCAATTATCCATGGATATGTAACAGATCAGAATAACTCCTATACCTATAGCGTTCAATCATTCATTGCAGCAAGAGTTTACTGAGAAATATTCTTAATATTCCTCCATGCATGCATCGGTAGCAAGAATTTGCTTACATTTGCAAATTATTCTTCTCTCTTGTAACATTGCAATGAAAATTCTTCTTCCTTTCATACTTCTTTAAGAAAATAGTTTGAGTGCTCAGTCTTTCCATGAAAAACTATGTTGGATATTGTAACTGCTACTTGATTATCTACAAACACCTTGCTTAAATCAATTTGAACCACTTGTAGGTCAGCTAGAATTTTTCTCACACAAAGTTCTATTTACAACTAGAGTGGCATCTATGAACTCTGCATCAAAAATTGATTGTACCACATTTGAGATCTTGATTATCTACAAACACTATAAGAGAGTGTTGGAAAAATCATAACTAATTTTCCCTTCTTTGTGTACATACAAAAGGGGTACTTGCAAAAACAATGACAGACTAAAGAAAATACAGCAAAATAGAATAATGACATTGAGAATTTTTTAATGTAGGAAAACCTCCTCACTTTGAGAAGTAAAAATTCACGGAACCTAGTCCAAAAAATATTTTCACTATGAAAGTAAGATTACAATATTTGTTTCTTTCACTTTATGAGGGTAACACTTAATCTCACTCAAGAAGGATGAAATACAATGTTTCTATAGTCTCTCACCATGATTTCTAATATCACACTGTGCTGATATCAATTCTCTCATTTACTCTCTATATTGCTCTTCTCACATGCTTGTATATAGAGAATGAGATAAAGATTTTTTCATAAAGAGAAAATGAATGATTAATGTTTGTCATATTTTCAAGATACTTTGAAAAGACTATCTTTGACTTTTTAGGTTCAACTTTATAGTCTTCAAGAGAAATATAATTCCAAGATATTGAAATGTCTATCATTGAATATATTTAATGGATCAATTACCAATATTCATTGGTCATGGTCTCCCATTAATTAAGGAGGGATTTCCACCAGAAAGATTATTTAATTTTTTTTCTTGCATAAGGTTGATTAAACCATGACAAGGAAAAGAGTTTTGGAGTTGTGTGGTTCAGAAGGATTACCAAATCTAAGAACAAAGTAACACATTCAACCAATTAGAAAATCGAGTGAAGAAGAATTATATACCATTTTGCACACATGGCTAGCTCCCACGATGTTATAAAGCTTGTGCACTTTACTACTTTAGGTAGAACCTTCAAATTTTTTACCTGTTACATTCATGACTTGTCCAAGTCCATTACAAGAAAAACGAAAACTTTTCAACCATGGCTAGTGAAGAGAAAGTAGAACACAAAAGCTGCCACACTTGTTCATACGTTTCATCCTATAGAATTCATTTCTTTTAAACGATTGCGTGTCAATGTACACAAAATAAGAGGCCTTTATGGTGCACCTTAGGACCTTGTATAAGTGTGAAAGTCATCAACATCTTAACTATTCCTTAACCCTCACTTTATCAACATAAGTTTGTTTAAGAGAGTCTGATTATAATAACAACAATCATCTGTCATCACATGAAAAAAATATTACTAAAAAACATATGAAAAGATTAAACTAAAATTCAAAAACAAAAATATACACAAATAGACTATACTTATTTATAAAGAATTTTAAAAACAACGAGATAAAATCTTAATTTACCTTTATTCAAGTGAAGTTTGCGTTATGTATATATTTTTATTATAACCGTATTAACCTTCCTTATTTTGATGAGTTTAATATACTTAAACAATAGTTATGTATGGTTTTATGATGATTCATGTGCATCTGTGTATCTTTTTAATGGATATATGCTAATAAGATTATCCCCTACTATTTTGGGTTCATAACTTTCTTTTGGATCCTTTGGTGTCATATAAAATTAAAAAATGTTAATTGAAAAAACGATTTTTAAACACCTAATTTCTTTAGAATACAATTAAATTATCACTTTTACATAGCAATTACACAAAAAAAGTATGAAGTTGTTAGGAGAAAACTGAGAGAAAAAACTGTTGAAAGATTAGGGTTAATTTGGGATGAAGTTTGTGAGGGAAAAAAAATAACAAATTTCAATTTTTTTGGCAAATTTGAACCTGTATGTCAAACACTGATAATTTTCTTAAACAATTTTTTTATATAAAATAACTGAAAACGGGGAAAATTAGTTGCCACCAACATGCTTTTACCCAACACAATCTCCATTGTAAAACTTGGTGCAGAAAATATACTCAATTAACACCCTTCAACCTAATGGTACAAAACATCTCAAGTTTTTCTTCTTGCACCCCACAATTTCTTCTCGCATCTTATAATATATGAAATGATGCTATCATAAAACATCTTAATCAATTCAAATTTTTAAATGCTTAATTCAGAATAATCTAAAATTTTAAAATTATCCCAGATTATTTGATGTATATAGAAAAAGAGTGCAAGTGCATGATATAGGTAGTTTTTTATGCTAGGTGGCAAAATGCAAAGTCACCCACTTCATTGTTTGATGAGGTCACTTTAGTTGATTATCACATTTGAAAATAATGTTGTGACTGTCATCAAATTTCATTACAAATTAAACTGTCATAAGCACTGAAGTGATCCAATTGAATGGAGACAGATTGAAAAAGTTGGAAGTTTCTTTAATTGAAGTATCACCAAATCCACTACATGCTTTACATCCAAATCCACTACTGCAAAACTATCAAACTTTGAGTCCTCCTGTGGTGGCACTACCAAAATTTCCTTACACATGAATGAAGAAATGAAGCTGTACAAATAATGTGCTGGTAGGAACATGCAAGAATGCAAAACTAAGAGATGAAAAAATGAATAATCCTCACAACAGTCTTATTGGAAAGAATGTGGCCTAATCTTTGATGGCAAATGGCCATTCACTTTTTCATCAACATGAATCAAGCAAAAGGGTACTTAAGAATAAGAATTTTGTATTGAGAAAGGATTATCACTGCACTGCAATTTTTCCACTGATACTGTGAAGGTAGAAACAGGAGGAGGAAGAATCATATGATGGAGTTCCAAGTTCAGGACATGGTTCTGGGAGCACTGAGTCTGCAAATCCAGACACATTTGAGCATTCCCAAGTAATGGGAGAAACAGAATTTGTAGACAAGGTTATGTTGGAAAGGCATATGTTTGTGAAAGGGGATTCCTCTATTCCAGCAAAGTTTCCAGCAATGGTGATATTTTTACCTGTGACATCCCTCAAGGTAATGTGATCCAAAAGTGGGAGTGCATTTGGATCAAACTTGTCATCAGGATGAGAACCACAATTACCAGTGGCAGCAATTGCTGTGTGCACATTTTCCATTTGTATGTCTGATATAACAATATCTTTCATATAACCACCTCTTCCTCTGGTGGTTCTAAACTCAATGCCACTGTTTGACTTCAAAAGATGAGCATGCTCCACTAGAACATTTGAAATGCCACCAGACATGTCACTGCCAAATGCAAGAGCAGAGCCAGAAAATGCATGAAGATGCACCCTTCTGATGTGTACATTCTCAGTTGGCCTGCCATAGGCAATGCCATACTCATCCCACCCACTTTTTAGAGAAATTGCATCAAATCCCATGCCAACAATACAATCTTCTATACACACATATTCAGAAGAATCTGAAAATAAGTAGTGCACAAAGGTTACCAAAGTGACTCTAACCAAAGTTTGGTAAGCTAATGATATTTTAGAAGCAATGTCATTTTCACAACAAGGACCAAAAGCAAAGAGGGTGTTAATGATAATGTGGTTGTTTGTTACAAACCTGGCACTATACCAACAGTATAAGGAGATTCTGGAGGAGTAGAGATTGAAACATTTTGAATATGTACATGGCTGCATCAAATTACATAAAACTAAATCAACATGACCTTTTATTTTCTTGAAAGATAAGAAGTATCATTTCATTTCATTACTGTCTAGAAGAAGCACAGAACATGTATACCTGCAATAAACCGGGTGGATGCTATAAGCTGGGGCATTCAAGAATGTAAGATTTGAAACCACCACATAATCAGATGCTACAATTTCAACCAGATGAGGCCGGCTGTGGTTCAAGGAATGGGAGCTATACCACTCCCACCAAACCATTCCCATGCCATCAATGGTTCCATTGTTACCTAAGGAATCACACAAAGACATGAAAATTCAATCAAGAAACAAACAAATGAAAGCTTGCTGGAAAGAAACAGAACATTGGGAGATGACAAAACCTGTTACGACCACATCATGTAACATGTATCCATTTATCAAGCTCTGATATCTTCCCCCAGGAACTTCAAGGCCTCGGCCATAAGAAGGCAAGGGTTCAATAACATCCCAGTGAGTTGGATCCTAAACAAATAATAACAAGATGTAAAAACCAAAACCCAAATAAAAACACACCATGTATTAGAACATGAATCATCACTAAACACAAAGGATCAGCAAAAAGAGACATGAACAATCAAAAGTTACTGAAAAGAGAAGCAAACCTGAGATCCAATAATGACAGCACCTTTTTCCAAAAAGAGGGTGAGATGGCTGGTAAGATTGAAGCTTCCAGTGAGCCATTTACCCGGAGGAACATAGAGCTGAGCGCCACCCTTATCGGCAAATGACTTAAGATAGAAGATGGCATTCTGGAACGCAATGGTGTTGAGTGTTCTACCATCTCCAACTGCACCAAACTCCAAAATGGAGACACTGTGTGGTCTTGGGTTTAGTGTTGGGTTGGAACCACATTGCCCACCATCTCCACTAACTCTCACGGCATTGCTCAATGCCACCAGCAAGAGCAATGCCACCTGAAAGTGGGTGCAAAAACTAAAATGAAACTCATTGATTCTCATAAGATATCCTACAAATACAATACTTAACCACGGGATTACACTCCAGTATAACACACCGAAATCCAAATCCAATCACAATTCAATTGGAACAGAAACAAATGAATAATCTCATCATTGATCAAACAATTTACTTCACACACACACACATCATATGACTAAGAACTTGAAAGAGAATTCCAATCTGAAACAAGAATGCAAGATTGTCAGATCAAATGGAATGAAATTTGATCCAACTGAATCCCCCATCATTGGCATCAATCATCCAGCCACATGCCTAACCAAAGGAACAACAAAACAAGACCCAACATTTACCCATCACGCATGCTTTGACTTGTCTAAAACCAAACCAAAGATTGGAATTTGAGAATGCCCTCTTACTCATCAGTGACTCCCAGATTTGAAACAAGGCCCAAAGTCAAAAAGCAAAGACCACAAGCACAGCAAAAACAAAAACAAAAAAACCAGAACAAAATGAACCACGAAAACGTACTTACAAACATCTTCTTGAGTCAAAGCTGGCAACAGGGTCAGAGTCCAAGGGAGACAAGAAATAAGTAACTAAAAGAAAAAAAGGAAAAAAAAGAAAGAAATTGCAGCAGAATCAGAGAGAAAAGAGAGAGAGAGAGAGAAGAGAGAAGGAAAAGAGAAGAAGAAGAACCAGCCACGGGAACAGAAGCAGCTTTATTTCCAGTTTTGTGAGTATTATTATAACATTAATCTAGGCACAGAAAAGGAGAAGATTAATAGTCCTTTCCTACATGTAACATGGTCGTGTATATACAGATATTTAGCAAAAATCTCATTTTTTTTCCTAATGACAGCTTTTGCTTTCCTTGCATATACTAATTAATTATCTTGATTCAAATATAGAAAAAAAAACGGAATAATGGTGAGGTGAAAGAAATGGTGGAGTGTGGGAAGAGAGAGAATAAGAATAAGGGGACAAAAAAAATAAAAGCATAAAAACAGGTAAATTAATAGTAATAATTGGGTATTGCCCCTGTTAATGATGATGATTAGTAACGTCTCTCGCCGACAAAATGGTTCGAAACGGCCCTCATAGATTGTGGGTGCAGTGCAGAGGAACAGTGTTTGTGGGTGTGTGGAAGTGATTTCACATGTCAGAGTTTTTACAAGGCAAAGTAAATTGTTTGAAGTGTGTTTTGTGTTTGGCATGTGTTAGGGAGTGAGAGAGTGGAACAGTGAAGAGTGAAGAAACAAAACAACGTTAACATTATTGTTGGTAACATTAAGATTTGAGGAGGGTGATTAGTGGGATGGGGAATGATAAAGTAGGAGGGGTTTGAGTTTTGGAAGTGACAGGTGTGAGGAAATGGGAGGGTGTAGAGAGGGAGAAGGGGGTCCCCTGAGTGACACGTGGAGGGGGTAGGAGGGAGGGGTGGGTGAGGGAATGAGAATATGTTTGGGGAATGCATGGGGCACAGAGATTAGAGGGCGCATGTGGATTGACAGAGCAGAAATGGGGGACTCTGGGGCCCACATCAATCATGCCATACATGCTAGCCTGGCTTCACTCACTTCAATCTTATTAGTGTTCAACCATATTTGAATAAGTTTCTTTATTAATGTTTTAAAAAATATAAGTATTTTTTCTATACACTGAAATTAGCTTATGTATAAAATTAAATTATTAACTATTTTTTATAGAAATCTCACAATTAATTTTTTCATTTTGATTGGATTCTATTTATTTTATTTATTTTTAGTTATTTACTTTCAGTTCTCATCAGGACATTTGGAAAATATGAGATTTAAGTAAGTGTTTATATGTAATAAATGTATAATAATGATATATATTTGTTTTGGTCGTTACGTCTCTTTATACGATTATGATGGATTTAGGAATGACAATGCGGGATGGTCATACATGATGACTTGCAGCGTGCGACTAAAGAGTGCGGGATAAACTCATTAATATAGTTCACTAACCTGCTTAGGCCGCCAGCACCTCACGCGAGCCAACAACGAATCAGACTCACTAATCTAGCCCACTAACCCGCTTAGGCAACCACGCATAACCCGCACCCAACGCAGACCAATAACGGGGGTTGCCCTGCTAGCCCGCATAAATAAAAAATATATATTTTTATGCAAAAAAATCATACCCTAGTCACTCATTATTATAGTGTGACTTTATTTTATTTTATTTTTAAAAAATTGAATTTAGTGTACAAAAAAAGAATATTTTATTTTAATCATGTTAGTATTAAGAGTGATAGTGAATTTAGTTTTAAGAAAAATTTTATATTTAAAATTTGTTAATAAAAAATAATATAAAAAAGAGATTTTAATAAGATATTCCTTCAAAACTTTAATTATTTTTAATCAAACCAACCCTCATACTTGAATTCATATTTTTATCTTAATTTAATGAATTAAAACAATAACATTTTAATTTTTTAGCAACAAAAATAAGTTTTTTATAATTAATAAAATTTTAATTTTTTAAAAATATTTTCCTTATGCGGGCTACCTCTTATGTGCGACAAGCTAGTGAAATAAGCTTGCATTCCTTTTGCGGGACGAGCCAACTCACACCTAAATGGATGCGGTTAATGTTAGATCGAGATTAGCATATGAATGATAATCAATAATGTATTACCTATTTTTCATATGACTTATCTTTGTTAACAATCATTTTACCTTAATGCATTTAAACATGTCGATTGATATCAGCATGTCAATCGATATTAGGTACCAAAACATCCCAAAATCATCCGCGTTACTAGTACATTAACTTGTGAACAAATTAATTTATCAAATTTTTCTGATATAACATCTCTAATTTTTTGTTTTCAACTACTAATTTTAATTTATGAAAAGGTGAATTTCATTTTACTTTTTATTTGTTTTTTAAACTATTAAAAAACAATAACATAAATTGAAGTTAAGGTTTTAAATAAATTTTATATTTAAAAAACTCTTAAATAAATATTATATTAAAGAATAAAAGAAAATTATTAAATCACGTTGCAAAAAAATATCAAAGTCCATTGTACGAGGAAAAGGGAAAATTAGTAGACTTTAAATTCACATTAATGGACTTTAACTTCATATTTAAAAAAAAATTGATTTATTTTGTTTTAACTATTGATGTATGCATTTTAGTTTTAGTTATAAGTGTTAATATTTAATTTTCATAATTTTAAAATATTTTAAATTAAGATATTTATTTTAAAATGTATATAATAATTAATTAAATATGAAAGTGAGAAGTGATAAAATTAATTTTTTCTCGCCATATGTTCTTGCAATCTTTACTCAATAACACATAGTTTTGAAGGCCACATCTGATAGATAATGCAATTATTTATGATATATAAAACAGTGATAAACACAACACTAGTTGTTGTCAAGTTAAGTAACACTGACGTATGATCTGATAAAAAAAACAATATTTAAATAAGAAGAAGATAAAATTAACTAAAAGAAAATTAAACGTGGTTCAACCCTACTTTGTTCCTTTCTTTTGGTTACTCTTGAGAAAAGAATCCACACTTCTCTACAACATCATCATAGTTCTTCTCTCTGGCCCACCACTTTTTGAACTTTATAATGGAAACGCAACACTTTTTAAGGCCATATATTTATTAATGCAACTTTTGTTCACATCTTCTTCAATGAAAATGACGAAAAATAAAACCAAAAAAAATATGACAAATAGGGGAATATGCTAGCTAGCTGAATCAGATTATTAATTCCAATCAGAAACATATCAAAATATAGTGAATTCAAAAAACATGCATATGCAGAGGTGATGTTGCTATTCAATGGCTCCCTACCCATGTGGGGTTGTGTTTGAACAACACAGAACCAATTTCTACATCGCAATATATAAATAAATTAGTAATTAGGAACATCAACTTATAATAAATCAGTATATTTTTTTATCGCAAGAATAAATAAATAAATGTATCCCATTTAAGAAGTGATTTAACCCTTATACACAACACCAACTAGAAACATCCTAACACACCATACTACTACCAGAACTAACTTCCTTTTGAGACACCAAAAAACAATCAACCAACTTATACCCTTCATACGTTTCTAATAAAAAAAAAATATATATATATATATAAATTAGGGGTTCTAGACACCAATCCGAGAAGGAGAAACCTACGGAAAACAACTTTAATGTGATCCAACACCAAACCTTTAATTGTAGATTGGATTGCTACATCCACATTCTTTTAATTACACTACAAGAAAATTATTAAATAGAAACCAATTTTAAAGAAAAAAATAACTAGTTGTTATAGTGACTAAATTAGAGACAGTTTTAGAGATGAGAAGAATTATTAGTTTCTAAATTAGAAACAGTTTTAGAGATGAAAAAAATTATTAATTTCTAAATTAGTTTCTATTATTGATAAATAATTTCTAAATTAGTATCTAATTAGCTACCAAGATTTTAATTACCAATTAGTATTTAATTAGATATTAATTTAGAAATTATTTATCAATAATAGAAACTAATTTGAAACCAATAATTTTTTTAGTTTTTAAAACTGTATCTAATTTAGTCACTATAACAACTAATTATTTTTTTCTCTAAAATTAATTTTTATTTAATAATTTTTTTAAGTGTCAGGACAAAAATCATCCCTCCTGTCACTAAATCAATTTGCTTATTTCATTTTTTTGGTAAAGAACGACATGATGAAAGATTAAATGCAGCTAATTAGGTTTTCTTATTTAATTTGGAATTACATGTAGTTAGATCTGGCTTGGTGGAACTTATTTGAATCTCTCTTGAACCAGCTGTATCTGCTTGGGTTTGATAGCAGTGTGTGAAAAAGAAAATAAATGGAGAAAACCCTAACTTTTCAATTTCTTTATGAAGAAGACATTCAAAGTTCTTCCAATAATTGCTTTGCTTTTGTTTTTCTTCTCGCACCCTCTTGGTCAAAGGTTTACATATCAATAAGCCATAACCCTTTTCATACAAAAAAAATATGTGTAAAATATGGACCACATGCTCATATTCCATAGTTAAAATGAATTGTATCTAAATAAATTTTGAAGATGAGTTTATTTGGTGATGATAAGTGCATGTGGCCATGTCAGAAAATTTTAGCAGCAGAAGGTACGTGGTGGTGCAACTATGTCAGTGAAAGAGAAGGATCTGAAGGCGAATAAATGTGAACGTATCTGCATTTGTTGTGATTTATGAAAATGGACATGGCAAAGAGGCCACGTTCTTTGTGGGGAACAAAAAAGTTCAATGTTTTTTTATCAGAAAAATGGAATAAATTAAATGAAGATATTTCATGTATATCTCAATTTTTATATATAGCGAGTCAGAACTCGTTTTTAGAAGAGTAATGATGTATTGACACTCTGCTCCCTTATACAATATCTAATTGATGATATAAAAAAGAGTATTTTTATCATTTTATACAAAAATTAAAATTTTAGGTAAAGAAACAGGCTTGTATACTGAGCAAGGTTGTGAATGTATAATTTTTCTTCTCAAAACTCCTTACAGAGACCAAAACACATAAAACAGAGGAGCATAGTTGACAATCGTAAACAACCTTGCAATTCGTAAAAAAATCACTTAACATTTTCTATCAGATCTCATGCATATCGAAAACACATAAAACAGAGGAGCATAGTTGACAATCGTAAACAACCTTGCAATTCGTAAAAAAATCACTTAACATTTTCTATCAGATCTCATGCATATCGAAAACTCAAGACAAGAATAAAAAAGACGAGTAAGAGTGATTATGGAAAAGAGAGAGTGGATGGGGCCAACATGAAAAGTTCCACATAAGCAAAAGACATGAGAATCCTATAGGACTAAAATAATATTTGAGAATTGCATAGGTCGTTTTCTGCAACAAATTATTATTGGTGTGTGCAGAAAAAACCAAAAGACAAACATGGAAACTGAGCTTTCAGTCCAAATTAACCACATGCCATGATAAGAGTTAAACCTTATTCGGCTAATGCACCAATAATGAAGAGGACCTTGCAACAAGCCAAACTTGGCATCTCCAACTCAAGTACAACTACACTTCTATGTTTTCCTTTCTACTTCTATTATTTCAATCTCATCTTGTTTAAATCCTTCTTTCTTCACTTTTTATATATGTGTTTAATTTTGGGTTAAATATGTTTTCTATCTCAGTGTTTTCATGTGAAATTGAGTTTTCTTAGTCTAAACTTTAGGCCTCTACTTGTAGTAAGAAAATTATTTGAATAGGTTTTTGCTAGCTATTTTTTATGTAACAAAATTTTCAGTGTAGACTATGATGTTAAAATATTTCATGCTAACAATGACTAACGTAAATGTTATAATATTATAATATTATAATACAGTCCATGCTGAAGATTCGTTTGTTACGTAAAAAAAATACTGGTTAAGACTCATTTCAATAGGTTCCTTACTACAAGTATCTAAGAACGAAAAATAATTTTGCGTTATCGTTCAGAAGCGAAAAACATATTTAACTCTTTAATTCTGGAGTTTAACATGCATGTTTTTCTGTGAGCAATTTTTTACACTTTCATTTATTTTTAGTATTACTTCTAAAACAATTACAATAAAAGTTAACAAATTTATCTTATATTAAAGTATTTTTTTCTATTATGAATATATAATAATTTTAATGATTGGATGACAATATAAAAAGAGAAAATACGTTATATGTAAAGTAATTTTACATTTTCATAAAATTATAAATTACGATTTAATTGACTTTTAAAAAATAATTATCCTAAAAATCATTTGAATAATATAAACTCAAAGTTCATTGTTAATTAAACTCATAAAAACTCTTTATATTATCAGCACATATCTTGTTTATTTATTAATTTATTTTGAAAAAATGAATAGTAAAAGTGATATTGTAGAAGTTGTAAAAGAACATTTTTTGTTGTTCTATAGATAATTAGATACGACCAGGGAATTATGGGGAAAAAAAGATGTACTATACAAGGATAAGAAAGTAAGAAGAGACAGTAAAAAGAAAAAGTTTCCATGATGTTCAAGTTTGAATATGCACCTAAGAGTTAAAGTAAAACTCATGTTATTGTAGGAATTTTTTTTATTAGTAATAAATAAATAATAAATAAAAATTATTTAAAAAATGATTTAATTTTACTAAAACAATTATTAAATAAAAATTATTATTTTTTAATTATTATTTTATTATATTGACTAATATATATATTATTTTAAAATTAAAAAAATTATTAATTTTTAAATTAGTTTTTATTATTCATAAATTAGTATTTAATTAGTTAAAAAAAATTCTTATGAAACATTGTAAAAAGTTATAATTGTGGTAGTGATGATGTGGAAGAAGAGACATGATGGTACGAGAAGATCCTAGGGTTTACCTAGAATCTTTGTTCTGCTTTCATGTGGCATTTTAGATGTACTGTTGTGAAAAGGAGCAGTTAGTTTTTGGATGCAAAAGAGGTAAATAGTGTAGCAGTATAATACATATACACTCTTTATAATTCTTTTCGTACTATCATGCGTGGATTACATTCCAAGGAAAATCAATTCACACACTCTCTCTATAAGCATGCTCTACCACTACCACCTCTGGTCCACACTAAATATCTTTTCATTCTTATTTTTACTTTCTTTTCATATACAAAAATAACATTATTAAGATCAATCATTGCATCTGAAATATTGTCTGTTTTAGAGGTTGTTAGTTCATCATGATTTTTTTTGCAGAAAGGTTTAAAGACTACAACTATTTTCAATTTATAACAGCGGTTATATAGCTGCATGCATTTGATGTAGACGTAGCAAAACTCAAACAAGAAGCGACGAAGACAATGAAACCGTACCTCGAGCAATGCAAGAAAATAAACAAAGTAAAAGAAACAAAAAAGATTTATAAACCATTGGTAAAGAAGGAAGAGAGCTCGAACAAACTTACAATAACACGACAACACAATGAAACTCGCAGAAGAAGAGAGGAACATGGACAAACACAAATTACAAAGAAGAGAAAGAAAATATGAAAGTGACGCAGTTCAAATTTAGGGTAAAAAAGTCACAAATATTATTTTAGAAGAAAAAATAGGAAAGACTTTTGAAGTACATGAGTCTAGAAGACATGAAATGAAGTGTTGAAGATCCTAGAAATTAGAAAATGTAGTGGTGCACGTTTTGGGCCTAATAGCTTATTTGACTAGTGGCTTTTGATATTTTGGTGATGTGAAGGACCACACATGTTGAGTGTACTTGAAACACTTCATTTCACCATGAACGACAAACCAGTAAAACTACACATGTACAAGTTTGTCCAAAGCCATTCAAAGGATATATAAATGTACTTAAATTAGCATTTGAGACTATTCTTGTTCAAAGTTTCAAAATCATGAATTTGGGTACAAGTCCTTTTTGTAAAGTTAATTACAAAATTATCATAAGTAATTTTGGGGAGAGTAAAGTGTTGAAGATCTCACATCGACTAGAGATGAGAACAATTCATTGTATATAAGTGGGTGCAAACCTCACCCTCATGAGTCGGTTTTATGAGATTGAGTTAAGAAGTCTTACATCAAACTAGACATAACATTATATTGATATGTTGTGTGATGAATTTTTTATATAAAAAAATATGGTAAATTTAAAGCATTAGGAAACATCACTAGTATTTTATATATACAATCATATTAAATAATTAGTAGTAAGATTGATATTATCTTTCTCTCGTGTATATATATATATATATATATATATATATATATATATATATATATATATATATATATATATATATATATATATATATATATATATTATTATTATTATTTTTTTTTTTTTGAGAGGTCAAAACTCTGCAATTGACTACTCTTTATTGTATTGGTTTATTCTCTCTTATGAAATGTAGAGTTTTTTACTCACATTTCCCTTTTATTGTATTTTTCTAACACATCTATAGAGAACTCTAACTCATTTATCTTTTGTCACAAAAAAACATTAAATTAACTTCTAAATATTAAATATTAATTCCATTACGATAAAAAATTATTTTAAAAAAATTTAAAATTTAAAAACCATAAAATTATTTTTATTTTTTTAATTAAATAAAAATTTGTGTTAGTGTGAGTTTAGTCCATGTTAATAAAGTGTTGGAGGTTAACAGATTTTAGTTTAGTCGATTCTAATATGATACAATTTTTTAAAAATAAAAAGTAAAAAACAAGTGTGGACTAAATTAAATAAATTTTAAAATAAATATATTAGTGGGAATCAAATCGATACTATAGAAATATTAGCATAGGATACACGGATGCTAAATTAAATAAGTTTTAAAATAAAAAAAACATTACTGAAGATGAAATGGACAATAAATTAAATAAATTTTAAAATAAAAAAATATTTGTGAAGGTAAATTAACTAAATTTTAAAATAACAAACATCTACGAGAACTAAACTTATCATAAATTAAATAAAATTTGAAATAAAAATAGTTAATGTAAGCTAAATAGACATTAAATTAAATAAATTTTAAATAAAAAATTAATGTAAGCCAAATGTACACTAAATTAAATAAATTATGAAATAAAATATACTAACTGGCTCATGTCAAATCTAAATTAAATAAGTTGTAAAATAAATATTTGTTTTAGTGTTTATCGATGCAACTAGAATCAACTTAAACAACTTTTTAGTGACTCTAAATATTTTTATTTTTTGTATTTATATATATTATAGTTTTTTTTGAATAATTCTTAAATTATTTTGTTAAAAGAAGTCAATATATCGAGTATTACTGCTAAATCAGAAAAACATAATAAATGATGTATTGAAAATTTCAACCGAATAATAATATATTATGAACCTTTGTTTGAGAAGATAATGCATTACACCCCTCTATCAAAGTGACATTATTTTGTTCACACTATCAATATATGCCTTAATTTTCCCATTTCCTATCACACCCCCTAGGCTCAATAACCTTAATTGACCCATCAGAAAGCCCAATTGCAATTTGATCGGGCTCACCAGGATGGGCTGCAACAACAGTTGGATACACATTTTGCCTGCAAAAAAGGGTCAAGGATTAATTATTTTGGAGAATATGGATAGAGATCATGTAACAAAATTCATCTAGCTTAGTTTAATATATAAAGAAACTCTAAAATTCCCCCAACTACCAAAATTTCACCAAAAGGAACACCAATTAAACTTCTAAAGCATATATCAATAAACTATTTTAAGCATTGTAGTAAAAAAAAAAGAATTATGATAGAGGAGAAATTTTCTCTCCAATTCCAATTCATTTCTATAATATGATATCAATATATTCAATGGAGGAACATTTTTACAGAAGTTAGGAGATTTTCACATGAGCAAAAATGTTTATTTGATATTGGTTCTTGAAAAACTCTTAGTTTACATTGACTTCCTGATGTAATAAAGAGTAATTTACTAAATATCATATAAACTTTAAAAAACCACTGGTCGTTAAATAAGAGTGTGTTGATAGACATGTCAACATATCACTACTCTTCACATAAGTGAGATAAGTGAACAAGAGTTATACAACTATACATGAAATGATAAGATTAAAACTTGGAAAATGTTAATTTGACAACTGTAAATTAAAAGACACCAATTTAAAATTGCGATTCGACCAATACAATTTCAAAATTACTTTATTTCAGTAAAAATTATTTCTCTTTCCAGATGTAATTTGGTGCATGGTTGTCAACATCCCTCTTAAAACTTGTATAAAGTCATATGATCACCTAAAAAAATTCATGTTTTGTAAAAGAAATCACATGACATTATATATATCTGAAATGTAAGGAGATAAGTTATGAAGTGTTGGAAAACCTGATTATGGAGGGTTGATGTAGGTATGCTGATGAAGCCATACGACATTTGAGCTTGAGAGTGTTGGCATCAAATATTCCAATATTTCCATCCGTGAAAGTTGCATAAACTAGTTGGCCATTGCAGGAATATGTTGCACATGATAAGGAACCAAACAACCAGTCTTGAGGTACCCACTATAATCCAACATCAACATGTTACTATCTCATTTACAAGAACAACAACATAGTAAATTTAATCATCATAAAAGTGAAAGAGTGATTTTATTAAATAGTTGCTTACTCTTTGAATCAATTCCATTTTAAAAGCATCATATAATGCTAGTTGAGTCTCATGGCATACCAACAAGTGCACTTGATCATTGTTGAATTGCACTTGAGTATCACCAACATCTACATTCCCATTGTCCATTTGGATTGATATTGATTTCTTCTTATGCCATGAGTTCATGCTCCAAAAAGAAAGCTACAAATAAAACACAAAATAATTTCTTTTTTTTATTGTGAAGTTATAAATTAAAAATAGTTTAACAAAATATGAAATAGATTGAAATTGAATCATAGAGAGAATTAAAAGGATCATAAAGAAACTCACAAAACAATTATTATTAATAAGTTAACTTTAAACCTAACTCAACATCATAAAATCGACTTATAAGATGAGATTTGCACCCACTTATATACTATGAAATGTCCTAATCACTAGTCAATGTGAGATCTCAAACACACCCCCTCTCACACCGAGACTACCAACTCGTGCGTGAGACTATATATTATGGATGGTCCGATAACGACCCAATAGTGGATGACTTGATAAGCCCAACAAACAATTGCTAAGATAGGCTCGAAAATGGTTCTGATACCATATTAAGAAGTGAACTTTAAGTCTAACTCAACATCATAAAAGCGGCCTATAAAGTAAGGTTTGCACCCTCACTTATATACTATGAAATATCCTAATCTCTACTTAATGTAGGATCTCTAACAATTACAAATAGTCATAACTTGAAATAGTTGAAATAAAGTTAAAAAATAAAAATAAATATAATAAGATTATAAGATTTAAAAATGTAATGTAAAGCTCATACATTCATAAAGCAACACAACAATGAACAATACAACTAGTATTCTAATAGAAAGCATGGCCAAACATACTTGAGCATCTGCACCAGATGAAACCAATGTATTCAGTTGAGCTGAAAAAGCTAAACCAGTGATATACTTATGATGACCTTTTAATATAGATTTCACCTAAACAAAGAGAAAGTAAAATCAATATATGACTCTGGAAAAAAAATAGAGTTTAAACTCTAGAACACTTTTGAAGCAATTACCTCATTCACCCTAACATTATAAATGTGAATGGTGGAATCATTCATCCCGATTGCAACAATATTGTTATCTACAGGATGAAATGAGAGGAAGGTTGAAAGTGGTGGAGGTGACATAAACGTTGTCATAACCTAAAACAACACAAAATTTTCAAATAGGTAAATATGGTAAGAGAAAAATTACTATAATAACGACAAAGTATGTTAACATGAGTTTTGATATGACCTTAAAAGTCATCATGTTGAATAATGAAATTTTTGCTCCACATGCGGACATAACATAGGAATCATTCTTTGAGAGTGCCATGCAGGGAAATGTTGCTTTAGAAGAGTTTGGGACATCATTAATCATTTGAATACCATTATTTGGTTGCCAAAGTTGCGGAGCAACATTTGTTGTGGCCTTTTCAACAACAAACACAAGAAAATTTAGATCTTTATGTGAAAAATTGTATAAGAGGTAACAAAAATACAAGCATTACAAACTCAAATATACATATTATTGGCGTTTTCATTGAGATACCACGAGTTTGGATGGTCACGGATAAAACAACAAAGATATGCTTCTAATTCTCTGATAGTCTCTGGTAAAACATCAAAAATATGTTTCTGATCCTCTGTTTCAATGTTTCTGAGGATTAAAAGCATATTTTCACTGTTTTACCAGTAATAATCCTAATTCATGGTATCACTTTCTCACCTTACGAAACTGTGGTACAACACATACCCAAATAACAATTACCTTTCCACTTGGATTCAATTCATTACGACTCCATTTCCACAACCTCTGAGTCCCTTTTGAGTCCAAAGCAATAAGACCAACTCCAGAATTTGTGTAAATAAGGCGAACAACCTTGGCAAAAATGAGATTTTATGAAAACAATTTTTTATATTAAACAAAAACATATTAATTAAAAGTCTTATATATAGAAGGAAAAGTTATAGGTAATATAAATTAAGAATCTTATACAGAAAAGGAAAGGTTGCAGGAAATACCTTATTAGTGGGATCGACACTATCAGCTAGTATAGTCATTGTTTGACACTGAAGGGGGTTAACTATTTCTGTAATTTCCCAAACTTTTGACTTGTGGGATGCAAAATCAATATTTCCTTTCTTCTCTATGCCTCTAGCCATTGAATCAATTCCATTCTTCAAAAATAAATAAATAATAATTTAGTGGGACACTTATAAATCTAAATTGAATTAATATTTGCAATATTTTTTTTATCAACAAAATAAATAAATAAATAAATATGAACTACTTAAGAGGTGGTCCAATCCATATACATATCAATAACTCTTTTCCTAGATCATGTAATTTTGCCAAGAACCTAGCTACCTACTCATAATCAATACCAACATCTAGAAAAAAACAACATCGTCAAATCAAACTACTCAAACTAATAAACTATCAAATGTTTTTTATCATAAGCAAACAAGTCAACGGATTCAAACACCAATCAGAAAAAGAAAAACAATCAGAAGTAAAATATTTGCAATCATAGATAACTCAAATATTTAATTTGTTGAGGTTGTTGAACACACTAATATAATAATAAAAATAGATAATGACATTTATTAAGGAAAAAAAAGATAGAGGATGAATAATGTGAAATAAACCTTTGTTCCAAGTGGAGCTTGAAGTGTTTGATGAGATGGAGCTTCAATGACCCTAAAGTATTTAATGCCCTCGGAATTAGAAAGGAGTTTCAAACCACCATCTGATGTAGTAACAACAAGCAAACTCCCTTCCTTGTTGAATCTCAAACGAGGGAGACTCTGATACAAGAACTTAACTGTATCAAACAATGTTATGAAAATTGCATCCAAAAATGGAAAGTAGAAAGACTACTCACAGGAAGACCACCCTCAGCATCTGTACTGAACAGAAGATTCACATTATCCATATCCCAAAACTTAATCTGATTATCTTCACCAGCAGCCAGAAAACGATCCTTTGCTGTGTCAAATTGCACAATGCCGTTAGATTTCTTTCTAAACCCAACATATGTTCTTTTTTGTACTCCTTCTCTTTCATTCCACTCAACTAGGAAAGAATCTCCATCTTTACTTGTCCCACAAGAGAACAATCTAAAATAGAAAACAAGAATCACAACTCACATTATAATTGTTAAACAAGAATCACAACTCACAATATAATTAACGCAAAATTAGTTTTAGTTTCTAGTATAAACTTTAGTCTTTAACCTGAATACTTGTAATAAGAAACTATCGAAATGAATCCTTACTAATGTTTTCTTACGTAATAAACGAATTTCAACATAACTATATTATAATATCAATGTCAATAATGAATCAACGTGAAATATTGTAATATTATGAAAATTTGTTTGTTACGTAAAAAACTACTAAGAATCAATTTCAATAGTTTTCTTACTACGAGTATTCAGGATGTCTAAAGTTTAGAGTAAGATAAAAAATAAATAAATAAAATCTAAAATTTGAATCAGGGTCAAAAACCAATTTCACCACAAATTACTTTGACAATAACATGTTTAAAAAAATCAATAAAAATAAAAAATAGTACAAAATTAATGAGATATATTTGTTGGGCTAATTAGTTCTTCTTCTTTTTTTACCTATTTCCGTCAGTACTATAGAGCATTCTGGTGCACCAGTGTCCAGGAGCATCATAGTCCAATCGAGAGCCCAGGGCATCATATAACCATGCCTTGATTTTCCCATCAATAGAAGTTGAAAATATAAACTGCATGTACATATTACTTCATAATTAATAACACTTAGAACAATATTAAAGAATAATTTTTCAAAGGCATACAAAAGTATCATGCTAGTTCCTAGAAAATGGGCTTGCAGTATATTCCACAAGCTTAATTTTTTTATAATTCTTACTTTATTAGACTACAAAAATTCCACATTTAGGTTTCATACTTTTAGTTTGAAAATTTAGTTTAACAAACAAAAGTATCAGAGTTTAGAATTATTTTATCAATAAAAATAAATAAATAAATGTGAACCACTTAACTTTTATACAGAACAAGACACTACTAACGCAATCTTTTCCTTTGCAACTTGCTAAAATCTAACAAGACTAACGATAAAGCAAGCATCACAACCAAATGACGAGCCTTAGACATAGTGACAAATACCTCAAACCCAACCTACTTAGACAAAAGTCTTTGAAGTACACCGTCACTTAATAAAAAACATAAAAATCAGAATATTATTCATGCATCAATAAAAAAAAAAACAGAGAAAAACAAATTTAACTATGACTCAAGACCATATCTTTAGTTGTACACAAGATGTTCCTATTCTATTGATTATGAAACTAAGATTGAAAATTTAAATTATAAATAATTTAGGATGATAGCTAAAGATGAATAAAAGAAAGTCCACCATGTGATAGAGGGATTTTAGGGCTTTTACCTGAATATTTTCCTTTTCATGAGGACAAATAGAATAAATAGGTGCTTGATGTCCTTCAAAGTTAAAAAGCTTCTTTCCATTTAAATCCCATACCTATAACATTATTTCACAAAAATAATAATTAAGGATAAATTCATTTGGCTAGAAGCTAATACACAACAAAAACCACTTGTTAATTACCTTTATTAACTTGTCATCTCCACAAGTTATAATACGCAATTGCTTGTTCAAAATAGAAAAGGCCAAGTCATTAACACCACCAGCATGAGCATCAATCTGTAGCCAAGAATACATCAGTAAAAAATTACAAAAATTATATTAAATTTTTATTAAAATTGATCTCAAAACATGCCTCTAAAAACGGTCGTAGGTGATTAGGTGCTTGATAGACATATAATTGAACCAAATGTTTTCTAAAAGCAACCCCTGAAAAGAAGAAAAAATTTATTATTAACCACTAATTATGAAATAAATATCACAAAAAATTTCATTAAATAACAATCAAAATTAAAAATAAAAATAATTAGTCACTATATTAACTAAACTAGATATTTTAGATATTAAAAAATTGTTTATATTTAAAACGAATTTTATTATTAATAAAAATTTAAAAAATAATTTTTAAATTGATATTTAAATTAGTTATGAGAATTTTAACTATTAATATTTTATATTTTAAATTGGACTCAATTAATTTTTAGAGATTAATTTAAAATCTAAAATATTAAGTAGTTAATGATTATACATCAATTTAAAAATTAATTTATAATTGTTATTGATAAAAACAATTATTTTATATATTAATAATTTTTATAATTTTTAAAATGATGTCTAATTTAATTTAATAATAATTAATTATTTTAATTTCTAAAATCAATTATAATTTAACGATTTTTTTAGTGGAAGTAGAACCAATTTTTATTGAAGCATACTTACCAATAAAATTTCCATCACCACCCCATGCTACACGACTAACGGATACAGAAGGGTCTTTCAAAATTTTATTCTGTAGAAAAGTCAAATTCAATAAACTCTAATCACATAAACATATTGTCACACTTTAAATAAATACAAAATTTAGTGTGCAATTTTTTTTTAATCATCAATGAAATAAATAAAATTCAGTGTGCAATAAACAAATGGAATAGAAGACGATAAATGAATTTTTTTTTATGAGGAATAAATAAATTTTTTCTATGACTTAAACAATTCCAAAAGTACATTAATAGTAGAGACAATTAAATTTTATACCATTTCATTCCCTCTCATCATATATCTTTTACCATAAGTTCAAACACAACATTAAAGCTACTTCAATACATATTGAAAATATTGACCTTTTCATTCTAATAAATAATAAATACAATTTCTTTAGATGATAAAAAAATGGTCCACATATTTTTTTTTTCATTTTCATAAATTTTCTTTACGAATTTTGCAATATATAATACATAAAAATTATGACATGAACGACACCTAAATAGGCTTATTATTAAGAGCATACATGATAAAAAAAAAAAAACTTACCCTACATTGATAATTATCTTTAATAAGAACCATCTATTTTATTTTTTTTTATAAAAAAAGGGTATATTTGTTAATGAGATATATATTTGTTTAAAATCATGAAAATATAAGATGGTAGTGAATAAGGTAGGATAAACAACTAAATTATTTTCGTAAAAAGATTTAAAAAAATATAAGTTATCTATTAACAATTATGCAATTTGAGAATGCAATAGAAACCTGAAATAAGACAGAACAAATAGAAATATTCCATATTCTGAAAGGATTTGATATAAGCCTTTCTCGATGCCTTGCTTCCCAAAGTGAAATTTCACCGTTTGCACAACCAACTGTTTCAAAAAAGTTAATTTTCCAGAGTTAGAATTGAAAATTATTAGAATATAAAGTAATTTCTATTATTAATAAAAATTTATAAAATAGTTTTGAAATTAGTATCTAAATTAGTTACTAATATTTTAGATTCTAAATTGGTCTACTATTACAAAGTGAACCTTAAGTCTAACTCAATCTCATAAAACCAGTTCATGGGATAAGGTTTGCACCCACTTGTATACAATGAAATATTCTCATCTCTAGTCGATATGAGATATCTCCAACAAAAACTATTTTATAATTTTTTATTAGTAATAAAAACTACTTTAGATACCAATAATTTTTTTAGTCTTTAAAATAGTCTCTAATTTAATCCAATAATAACTAGTTATTTTAATCTCTAAAATTAATTGTAATTTAATAATTTTCTTATAGTGATATAAGAGATTAAAAAATTTATTTTTGAACCTACCAGCAAGTAATGAATGAAAAGCAGGATGAAAATCCATGGCTGTAATTGGTGAACCTTGTTGCAATGTACAAACAACAATTCTAGGAAGATCATCAAAGAGTTGTTGAGGTGGAGCATTGTTTGTACCCTACATACATTATTAAAAATTTTACATCATACATATGAAAATCCAATTGCATGGAAAAAAAAAAAAACATGTCAAACTTTTGTAAGTACCTCTTCTATATGTTGTGTAGTTGGGATCTGTGTCATTACTTGTTCATGACCATTGTTTGAATGATCCAACATTCCAAGAGTATTAGGTGCTCCTGACAAATTCAACATTGATCAAACAAACATTGCAAAAATTAATCATCCAATACTGCATAACAACATGCACAATATAAGGATTATATACTATTAATTTTTTTTTTATCAAGAATAATTAAGTTGATAGAAGTTGAAATTACCCTACAAGAAAATCATAAAATAAAAATCAATCTTAGAGACAAAAAAATAATTACTTGCTATAGTAACTAAACTATAGACCATTTTAGAAACTAAAAAAAATGGTTTCTAAATTAGTTTCTATTATTGTTAGATGGTTTCTAAATTGGTATCTAATTAGCTACCAAAGTTTTTGCTACCAAATTTAGAATTTAAATAATTGGTAGTTAAAACCACCTTGGTAGCTAATTATATACCAATTTAGAAACTATTTAACCATAATAGAAACTAATTTAGAACCCAATTTTGTTTAAGTTTCTAAAATGGTCTCTAATTTAGTCACTATAACAACTAATTATTTTTTGTCTCTAAAATTGGTTTGTATTTCATGATTTTCTTCTAGTGTTATATCCACTTAAGTATCAATATATATAATGGAAGAGAGAAATCAAATTATTTCTCACACTTGAGGAAAAAATACACCAAAGTTTATTAAATGGTAATTAAAAGGATAATGAAATATGTTTCTAGCAAACAACCCTCCCATTCCATTCATCCATTTTTCATTAGTTTATTTTAATAAACTTGAAAACAATTAATGTACTAATATATTGACTTTAAAGTCTGATTATAGTTTTCACCCCTAATAAACATCTTAATTAGGGAACTCAATTAAAAAATCTTAAACATTTTAATAAACATCTTACACCATTAGAAATGAACTGAATTATACCTTGAGGTATTTGGGAAGATGTAGAAGGAGTCCCATTCAATGTCCACCCAGCTAAAGCATTAACATTAGAAACAGATTGGGATGGTGCAAATGGCTGCACAAAATTAAATAAAAATGTTAGATATAAATATAATATTTTTAGTAATGGATAATTAAAATTAAATAAATTAGAGAAATTACATCCATACCCTAACATGGCCTCCAAGTGAAGCATAAGATGAAGGATTTATTACTGGTGCAATGGGAATGTTGACAGAACTACGTGCAGTGGATCCATTTGCAGGTGAACAACAATGGTTAATCAATAAAGTTTTAATCTCTGGACTTGGCATTGGATTCTTGCATAATTGATGCTGCCAATTCAAACTAGATACAAAATATTCACAACACTTCTCAATCATTAATTATCATAAACCATTGTGAAAAATTAAGAAATTTTGTGTGATGTTCAACCCATTAAAAAACAACAAAAAAACTGTGTATAATAATTGTATTACCTTTGATTAATCAAGGTTCTTAACCGAGATGGCCTAAATGATGGAAATTTAAGCTTATCTTGAAAGTGAGGATTTGCTTGAATTAATCTCTTAAGCTCTAATATCAATATATTTCGAGCTGTTTTAGTATCACCATACTTTGACAATTCTTCATTTTCCCTGAATTCAATCAAAGTTCATGTTCATAATGAAACAAAAGAATAAAAACTCTGAAATTCTCAATCAATTATATCATATTTTTTTTTATCAACAAAGAATAAATAAAACAAAATGAGACACTTCAGGGTGTCTCAACCCTTATACAAATAATCTCAAACAAGATTTTTATCACCCAACCAGTTGGAGATCCAATAGGCATTACAACACATCAACCACATTAACATATACAAGAGCACATCAATATACCCTTCAAAGGAACACATTCTCAAAAGACACAAAAGTCCAACAACTAAACTCAGTCTTTGCCAACAAACAGAAATAAATCAAACAGAAGTAAATCAAACATCACATAAAATAGCAACATATAAATATTTACCTAAAATCATTAAGGGTTATAAGATTTGTGATCTCTTTGAACAAATATTCATTGAATGATTGAAAAACTTTCAAATCATTCACTAGAATTTCAACCGCTCTAACTCTGTCTTTCCTGAATGAGAACATGGAAAAATGTTAAAAGTTTATACCATTACACATCAAGATATAATTGAACATAAACTTTGACGAGTAATTAGAAAATGACATCAATAACCTATCTAAAGCTTCCAGATATTTTTGCTTCCTAATCTCAAAGAAAATCATCATGGAGTGTTGATTTTCATCAACTTTTGTAAATCCAAATAGGTATTTCTCAACATTGTCCCACTCTCCAGCCAATACTTTTTCTTCAAAATATTTAACATTGAAGAACAAACCTGTTTCTTGTTCTAACCTGAATCCAAATAACAGACAAAAAAACACATTTTCAAATGTTAATTCATCATACAAGCTACTCATCATATATGGTGATACAAGAACATAAAGAATAAATTAATAAACAAATTTTGTGTGTATCTGAAAGAAAAATCTTTACCTGTGCATAGTATCTTTAAAGTTCTCCTCCTTAAGAAATTGAAGAATGAGAAATACCACTTCTTGGTTTAAAGATAACATTTTCGCCTCCAATCGGTGGAATAAAAAAATTCCCTAAAAAATACAAGGATTTAGAACTAGGGTTGGAAATTGAACAAGAAAAAGCAAATAATAACTTTTAGGTACTAAAGAAACATGTAAGGATTTACAACTAAGGTAGGAAATTGAACACCAAGAAAAATACTAGCTTTTTGATACAAATTATAGGATTGTAAGAAGAAATTATGAGGTTATTTTCCTCTTTTTTTTTGCAATTGAAGAAAAAAACGATAGCGTTTTTCTCAGGCGAAGTGGTTATGGAAAGAAGTAGAGACGATTTATAGGATTTTGTTGTCACATTTGTGTATTAAGTAGTGAAATGAAAATTTCATCACAAAAAAGTAATACAAAAAGTGAAAAAAAGAGGAAATTACCAAGAAAGAAAGGGGTGGAGACAGAGAAATGTGTGTATAGAACTAGGACTTTTCTTTTGCTTAACTGAGAACTAGGTCTTACTTCTTTTGATGAGATTTATAGTGATTTTTGTTTCACAATTGTTCTCAATGATCTATCATACAAGACATCGTACTTATATACACTAGACGGTCAATATGGTCATTGTTGATAAGAAAACAAAAAAATGACAATGGATTGACACATTTGTATATCATTGGTCAAAAACACTACATCATTCATTTGTTTCTTTTCTAAATTATAATTACTTCTTTGACTTCTTCACGCGTTTTTCATTTTTTTCTTGTTTAACTGAACTAAACAATAATAACAATTTAAACAAATATATGACACCTATTAAATAATAGTAAAAAATATCATACTTTATTTAAATTTTTTAAAACTTAATAGTATTTTAATCAGCATATTAAATATAATAAATACTTTTTTACAACATTAATTATATTTTTATTTCATCATCGTTTTCTTTTTTATATTAATTAGTATCTTTCTCGGTTATTTTCTTATGAAAAAATAATTAAGTTTAAATTTATAAAAAAACATAACGGTGTGTTTGAAAGGAAAATTATTAAAGGATAACTATTTTTATAGAGAATTTGAAATGGTTTATGATAAAATGTGTTGTTTTGATAAAAAATAAATAAAAAAATTGAATTCTATAAAAAATTAAAACTTTGGTAACTAATTAGATATCAATTTAAAAACTATTTATCAATAATAAAAATTAATGTAGATACCAATAATTTTTTAATATCTAAAATAGTATCTAATTTAGTTAATATAGCAACTAATTATTTCACTACAATAAAAATCAATTTTAGTTGCCAATAAAAACGGGGAGTTATAAAAAAGAAGTCACTAGCATGGGTGAAGTCTACTCAAGTTGGACACCAATAAATGTCAAATATTTTGTCCACAATGGAGACCTTTAACTCACTAAAAATTATTAAAATAATAATAATAAGTTAGCGTATAGAATGAGGACACAAAGTAGATGTAATCAAAAAATAAGTTGCAAAATGATACTGTGTCGAGAATGGGAACACAAAGTGAGTACAAGTTAATATTTTATAATATTTAACGTAGGTCTAGGAGACACTAAGGTGACGTGTACGTTTATTGTCACCTTAGACCATACTAAGTTATTTAATGAAAAAAAAATATTAAAACATTTTTGTCTTACATTTTCATTTTCTCACACTCTCAATTTCTCATTTATGTGTCACTTTCAAACTCATAATTCTGAAATTCCTCCCAAAAACCCTTAAGTGCATTTTACTCATGTTTATTTCCTAGGTAGTGTCCCCGATGGCGACAATTTACTCACATTTGTTTTCTCATGTAGTGTTCCCAACTGCGATGTTAAGTTTAATTATTGTTGAAGATTCCAAATCGACTAGAGATTAAGACATTTCATAATATATAAGTGGATGCAAACCTCACCTTATAAGTCAGTTTTATGAGGTTGAGTTAAGCTTAAAGTTCACTTCTTAATATGGTATCAGAGTCATTTCAAGCATATCCTAGCGATTGTTTGTTGGCCTTATCAGCTCACCCCCTATTAGGTTGTTATCAGACCGCCCATTATATATAGTCTCGACGTGAGGGGGTGTTGGAGATCTCACATCGACTAGAGATTAAGACATTTCATAGTATATAAGTGGGTGTAAACACCTTATAAGCTAGTTTTATGAGATTGAGTTGGACTTAAATTTCACTTCTTAATAATTATTTAATTTTATATCCATTTTAGTGTCCCTCAAACCTACGCTATAGTTAAATAATATATTTTTCTTTATGTAGGCTTAGCCTACACTATCTTGTAAATTTGTGTCTCATTGGAGGTCGTCTCTAATGCATAGCCACCAAGAAATTAACTTTCATTTTTATTGGGACGTTAAGCCTACACTAGCTCTATTAGTTTATTAGGAGTGACATTATATATTTCTGGAAGTTAAAAGTGACAATAAAAGATTCTTTTTTGTAATCAAGTTTAATTGTAGAGGAACCTTTTGAGAGTTTCTTGAATAAAATTTGGACATAACCCATAGTTGGAGTAAACTCTTATAAAATGTGTTTTCGTTACTCTTTTGTTTTACTTGTAAACTTTCTATTTTAACAAATGCTTACACTTTTGTTTAGCAAAAAATGTTTTATCAAAATTCAAAAGTATAAACATGCATTCATTTAGAGTCTCTATCACTATTAGAAAAATCATTAAATAAAAAATAATTTTAGAGATAAAAAACACAACAAGAAAGAATGATGGTAGAATTCCCAAAAGAGTGACGCAAATAATAAAAGAGAGACGTTTTGGGAAATTTTGTACTCAACATGGCTCTCTCGACAATTAATGTAAGACTCATTCTTTACCAAACATTAATTGTTTAGTAGATAGAGCTTCAAGATGTGAATTAATGAATTTTATGAACACATACTCTGATTAAAACCAAATTTGGATACACATGTGAGATTATGATAAAAAGTCATTCGTGGCAAAAAAAAAATTGTTGTTAGGTGCTTCTATTTAGATTAAAGAACATGAGAAGTACCTATTAACGGATAATGTATAAAATATTGAACAAAATGTTAGGTATGAAGGTTGAAACTTATATGGATGGTAGGGTCATCAATTTAGGAAAATTCGATCATTAAATGTTTAACCCAACAAATTATTTGACACAATATATCAATATCAAGTGAAGTTAAATTTTGAGAAGTGTGCATTCACTTTAAAAGTTAATAAATTTATAATATCCATATTAATTTTCAGACAAATTAGTTGTCATCATCAATCTGTCATCACCATTATCACCAACATATAAGCTCCATAGTAACAACTACCACGTCACCATCACCATTAGCATCATTGATTTTGTCATTATCAATGGCATCACCACCATCGTTGTTATAATAATTTATAATTATCTTTTTAACTTTTGTTTTCAAACACAATTACTTTATTTTTTATAACCTCAAATAATACAATAATAGAAATATGTAAACAATTAAACAATCACGTACCGATTCATCTAGAGAAATGATAATTTTTAAGAATTTTGTGACAAAAGATGGAATAAAATTTTGATTGTTGGTTTGTTCGAACAATATACTTTTTTTGCTTAAGTGAAATGAGCTTTAGATGAATTTATTTAAGTAAATGACACTTTAATGCTATGATTTCACCTTCTTATGAAAGAACAACAAAATTATTTCAATTAGTAATCTAATCTCAATTCCTTGGTTCCATGAATTTATGAATAGAAAAAAAAGTAAAAAGTAGTTATTCTCACTCTAATGAGAATAATCTTCAATCTAATGACAATTTATATCTAGTCATAATTAAAATGTAGTATAAAAAGTTTTGCATTCAAAATAAAACATGACTTCCATTTTCTCAACTCCAATACTTCTGAGTGTGTTTTTACTCTCTTTTCTCTCACTTCTCACTTTTGTCAATTCTTCAATTTCTCATTGATATTTTGTAATCCTCCATGGATATCTTTGATTAAGAGTAGTAGCTGAAGTGGAACACATAAGGAGGAATATTTTGTAAACTCTTATATCATAGGATATTCCTTAATTTTCATGGAATATTGTACAATTCAAGAGTCACCAAGAGACACATGTTGGATAAAATTCATAAGTGTAGAAGTCACATGAAGGGTTTCTAACCAACGCATGTCACTTTCATAAGTGTAATGTTGATTGTAACTACTTCACATAACTTTCAACCTTTCCATGTGTCACATGTTTTTTTTTGGAAGTTTAATTATGATATTTTCAATAATACAAAAAGTGAAAAAAAAGGAGGAAATCACCAAGAAAGAAAGGGATGAAGATAGAGAAATGTGAGTATGAAACTAGGACTTGCTTTTTTTGATGTGTTTTATAGTGACTTTTGTTTCATAATTGTTCTATGTGATCTATCATACAAGACATCATACTTATATAAAATAAACAATTAATGTGGTCATTGTTGATAAGGAAACAAAGAATGACGATTGATTGAAACATTTGTATACCATTGGTAAAAGACACTACACCATTCATTTGTTCATTTTTCTAAATTACAATTACTTCTTTAACTATGCAGTGATATATCATACAAGACATCATACTTATATAAACTAAACTATCAATGTGTTCATTGTTGATAAGGAAACAAAGAATGACAATGGATTGACACATTTGTATATCATTGGTAAAAAAAACACTACATCATTCATTTTTTCATTTTTCTAAATTACAATTACTTCTTTAACTATGCAGTGATATATCATACAAAACATCATACTTATATAAACTAAACTGTCAATATGGTCATTGTTGATAAGAAAACAAAGAATGACAATTAATTGGTACATTTGTATACTATTCGTCAAAAACACCACATTATTCATTTGTTCATTTTCTAAATTACAATTAGTTCTTTGACTTCTTCATGCATTTTTTTCATTTTTTTTCTTGGTTAATTGAACCAAATAATAATAATAATAATATATGAAAATATATGACACCTATTAAATAATTATAAAAAATATCTTACTTTAATTAATTTTTTTAAAACTTATTAGTATTTTAATTTGCACATTAAATATAATAAATATTTTTATATCATTATTAATTATTATATACTTATTAAAATACTTTTTTACAACATTAATTATATTTCTATCTCATCATTTTTTTTTATATTAATTAGTATCTTTCTCGGTTATTTTCTTATGAAATAAATAAATAAGTTGTCACAGAGAAAGAGGCTATTGTTGAGAAAACAGAAAAAAATTTAGAATGGTCATGTTTGAGAAATTTTGTACACAACATGAATCTCTCAAGAATGCATGTACTCAAGACTCATTATTTATCAAATATTAGTTGTTTGATAGATGAAACTTCAAGAAGTGAATTATTGATTTTTATGGAGGCATACTCTTAAAACGAAATTTGGATACACATGTGAGATGATGATAAAAAGGCATTCTTGACCAAAACAACAAATTTTTGTTATTAGGTGTGATGTTATTTGGATTAAAAAACATAAGTACTTATTAATTGTTAATTTATAAAACACTTAACAAAATGCTAGGTTTAAAGGTTGAAGCTTATATATGGATGATAGCAAAAAGTCAATCAATAATTGGTTAACTCAACAAATTATTTGGCACATTATATTAATATCATGTGAAATTACATCTTAATAAGTGTGCATTCAATTTAAAAGTTAATAAATTTGTATTGTCCATGTTAACTTCTAGACAAATTAGTGGTTATCATCAACTTAAGATATCATCATCCATATGTCATCACCATTATCACTAACATATAATCTTCATGGTAACAATTATCACGTCACTATCACTCATTTTTTCATTATCAATGAAATCACTACCACCATTGTTATAATAATTTATAATTATCTTTTAATCTTTGTTTCAAAGATAATTAACTTCTTTTTTTATACCCTTAAATAGTACAATCATGAAAAACATGTAAACAATTTGAAAATGAATAATGGTGTACCAATTCATCAAGAGCATTGAGATTTTCTTAGAATTTTGTGACAAAATAGAATAAAACTTTAATTGTTAGTTTGCTCGTAAATGACAAATGAGCTTTAGAAGATTTTATTTAAGTAAATGACACTCAAAGACCATGATTTCATACTCTAATGAAAGAAGATCCAAATTATTTCAATTAGTACTCTAATATCAATTCCTATTGATCCAATGAATTTATGAATAGAACAAAAATTAAAAGATACTTATTCTCACTCTAATAAAAATATCTTCACTCTAATGACAACTTATATCCAATCATAATAAAAAAAGTAGTATAAAAAAGTTTGTGTAAGCAATCTAAAACATGGTTTCCGTTTTCTCAACTCCAATACTTCTAAGTGTGTGTTTGCTCTCTTTTCTCTCAAATTTTCACTTTTTTCAATTCTCCATTGATATCTTAATTAAGAGTTGTAGCTGAAATTAAACACATAACGAGGAGTAATATGATGTAGTTTCAGTAACTTCTAAACATTTTTTTACATTCTTAATACAAAAGTTTTTACTTTCGCAACTAGAAAAATTATAAACAGTATTTTTTTATAAATTGGTTAAAAATTTAGCGACCAAATTTTCAATCACAACAAATAGTCACCAAAAATCAATAATTATATTTTAAATTTTATTAATTTAATTAATAAAAAATTATTTGAAACTGAAAATGATGTAAATATGATTGAAAAGGAATCTAATAACTTAATGAAAGAAAAAAAGTAAAGGCAAAAAAGAAAAGAATAAAAAGGAAGTTTAAGTGGAAATTCACAATAAGCAGACTAAAAAAAAGTGAAAGAAGATGTAAGGAAAGTCTCAAATTTTGTAAACTTTTAGATCATATGATATTCTTTTATTCTCTTAAAATATTCTATTGTCCAAGAGTCACCAAAAGATATGCATTGGACGAAATTCATAAGTGTTGGACGAAATTCGTAAGTGTAGAAGTCACATGAAGAGTTTCTGACCAACACTTGTTCCTTTTGTAATTATGGTTGTAATTACTTAGCATGATTTTCAACCTTTTCATGTACCACATAAACTTATTTTAAGTGTAATGATGAAATTTTCCTTAATTTTAGGAGCTAGACTTACATTTTCCTAATTTCAAAAAAATCGTTCGTGTGTTAGGATTAATTAGGAGTTAACTAAGTGTTAAACATAAAATTAGTTGAATTAACTTCCTAATATTTCTAAACATTTAAGAGGTGTCTTTTCCTAATCAAAATTTGTTTAGTAATATATAGTCATTGTTATAAAAAAAAAATTATGTAACAATAATAATGTATCTTTTGTAGAAGTTATCTTGCCAAAATTAGGTAGTATAAATATCAATACAACCACTCTTTTGGACTATATGGTTATTATTAATAGTATCTTTACATGTTTAATATTTAAATATATGTTATATCCTTTTTAATGTCTCTGAATTTTAGAATTCTCGATACATAATATTTGTATAATACATCATTTGGATTTCATTCAACTACATGATTCCCAGTAATGATCATCTATTTAACTTAAGTGCAAATAATATATGTAAATAACTAATAATTGGTTTCATAGCTAACATGCATTATATTTTATTAGTATGTAAAAGATTCTGACACTTAAGTAATCACATCATATACTAAAACGGCATAAATATTAGCAACTTCAATAGCCAGGCTCCACAAGTTTTCCAGACAAAAAATATAAAAATAATAATACAGAAAAATTAGAGAACTCACATCCATCTTAAATATATCATACTACAACAAAATTATTAAATAAAAAATAATTAATCATTATATTAACTAAATTAAATATTATTTTAAAAATTTAAAAAAATTATTAGTAATTTCTATTATTTATAAAATTTATAAATTAGTATCTAATTAATTATTAAGATTTTAACTATTAATTATTTTAAATTTTAAAATTGATAGCTAAAATCTCAATATCTAATTAGATACTAATTTAAAAATAAGTTAATAAATTTTATTAATAATAAAAACTAATTTAAATAAAAATAATTTTTCTAATCTTTAAAATAACATCTAATTTAATTAATATAATAATTAATTATAAGTGTCTTCACAATGTATACAAGAAAATAGGAAAATGAATGTATATGCACTATGAACTATCGGCACTTTTGGTGGGTCTTTCTAGCCCAATCCAAATGAATTTGGGCCGAAATACAACTTACTAATTAATGCAGCCAACTTAATCACTGTCAATAAACCAGAATCGTTGGAGAAAAGCCATGAAAATTTCATCAAGTACAAGTAGTAAAAGCATTCAAAGGATATGTTGTTGGTATCTTTGTATGAAAGTTATTGGATGAAAAAGATATGTTAGTATATGTGTCAAGCATCTCATCATCATCAACCAATCAACCAGTGCACTAGCAGAAGTACCAAACCTTACATGTTTCTCAAATTGGTCAAAACATATATTAGAAGAATCTATTACTTGTTCAAACACAATAATTCGTTTGAAGATTTAGCCTTACCAATTCTACTGAGATTTTGTGGTTTAGTCTTTACTCATTAATTGAATTCTCTTATATGGGAGAAGCCATTGAACTAGCAACTGCATATATGACGTTGAGAAATAGTTTTCTATAGTTCTAGTCAAGACAAGCACAATATTAAGAATAACGTGCAACCTCACTAAGGTTTAAGTTATAATCAAACATGTAAAGCAACAATCAAGGTTTTAAATTACAGTCACAATCACAATTTTGCTGTGATTCTTGATATTTTGGACAAATGCAGCCTTGTGAAAGATCTCTACACCTCTTCAAAGCCTTGGTAACAATGTGCACACATGCATGCTTGCACTCATTGCTGCATTTTTGTGATTACCAGAAAGAAGAGTGGTGCTATTGTAAGGTACATACACGTGTTATACTTAGCTGAACATATTCAAAATGAACATGCATTTGGTGCTTTAAAGAAGCCAGAGCATGTCAAAACATTGTGCCAATTTAACTTAAAATTGTTCTAGCTAGAATCATGATGGTTCATTAGCAAATTTACTTTGTGATCTGACCTCAAATACTGGGGAGACATACTTAGCTTCTCCCTTGTCATTGTGCACAAGATTTTGTGTATGCAAATACCAACATGCCTCACAATTCTTGGGAACATGGCCTCTCGTATGAGGATACCCTTGGTACAAGTATTCCATTGGATTGAAAACAGGGAGTTCTCTCTCAACTTTATGCTGGAACCTGCTTCCATGTCTATAATCTGCAGGATTGTAAAGGGGAGATTCTTTCTTTGACCTTAAATTTGCTCGCAGACAGTTTTGTATCACCTTAGCCTCCTCCTTCAGCCTTTCTCTCATCTCCCCAATATTTCTCCAAACTTTGTAAGATCTTGATCCACTAGTGATATTCCGTGGCTTGAAACTTGAGCCATTGGAATTGCCAGGGACAGGTACTTTTTTGGATGTATATGGAATTCTATTGCACTCATAGCAGAAATTGTTATGTCTTTTTGAGTCAAAAGCTTTCCTTTTTGCAGCATCAGACAGACACATATATGCCTACAGAAAACACAACAGTAACATGATCTGTGCATATTATCAATGTATTCCCAAATATTCTCTACATTATCTAAGTTGTGGGTAAACCAAAAATCATAATAGATATGACTTAGGTAATGAAAATATTAAAAAGTAGATTTTAACTCAAGTGATTGATTATAGCTGTGGCCTGACGAGTTTAACAAACAATAATTAGTATATACTCAAAATGAATCTGATATCATATTAAAAAAATTAACAAATAGCCAGTATATACTCAAATGTAAAAGTTAACAAAATTAACATACATTGCAATTTGCGATGGAATCATGATATAAAGTCCTATCAGTGTTTAAACTATTTACTGAAGAACATCGTATTATATCACAAACTAACCTCAGATATAAGATTGAATGCAATTTCAGCCTTTGGATGATTATTCTTGTCCGGATGAAGTTGCAAGGCTGAATCAAAAACAACAGTCCCAGTTATGCAGGAGAAAGAGGCAACACACATTGCATAAAACCATAAAAACCGAGTTAAGCCTACCTACCAAGTTTATGGTATTTCTGGCGGATGGTGAGCACTCCTGCATTTTCTTCCACCTATGACAACCCAATAAGAGGCTAGCATCATCATATAAAAGAACACAGAAAAGGGGTGGTACAAAGTTTGCATTTTCATAAAAAAAAATGATGAAATACTCACTCCAAGAATGCAATACCAATCTATGAAAGGTGGCTTAGCAGGGTTAGAGAGAAGTGTATGAACACACACAACAGAACGTGTGGAAATGGAGCAAACCTCCAATACCAACTGGGTTTTGTAATCTGATTGTTGTCCCATTCTGGTGATATCTGAAGTGCAAAGGAAGAAAGGGAAGAGATATAGAGAAAAGTGATGTTTTGTTTTTGTTGGTTTTTAATGTCAGTAATAAGTAACTAATAACGTAGGTGGAGCAGTTTGAAAATAAAGAGCATGCATTACGGAGTAGATTTTTTTGAAGTGGATCAGTTGGTGGGAACAACAAACAAGTAGAGAGAGATGCAGAGATTAACGTTAATCTCTCCAAATGGCACAACTTCACACATTTCCTTCAACTTTTTCTCTTTTTCTTCTACATGCTTTATCATGGCCTGTTCATTTTTTTTATGATATTCAATTCAAATTTTATTTAAAATGGAACAAAGTACTAGGTTTCTGTTTCCATGCTCTTTGGCCTCCACTTATTTGTTGAAAGTTGCAACCAATAACACACCCTGCATAAGAGTAACTGATATTGTTAAATGTTCCTTTGATTTGATTATGCCCAAATGATGCAATGTGACTAACGTATTTAAAGTTTTATTCTTTTATCATCATATTCATGTTCTAATGCAAAATTTGTGGTTTAAATTAATTTAAATATACGTTTAATGAATTAATTTTATAACCAACACAAACGTTTTATTTAAAAGTTCTTGTTTTAAGTTTCAATTTTACAAAATTAGGTGAAAGGCTAAGTTTAGAAGAGATCTCAACAGCTCTCTTGGATTTGGATTTAAAAATAAATATATATAATAAAAAATGAATTTATAATTAAATTATATAAAACAAATATTAAAATAATAATATTGAGAGTTGAATAAAAAATAGGGATTATCAATGTATCATTGCTCTAAAATGATTTTTACTTTTTCAAAGATTCTGTTTTGGTCTAACAATTCATTTTAAGAATCTATAGTAGGAAAAGTTTGAAACCTATATTAGAAATATAGCATTGATGAAAATAAAGGTTCCTACCCTTATATGAAAATTGAGGTAGTAGGTAGATGCCTATACATAAGCCTTGAAGGGTTCTTTGTAGTAGCCTTATATGATACTCATGCATAGAATAATGATCTAATTGTCTTCCACCTTGCACCCTTATGTTCAAAAGAGTGTATCATTTTTTCCATCTTCTTCTTGTTTTGCATTCTTTGGTAGTTGTTGGCTATTAGGTGCAATGTAACAACTACCATGGCAATACCTTGGTATAGATGGAGAAGTAGTAACATATTTATTCCAACACCACTTCTTTTTTATTGGTTGAGTTGAAACTAATTTTAAAAGATCAAAATAATTAGTCACTAAATTAAATAACATTTTATAAAGTAAAAAAATTATTTGTATCTAAAATAATTTCTATTATTAATAAAAAAACTTATTGATATCTAATTATTAACTATCAAGGTTTTAGCTACTAACTACTTATGTTTTAAATTAGTCTTTAAAAGACTAATAGAGACTAATTTAGAGTGTAAAATATTAGTATTTAAAATTTTGATAACTAATTTAGATACCAATTTAAAAATTATTTTATTAATAATTGGATTCACATTAGATATCAATAATTTTTTAGTCTCGTTATTTAATTTAGTCAACATAGTAACTAATTATTTTTTGTCTCTAAATCTAATTACGATTTAATTATTTTCTTTTAGTGTTGATTAATATGGGGATGAGACTTATTAAATGAAAAATAAAATCCTACATAAATTTTACCTTACAAAAGAAATTTTATTAAAAAAATTGTCTGAAAGCTTATTGCTAATACTTATCTATAGACTTTAGTTTGTCCTGGTTGAACTGGTATTGAATTCTGAATTACTGCAAACCCTTCCCAATTCTCCTAGTAAAGACAAAAAGGCTTTCACTGTCACTGGTTTTTTTTTTTTTAGACAGAACATGTTTTTCAAGTATTTTTTTTATTTTTTTTAATAATATTTTTTTCATGTATTTTTTGTATTTTTTTGTATTTTTTTTGTTTAATAATATTTTTTTCATGGTAAATGATTGTTGTTACTTGAGATGTCAGCCTAACTCAGATCTTAAGTCGTATAATAATGTCTAATAAAAAAGTTTTTATTTAAAAAAAATTATCCATCACACTTTTTTTTAATATTTCACTAATTTAAAACATAAACAACCTGTGATTAACAATTGAAGAAGATGTACTATGTGGATATTTATCTATTACTAATATTTATTTGTTGACATTATCTAAGATATATCTCAACAAGTTTCATTTGATTTTTAAATAAATTATATTTTATTATAAAAAATAGTTATAAAGTAATTTTTTTCTGTTGATGTGTTAAAGAATAGGAGCCATTCCAAAATGAAATGAATAAAATGAATAGGAGCCATTCCAAAATTCTTAGGTTTGAATTAATTTAAATTCAATTATTGATAATAAAACTTAGATATGGTGGTTAATAGCATCCCAAGGTAAAAGAGAGCTATCTATTATCTATTATTGCTACCTATGCAAACATCTTTGAACATGAAAAACAGCAAAAGTTTGACCTACACTTTGAATGCATTAAGAATGCCTTTTTCAATACTTTATGACTTTTCCAAAAATTGATATCATATCCAATGTGAATTTAACGAAAAGGAGAATGTTTTAAGGGAAAAAAAAGTGTAAAAATTGAAACTATATTTCAATTTATATCTCTATCACTACAAAAAAATATTAAACTAAGTTGATAGACGAAAAATAATATAATTAATTGTTACATAACTAAATTAATTAAATTAGAGACTATTTTATAAAGTAAAAAAAGTCTATAAATTAGTTTGTATTATTGTTAAATAGTCTCTAAATTGATATTTAATTAGCTATCAAGATTTTAACTACTAATTATTTATATTTTAAATTTGGTAGCAAGATTTTTTGTGGTTAATTAGATACCAATTTAAAAATCATTTAATAATAATATAAATTAATTTAAAAACCAAAATATTTTTAGCAGTTTATAATTTAGTCACTATAACAACTTAATTTAGTCACTATAACAACTAATTATTTTTGTCTTTAAAATTAATTTTTATTTAATAATTTTTTTTAGTGTATTAATATCAACCCTTGTTAGTAGCTTGTTTTTAACTATCTTTAAATATTTTTTTAATGAATATATATGTTATATATGGAATTTAACTAACTCATTTAAACTTTTTTAAATAAATAAAAAGTTAATAATATTTTTTATTACATAATAATGTTTAGAATTTTTATAAAAACAAAATAAAAAAGATATTTATGAAAAAAATTATAAATTATTTTTATCTTAAATATTTCAAATTGAGTTATGTTTGCACGATTTTTTTGTTAGTTTTAACTTTTTTTTCCTTGTTGAGAATACTTGTTTACTTTAATAAATTGTATTTGGTAAACAACTTTTTAAATAACTTCTGACATTTTTTTGTAATAATTTTAAAATTGGGCCAATCATTGAAGCAGGGCTCAATTCCCTATTGCTTCAATTCCCTATCTAGCACCATTTACATCTTTATTTCCCTATCTAGTACCCTTATGACTTTATTTCCCTATCTAGCACCCTTTTGTTTTTATTTCCCTATCTAGCACTCTTTTATTTTTTATTTCCCTATCTAGCACCATTTTAAAAATAAATAAATAAATAATAAATTATTATTTTTTTAATAATTTTAATTTTGAATGCATTAAAAAATAAATATTTTTAATGTTTAAAATAATTAGAAATATAATTAATGAATAAATAAATGAGTTTTTACAAAATAAAAATAAAAAAGTAATAAATTAAAAATGTTTACTTTAAAATTATTTTTTTTTAAATGAAGAAAATAAAAAATTAAACTCTACAACAACATAAAAGTTGAATCTATAAACATAAATTAGTATTTATTTTTATTATTATTGATGATGTAATCATGTTAATTTCAAGTAAAAAATACAGGACATATTTATAAAAAAAACCAAAGTCAATTAGTATTAATTAATAGTGGACACATAAATAATATTGAAGTGTTTACCTAAATGCAAAATTCTAAAAAAAACTAATACAAATGTTACACTTAATGCTTAAAAATGAGACCAAAAAAATAAGTATAGAAAATAAAAACAGCAACAATAAAATAAAAACAAAAAATAGATATAAATAAAGAATGACAGAAAAAAAAACAACTAAAAACATAAAAGATATAAAATAAAGGCAAAACAAAATAAGATAAAAATAAAAGATATAAAAAAAATTCAAACAAGATAAAGATAAGAGATATAAGGCGATATTAAATAAGTATATGTTGATCATAAAAAGGAAAATAAATAAAAGATGATAATTCATTTGATATTTTCATTAAATAGTTTGTGCAAAATGAAACATAATTAATGACAAGAATTGCACAATCCAGTAATTTTTTTTATAATTTTAATTTTGAATGCATTAAAAAAATATATTTTTAGTATTTAAAATAGTTAGAAATATAATTAATGAATAAAAACATAAATAGAAATAAATAAAGAATGCCAGAAAAAATAATAATAACTAAAAACATATTAAATGAATGATCATCTCTGATTTATTTTCCTTTTTATGATCAACATATACTTATTTAGTATCGTCTTATATCTCTTATATTTATCTTGTTTTGATTTATTTGATTTTTTTTATATCTTTTATCTTTATCTTATTTTGTTTTTTCTTTATTTTATACCTTTTATGTTTTTAGTTATTATTATTTTTTCTGCAATCTTTATTTATTTATTTATGGTTTTTGTTTTTATTTTATTGTTGTTGTTTTTATTTTATAGACTTATTTATTTTTGCATTTTTTTCTTCTCATTTTTAAGCATTAAGCGTAACATTTGTATTAGTTTTTTTTAAAATTTTGCATTTAGGTAAACACTTCAATATTATTTATGTGTTCACTATTAATTAATACTAATTGACATTGGTTTTTTTTATAAATATGTCCTGTATTTTTTACTTTGAAATTAACATGATTACATCATCAATAATAATAAAAATAAATACTAATTTATGTTTATAGATTCAACTTTTATGTTGTTGTAGAGTTTAATTTTTTATTTTCTTCATTTTTAAAAAAAAAAAATTTTAAAGTAAACATTTTTAATTTATTACTTTTTTATTTTTATTTTGTAAAAACTTATTTATTTATTCATTAATTATATTTCTAATTATTTTAAACATTAAAAATATTTATTTTTTAATGCATTCAAAATTAAAATTATTAAAAAAATAATAATTTATTATTTATATTTATTTTTAAAATGGTGCTAGATAGGGAAATAAAAAATAAAAGAGTGCTAGATAGGAAAATAAAAACAAAAGGGTGCTAGATAGGGAAATAAAAACAAAAGGGTACTAGATAGGGAAATAAAAATGTAAATGGTGTCAGATAGGGAATTGAGCCTTGAAGCAGAGCACCTGATTCAAGGTTCAATAATTCAATTTTGATTGAATTTCGATTGAATTAATCTTAATAAATAATAACTAACTAATATATATATATTAAATAAATACAATATCATCATTTTATACTACTAAAAAATATAATTAGTTTTTATTTTATAGTACGAAATAAATACGAAAGTATAATTAAATATATCATAATAATTATATTAATTAATAATAATAACGTACTTTAGCAAAAACAAATTTGCGTACAAAATAAAAACTTAATATACTATATAATTATATTAAAGTAAGAAATAAAAACATAAACTGATATTTATAGAAAATGATAACATAATATATATTATTTTTAAATATTAGTAAATATAAAATTTATTTATTTCAATTTTTTAAATTATATTTTAAAAAATATGAAAAATAAATAAATAATCAATTTGATCAAGTTCAATGCATTGGTTTTCACCAATTGGACCCCATTTTTTATTAGTTTTTACGGGTTTTAAAAAAATAGTTTTGTAAAGTAATTGGACCCAATTTTCAAAACCATGATTTTGGGGACACTACTTAGAATAACGTTTTTTAAAACTTTATTTTCTAACTTCAAACTTTTTTTTTATATTTATTATTTTTTATCTTTCAAATATATATTCGATTTCATTGTGACTCTCTTTAAATGAGGTAAGTTATTTATTTATTTATTTTGATTTCTTTTCTTTCATTATTTTTTATATTATTTTAACTATTGTATTATTAATAATATGTATTTTATCAATTTGATATTATATTTCAAAAATGACGATAGTTTTATTTTATTTTTATTATTATTTTGAATAATCTTATTTTTAAATATTATTTAAATCAATACACTAATTAATATATATCTGCTTAAGTATATATTATTTTTACTTAATTTTAAACTAGATTGAAAATATTTTAAAATAAATATAAGATTAATAGTACAATATATGATATCAAAAAAATATAATAATTAAAATTAAAATAATCTATCTCTTTGAAAACATGACCAGTATGTGGTTCATTACTATTGTTTTCTTTTTCACAATATGTTTTTATAATAAATAGTAAATCACAAATACTAAATACTAAATAACAAATAGTAAATAATCAATGAAAAATGGATGCTATATAAAATAATAAAAATTATAAATAATAAAATAACTACATCTATCCAGTTAGAACACTACAAAGATTAAAATAAATTTAAATTAATTTCTATTATTGATAAATAGTTTCTAAATTGGTATCTAATTAACTACCAAAGTTTTAACTACCAATTATTTATATTCTAAATTTGATAGCAAAAATTTTGGTAACTAATTAAATACCAATTTAGAAACCATTTAACAATAATTGAAATTAGTTTAAAAATAAAAAAAATTATAAAATTATCTCTAATTTAATCACTATAATAACTAATTATTTTTTTACCTAAAATTAATTTATAATTCATGATTTTCTGAAATTATCTTCCGAAAAATTTGAATCCATGTGCAGGTTCACATTTGCAGCTTCCACACCAATTTGTAGGTAAAGAGGAATTATTAACATTGAAACAGTGCAACACCCTCTCTTTCATGAGTGTTACATTACATTGGATATACACATGGCACCAAACATTTATTAACTAAATTTATAAAAAAAAATTTATATTTATTTATATATTATAAAATGTTTTTATTTTTAATTAATATAAAATTTTAATAATTTTTTATACTAAAATTAATCTGTGTAAGAATATATATTTATAAATAGTTTAATAACGATCAAATAACATGTAACATCAACCAACTCTCGTTAAAATAAAAACTTTAAATAATTTTGATATCATAATAAAAAATCAATTTTAAAACTAATTAAATTTTAAAAATTAATTTATAAACTGAGATTTATAATCATTTATATAATTATGAATGTAGATTCAATAACTACATAATTTGTCTGAAGCAAAATATTAAATTTGAATAAAAGGTATATTTAATCAATAAACCTCTCATATAATGAGAGGTAAATATTAGAAAAATTGTATTGATTTATACATATATAAAAAAGTATCAAGTGTAATGGATAGCAAGCTTCATCAGACACCAAATTCTGTAAACATAATTTGTATGATTCATTATATCTATCACTTTAAAAATTTATAAGAAAAACTTTGATATTACATTAAAAAAAAAAATTTCAATCTTTATTATCTTAAATAAATTAATAATATGTATTATTTTTATAAAATCTATTAAACTAAATCACCCCACTTTTCATTAACTTTTTAAATAATTCCAAGTCAATATTGGGAAAGATTAATAGAGTGATTCACCTTGTTGTTAAAGGTTTATGTAATTGTATGTTTTTGTAACTCTTCTTCTCCTTTAATAAGATTATTAACTTTATTACTTTGCTCTTAATGTTTGTTTTAACTTCTTTAACGGAATTCTAATTTTATAATTTTAATTATAATTGATAAACCTTGTTTTAATTAGGATATAGGTAAAAATATTGGCCCTTATTTCCTAGGAATATGGGTAAGACTTATAAGTCACCTTTTAAGTTCATGATCTTGATCTTGAGTACTTCACAAAGTTCAAAAAGAGAAATAAAGTTTTTGTCAAAAACAATTAAAGTTTTTGTCAAAAACAATTGAAGAACCAAAATTTAAGTTTGTTGGCCCTTTCTCTAAAGAAAATATATTATAAATAAATAAATAAATTGAAATGTGAGCTTAATACCTTAATAACATGATGTTTAGTAATAAGTCCTCTGATAGTGATCAATCTCTAATAAAAACAAGTTTTGTGAATGATTTTAAAAGTTGAAGATGACCTTGCAAGAGATTCAATATTCTATTCAATGTTAATAAAGCATTACGTATTAAATTAAAAAAAAACTTTATTAATATCTTTTGCTATGATAAAAAATTTAAAAGAAAACAAGTTTCTTTTATCATATATTTTGCTATCATAATAAATAAATCTCAATGTTATACACTACCTTTTTGAAGTTATTTAATTGTATGTTTTACTTTCAAATCTCAATGTTATACACTACCTTTTTGAAGTTATTTAATTGTATGTTTTACTTTCAAAAGTAGTTCAAAATGGAGACAAGAATTTTTAATACTTCTCTTTAATCATGATGATTTAATTACAAATTGTAGGATCATAAATATTATTTATGGTCAGATATCTGCAAATTTATACTGAACTTATATTAAATATAATTTATAATATATATTTTTTTTTCCAGTTTATCATATTTTAAAGAGTTGATATTTGTTATTGTTCTTACCAAACTGGAGATGAGAGATTATGATGGGGAGAACTTTATATGTGGACAAAACTCCAAGATTCAAATTATGAAGAGTATAAAATATTAGTGTATTAGTATGTAACATGTATGACATAAAATAATACTTTTCATTTGTTTTTTATCTTTTATTTATAGAGTCTATATTGACAATAATATCACAAAAAATTCAAATAATAACAATCACATTTTTATGTTCAAAATAATATCAACGGATTAAATAATGATAATCATATATTTTATATTTAGAATAATATCACAACAAATTTAAATAATAACAATCATATATATTTTATCTTCATACAAGTTTATAAGTAATAAAAAATATTTAAATAAAAAATTATTGTCAAACAATATTTCTTTAATTTTTTCTATAATTTAAAGATAAAAAATATATGATATTTTTCTAAAATTAACAACCATTTTCCTAATTACCTTACATTAGGTTTATATTCATTAATCCGATACAATTATGTTTCTTAAATATTTTTATTCAGATATTATTAATTTCTTAATTACTTATATTATGAAGCATATTATATTTTTTTAGTGTCATTTAATTTTTATCAATACAAATTATTTTTTAAATATTAAGTAATTGATATTATTATTAAATTAAAACATTATTATGCATTATCAATTATTCAATTAATTAATATTTCGACACATAAAATTAATTATTATTTTTAAAAAAACTTAAAATTTGTATTAATCTCATATTATTAATTATGATTAAGTATATAATTGTAACACCCCATAATTTACATATAACTATTACAATAAAAGTTCTACCAGTTTCTATACAAACTTGGAGTTTTTAAAAAACATTCCTAATACATGATTAGGATTTATAGAAATACAATTTACATATCCACAACTCAAAATAAGACTTTGAACCCTCTAAGGCTCTCCTGCACTTGTATGATCATCTGCTCGTGTACATAGTACAGTCATCACAGTTCAAACACAACAAGAAAAGCAAGGGTAAGCGACTAAAAATAGAATTTTATAATATACACACTTAAATCCAAAGAGAAACCAAATTACATGACCAATTTATCAAATTATTCAATTTTCTTCAAATCTCAACAATAAACAATCACATAGATCTCACATGGATCTACACATCAGAATATTCAACAAACAACGTCTTCCGAAAGACCCGTATTAAGTAAGTCCTACCAGAGACTAACACCTGATCCAAAGATTACCAGTGAATCCAACAGAAAGGATCAGGGTAAGTTCAATACAACCCAAGCCGTGCATCTCATATGTCACGGTGTGCATGAACTCCCCCATCAGCTTCTCACCACCTGATATCTTAGTCTATGTGACTTAGATCATCAGTGAAGCTCGGAGATCTCTGTTACCACATAGGCATCAATACTTAATACACAGCAAACATCAGCCCATACATTATCCCAAATGTATGAATTCAATTCCATATCATTCCGTCATACAATATCATTCAAAAAGTTATCCACAATATTCAAAAGTTTATTTGACATAAAAAAAATACACTTTAATACTAAATCATCAAAACCCAATATTTCCACAAATTTAAATAATATATAAACAAACAACCCAATATAAATAAACACACAACATCCCTGCAAGAGAAATTGAATATTGGAACCACGTCCCTTCCGCATTCAGATCTTCTATCCTAGGGTGCTATTAAAAATTAAATTTAGCTTCCCTTACCTCAATTGCTTGCTTTCCAAGCAACTTTTAGAATTTTATTCCCCACCGTTCGGATAAGCTTCAAGATTTACGGGCCTAATGCAAATTATTCAAACAGAACAAAATTTCAGTATATAGTAGAATAAGTTGAGAGGATTAAACTTCTCAACTGACCCACCAAGATTGATGACTAAATCCTAAGGAAAAACAGAGAACAAAGGATATTTAGAGTAAAAATGAACTTACTCTGTTTGAAAATCTGATCGGGTAGAAATGTTCCTTAACTCCTCTGCTACAACGTGGTATGATTAGATTCTAAAATAGATGAGGTATAGAGTGAGAAATTTAGAGAGAAGATAGAAGGGAGAGATGGAGAGAGAAAGAGAAAGAGGTTTCGTGTGGGGGGGGGGGGGGGGGGGGGGGGGGCAGGGGTCTCTGTTTCTGCTTCTTTTTTTTTTTTAAAGGAAAAGTTGCTGTTACATTATCTCCAACTACAAAAATTTTCGTCCTCGAAAATGAACTTACCAATAAAGAGACTAAGGTATGATGCTCGTATCTCTTTTTCAATTTCCCAAGTGGAGTCTCCAGAGATGAGATCCCACAATACTTTCACCATGGGAATACTTCTTCCACGAAGTTGTTTCACTTGTGAATCTAAAATTCTGATTGGCTTTACTTCAAACGACAAATTTTCTTTGACCTGGATGGAATCAGACTCTAGAATGTGGCTAGGATCAGGCATATACTTTCGTAGCTGGGATACATGGAAAATATTGTGAATGTTAGCTAAAGGAGGAGGCAAAGCAATTTCATAAGCCACAGGGCCTATTCTCCTGAGAATTTGATAAGGTCCTATGAACTTAGGAGTCAATTTCTTGGATTTGAGTGCTCTTCCTACACCTGTGAACGGTGTAACTCTCAAAAAGACATGCTCACCCGCAGAGAATTCTAAAGGTCTTCTTCTTTGATCTGCATAAGATTTTTGCCTGCTGAGAGATGTTTTCAATCTTTCCTGAATCATTTTGACTTTCTCATTGGTTTGTTGTATTAATTCTGGTCCAATTAACACACTTTCACCATCCTGAAACCAGCACAAAGGTGTCCTACACTTTCTTCCGTACAATGCCTCGAAAGGAGCCATTCTTATGCTAGCTTGGTAACTGTTATTGTAAGTGAACTCTACCAATGGTAGAATTTCATCCCAACTGCCCAAATGATCTAACACACAAGTCCTAAGCAAATCTTCTAAGGACTGGATAGTTCTCTCTGATTGTCCATCAGTTTGAGGATGGTATGCTAAACTAAGTCTGAGTTTAGTCCCCAAAGCTTCTTGAAGTGTTTGCCAGAATCTGGAGGTGAATCTAGGATCTCTATCTGAAACTATGCTAGAGGGTACACCATGCAATCTGACTATTTCATCTATGTAAATTTGGGCCAACTTTCGCATAGAGATTCTCAAGTCTATAGGTAGGAAGTGTGCCGTCTTTGTTAGCCTGTCCACTATGACCCAAACAGAGTCATGCTTCCGCAAAGTACGTGGTAAGTGGGTAACAAAATCCATTGAGATACTGTCCCACTTCCACACTGGAATGTCTAACTGAGTTAACATGCCTCCAGGCCGTTGATGTTCAATCTTTGATTTCTGACAAGTCAGGCAACCAGCTACAAACTTAGCTACATCATTCTTCATGCCATGCCACCAATAAGACTTCTTGAGATCTTGATACATCTTGGTCATTCCTGGATGTAAACTGAGTTTGCTTTTATGACCTTCAGATAATATTGTTTGCTTTAGTTCATTATCTTCTGGTATACATATTCTATTTTTGAATCTCAAAATACCATCCACTCCTAAAGAGAAGTCTTTAGCTTTGTCAGTATTTAGTAAGCCCATGAAGTTCTTCAATTTTGAATCTTCCAACTGCTTCTCCTTCACCTTCTCCAGAAATTCATTAGTTATAACAAGTGTATTACAACTAATGCAATTTGAAGACATGGAAACCTCCAAATTCATACTCCTGAAATCTTCAATCAATGCTAGCTCTCTAATCATAAGCGACGACATTTGTATCTTTTTACGACTCAACGCATCTGCAACAACATTTGCTTTCCCAGGATGATATATTAGCTGGAAATCATAGTCTTTTAAAAATTCAATCCATCTCCTCTGCCTCATATTTAACTCCTTCTGATCAAACAAATACTTCAAGCTTTTATGATCACTGAACACATTAAAACTAACTCCGTAAAGAAAATGTATCCATATTTTTAAAGCAAAGACAACTGCTGCCAATTCTAGATCATGAGTTGGATAATTTCTTTCATGCACCTTTAACTGACGAGAAGCGTAGGCAACAACTTTCTTATTCTGCATCAAAACACAACCCAATCCCTGATAGGAAGCATCACAGAAAACTTCAAAAGACTGATTGGTATCAGGGATTGTCAATACAGGAGCATTAGTCAACCTTCTTTTCAACTCTTCAAAACTTCTCTCACATTGTTCAGTCCATGCAAAAGGATGATCCTTTCTAGTCAATTGGGTCAAAGGAGCCACTATTTTAGAAAAGCCTTCTATAAATCTCCTGTAATATCCTGCTAACCCGACAAAGCTTCTAATTTCTGTAACTGTTTTAGGACGTTCCCACTGAAGTACAACCTCCACTTTAGAAGGATCTACTGATATTCCCTGTGCAGAGATGACATGTCCTAAAAATTGTATTTCTGACATCCAGAAGTCACATTTTGAAAGTTTAGCATATAACTGTTTTTCTCTCAAAATGTTTAGGACGATTCTAAGATGTTCTGCATGTTCTTCCCTTGTACGAGAATAGATCAAGATATCATCTATGAACACTACCACAAACTTATCAAGAAAAGGTCTGAATATCTGATTCATATAATCCATGAAAATAGCTGGAGCATTAGTCACCCCAAATGGCATAACCAGAAATTCATAGTGACCATACCTTGATCTAAAAGCAGTCTTCTGAACATCTTCCGCTTTCACTGAAATTTGGTGATAACCTGAGCGCAAATCTATCTTAGAAAAGACAACTGCCCCATGCAACTGATCCATCAAGTCATCAATTCTAGGAAGAGGATATTTATTCTTTATTGTTAACTTGTTTAATTGTCTGTAATCTATGCATAGACGTGACGAACCATCTTTCTTCTTCACTAATAGCACTGGAGCTCCCCATGGAGAAACACTAGGTCGAATGAATTGCTTCTCCAATAAGTCTTCTAGTTGTTTCTTCAATTCAGCTAACTCCGCTGGTGCCATTCGATATGGAGAAATTGACACAGGGCCTGCTCCGGGAATCAAGTCTATTGCAAACTCTATCTCTCTTTTAGGTGGAAGTCCAAGAATCTCATCAGGAAATACATTCATAAACTCCTGAACTACAAACATATCTTTTTGTACTTTATCAGTAACTATAGAACAAGCCAAGAGCATAAAGCATTTTGCACCTTCTTGTATCTCTCTCTCAAACTGATGAGCTGAGATAACATGCATTCCTTCTAATTTAGGGAAAATTAACTTCTTCCGACCACAATCTATAAGGATATGATTAGCAGACAACCAATCCATTCCCAAGATAACCTCCAAATCTTTTAGAGGTATACAAATCATGTTGATCTTGTATCTCTGCCCATCTATAATTACTGGACACTCAGCACACATGGAAGAAGTTACTATAATACCTTCTGTTGGTGTAGATACCACCAACTCAAATTCTAATTCTCGGACTGGCAACTTAAGTTTCTTAGCACAATCAAAAGATATAAAAGAATGGGTTGCCCCAAAATCAAACAATACAGATAATTGTGTTCCAAGGATAGAACAAATACCTCTAACAAGGCTATCAGACTGTGAAGCTTCAACTCCACTAATAGCAAAAACTCTGCCAGCAGCTTTGGGTTTTTGATTACTATTTTGTTGTACTTGCTGCACTCCGCCAGAATTTGGAGCTCCCAATTGGACACTACAGTCTTTTGTTGCATGACCATACCTGTGACATCTATCACATGTCACATTTGACACTGGATGAGGGCAAAATCTAACAACATGTGGCCCACCGCATCTAAAACATCTGAAACTAGGTGGTGATTGAGAACTGGGTCTTCCACTGCTATAAGATTGAGGTTTGAAATAAGGTTTCTTTCTATCTTCATATTTAGGCATGCTTTTAGAAGGTCCTCCCACTTGAGGCTTAGCAAGTCTGCTACTACTTTTCAAACTCTCCACTACTTTTGCTTTCTCCACTAGGGCAGGGAAATCTCTAATGGACATAGGAATCACCACTTCTTTAAGTTCTTGCTTCAATCTAAACTCAAATTTTCTACATCTCCAAGCCTCAGTCATGGTCTGGGTGTAGAATCTAGCTAGGTGTTTGAACCTAGTAGCATATTCTGTGACTGAAAGATTTCCTTGTTCCAGCTGCATGAATTCAATTTCTTTTGCATACCTGACACTATCAGGAAAATACTCCTCTAGGAACCTTACTTTGAAGTTCTCCCAAGTAGCATCTTCACCTTTGTCTTCCATCATTTGCTTCATGCCTATCCACCAAAACTCAGCTTCTTCAATAAGCATATAGATGGCATAAGATAACTTTCTCTCTTCAGGGCATTGAGTAGCTTCAAAGATTCTTTCTATGTCTCTCACCCACTGGTCTGCTCCATCTGGATTTACCTTGCCATTAAATTTGGATGGATTGTGTCTCAAAAAATCCTCCAGACTAAAGGTATGGGGTTGTTGATGAAGTTGAGATGCTTCTGCTGCTAATCTAGCTGTTTCTAATTGATGAAGGGCGGCCTGATGCTGTTGTGCCATAGTAGCACTCTGTTGTTGCAAGGCTGTTGCCATCATCTCTATTGCCCGAGCTAAGTTGGGCATATCTACTGGTGGAGGAGGAGTAGGTGGTCTACGTGCCATCTACTAAGCACATAAAGAATTGGATTAGAAACTACTAAAATTTTCAGCTACATCTTTAAGACAAATTAACTTAAAATAAATAATCACACAAAATAGATACAAAATCAATCAAGACTTATCTCTAAAATGTATTCTAGCTACTTAGAATTAAGATAGAAAATAATATTGATTTAGTCATGAGTGTGCACCATCACCACTCTATCAAGATTCTTTTCACTCTTAATACTTTCATCTTTATTCATAACAATTAACTTGACTCGAACACAAACAAGATTTCAAGAAAAACAACTTTGTCAAACATCTCATTAGAAACTTTTAACTAAGTCTTGAGGCTAAACTTAAACAAAAATCTACACGCAAGAGAAACAAAATAAACCCACTACCCTCAGGTTATCCTAAGGATGAACCGCTCTGATACCATTAAATGTAACACCCCATAATTTACATATAACTATTACAATAAAAGTTCTACCAGTTTCTATACAAACTTGGAGTTTTTCAAAAACATTCCTAATACATGATTAGGATTTATAGAAATACAATTTACATATCCACAACTCAAAATAAGACTTTGAACCCTCTAAGGCTCTCCTGCACTTGTATGGTCATCTGCTCGTGTACATAGTACAGTCATCGCAGTTCAAACACAACAAGAAAAGCAAGGGTAAGCGACTAAAAATAGAATTTTATAATATACACACTTAAATCCAAAGAGAAACCAAATTACATGATCAATTTATCAAATTATTCAATTTTCTTCAAATCTCAACAATAAATAATCACATAGATCTCACATGGATCTACACATCAGAATATTCAACAAACAACGTCTTCCGAAAGACCCGTATTAAGTAAGTCCTACCAGAGACTAACACCTGATCCAAAGATTACCAGTGAATCCAACAGAAAGGATCAGGGTAAGTTCAATACAACCCAAGCCGTGCATCTCATATGTCACGGTGTGCATGAACTCCCCCATCAGCTTCTCACCACCTGATATCTTAGTCTATGTGACTTAGATCATCAGTGAAGCTCGGAGATCTCTGTTACCACATTGGCATCAATACTTAATACACAACAAACATCAGCCCATACATTATCCCAAATGTATGAATTCAATTCCATATCATTCCGTCATACAATATCATTCAAAAAGTTATCCACAATATTCAAAAGTTTATTTGACATAAAAAAAATACACTTTAATACTAAATCATCAAAACCCAATATTTCCACAAATTTAAATAATATATAAACAAACAACCCAATATAAATAAACACACAACATCCCTGCAAGAGAAATTGAATATTGGAACCACGTCCCTTCCGCATTCAGATCTTCTATCCTAGGGTGCTATTAAAAATTAAATTTAGCTTCCCTTACCTCAATTGCTTGCTTTCCAAGCAACTTTTAGAATTTTATTCCCCACCGTTCGGATAAGCTTCAAGATTTACGGGCCTAATGCAAATTATTCAAACAGAACAAAATTTCAGTATATAGTAGAATAAGTTGAGAGGATTAAACTTCTCAACTGACCCCACCAAGATTGGTGACTAAATCCTAAGGAAAAACAGAGAACAAAGGATATTTAGAGTAAAAATGAACTTACTCTGTTTGAAAATCTGATCGGGTAAAAATGTTCTTTAACTCCTCTGCTACAACGTGGTATGATTAGATTCTAAAATAGATGAGGTATAGAGTGAGAAATTTAGAGAGAAGGTAGAAGGGAGAGATGGAGAGAGAAAGAGGTTTCGTGTGTGGGGGCAGGGATCTCTGTTTCTGTTTTTTTTTTTTAAAGGAGAAGTTGCTGTTACAATAATTAAATCTAAATTAGAAATATATAAAATAATGAGTTGTTTATCTTTTTATTTATTTATTTATTAAAAAAACAGAAAGTAAATTGTTTAAAAAAAAATGTAACATTTTCATATTTTCTGATATAAAAAAACAACTCAATAGAATTGTACCCATTATAAAAAAATAGAATACATGTAAATTTTTGTGGATGAAGTATTTACTTACATACACATCAAAACACCACTCATTTCCAACCACAAAATGAGACACTTCCCCACCTTTTTTCTTTGTTTAATCTTATCCTAATAGTCACATCATCTCATGACAATAAAAACCTTATATTAAGCACCAAATATTTTATTTGTTTCATAGAAAGTGCCACTAATACTATATTAATATTAATACTAATACTAATATTAATATTAATAGTAATACTAATATTAATATTAATATTAATTCTAATACTAAACCTGGGATGAATGAAGAAAGTGCAGTGGGTCCCACATTGTTGGGTTGGATCCAACCACCAACCAATCTTATTGCACCGCTTCCTTCTAACTGTCCTTTTCTTCTACATTCTAATTTTCATATTTTTTATTCTTAAATATTTATATTTTTTTAGTTGCTAAATAATTTTCAGTTCACACACCATCAAGTGATAATGAATAATTTATTTTGGCAAACTTAAGTTTTCATTGAGAAAGTCTAATCCATTGGTTGAATTATGTGTAATAATATATTACAAGTTTACTTTATCTAAAACGATATCTAATAAGATTTTTTTCAATAAGAATTCTTTCATTTTTTTTTATATATATATATATAAATTATCAATAAAAAATCATTAAATAAAATTTAATTTTAAAAATAAAAAATAATTAACTATTATATTAATTAAATTAAATAATATTGTAAAAACTAAAAAATTTACTAAAACTAAAAAATTTTTGATAATTAACTAGTTAGATATCAATTTAAAAATTATTTATTAATAATATAAACTAATTTAAAAATCAATAATTTTTTTTATTTTTTAATGATATATAATTTAATCATTATAACAATTAACTATTTTTTTAAAATTAATTTTTATTTAATAATTTTTTTAGGAAAATATTTAAAATATTTTCTAAATTTAAAAATTATTTTTTAACTAATATTTAATTACTTATTAAAATTTTAACAATTTAATATCTTATAACTTTAGAATAATATTTAATTCATTTAAGTCATGATACATTGCTGACCGAGTTGTTAGTGTATTTGTTATATTTGATGTTGTTATTTAATAACAAATAAACTATACAAACTATAACGTTAACAAATTGTATCAAAAATAATTTTTAAAAAAAGTTTAAGAAAAAAATATTAAATACGATATTGTAATTCAAGTTTTGTTATGCTAATAAAGTATAAGAAAATATATTATGATAGGGTAAAACATTTTCATGCCTTTATTTAATAATTTGTGATTTTTCAAAAACATCTCATATTTTTTTAAATTAATTCTGTTGTTGACACATCGCATTTGATTTTTTTTATAAATTTAATGTAAAAAAAATCAAGGATTAAATAGATTATATTAATTATGCATTTTCATTTTGTGATTCAGTTATAGATTATCGTGTTATGATATAACCAAACGCGTATATAAAGGGACAAATGATTGAATCATCTTAATTATTAAAAAATATAGTTTTATGAGAAAATAATTATTCTTTATAATATTTAGTTTAAAATCAAGTGTAGAATGATTTCTAATCAATTTAAAATGCATAAATTTTACTTGAGTAATACATTAAAATAATTAAGTTCATGAACTTCTTAAAAAAACTACTCATATTCATAAATAAAAGTAATTTTATTTCTTCTTTTAATATAACTATTTTCAACCAAAATTTTAAAATATTAGCTAAACATAAATTATTTTTTAAAATTTAAAATGATATTACTTACTTTTTTATCAATTATTTTTACTCACTATTTTATTAATTATATTATTTTTGTACTTCATTTTTTATTAACTTATATAATATAGATAGATAAAACAGTATAAAAAGTTTGGTAATTGTTTCATTAAAATTAAAAATATTATATTTTTTAAGTTTTACAAATAAAAAGCTAAAAGAGAGTAATAAATAATTTCAAATAAAAAAAAAATTCTCAAATCAAATTCAAGTTAGCGTTAATTCCTTTGATAATAGATTTAAACGAAAAAATCAAACTAAACGGTTTTAAAGTGTTTGCACTGGAATCAAATAATACTTCACCATAATGTCCAATCTACCCTTTAATTATCCAAAAATATTCGAAATAACCAAAGGGCATTATGGTAATCATGTGAAAACACTATACGAAGCTTGTTGTTTCAGATGATGTGTTCCCAGTGGGTGACCTTCCCCATAAAGAGAAGGAACACCCAATATTCTGTTTTTCTGTCACAATTCCCATTTCACAACCCAAACCCCAAATTTATAATCTTTTTCCAAACCCCATTGTTTTTCCTAAGAGAAAATTCCCTCTAATTCCGTTCATTTGTCGCGTTTTTTCGATTCTTGACGGGGTTTTCTCGGCGCGTGGCCGATCTCCGGCAGCAAATGGCGGCGGGGACAATGGCGACGGCGGCCGGGGCGGTGGTGATGCTGTACTATGTGCTGAGCCGGCGGCTATCGCGGAAGACGGAGGAGGATAGCGAGGATCACGGCGGCGGCGACGTGTCGAAATCGAGCAGATCGGTTCGTCGGAAAAGGCTTTCGAGGCGCCCGGCTCAGGCTCCGGCGACGCTGCTGGAGTCGATCGGAACGCTGTCGGAGACCTTGAGGTTCACGTATTCCGAGACCCTCGGGAAGTGGCCCATCGGCGATTTGGCCTTCGGCATCAACTACTTCATGCGCAAGCAGGTAATTTTATGAGATTCTGAATAGAATTGAATGTTTTTAAGTGACTTTGAGCGGTTTTCTGTTTCTGGGCATGTAGAAAGGTGCAGGCTTTTTGGGGATTGTGACTTGATGAATAATGGGTGTGTGCGTGTGATGGTTTGCACTTTGCAGGGTAATTTGGCAGTTGCAAGTGTCTATGCTGGGAGTGATTCTGTGCAGCTCAAGGGGGATGAGATAATTGTGGAGCTCTATGAGTTGTTGAGGCTTTTGACTTTGTGTATGCTTTTCTCCAAGAAGCCGTTTCCTGTGTTTTTAGATTCTGCTGGGTTTTCCCTTGATGATGTGCTCATTCAGAAGCCGAAAGCTGGGGTATGTTTTGTCCTTATGCTCTCTCTCTCTCTCTATGCTCTATTACTTTTTATTTGTGTATTTTATATAATTTGGGGTGAGTGGTGGAGAGGAGTAGGACAGACCACACGCTCTCACATAGAGAGTCTGACTCAGCGCTCAGATGAGTTTAGAGATAGTGGCATCATTCTCACCTTTGTTCAGAAGGAAACGACAATGAATTGAATCCAAAGGTCATTCTACTTGTATATTGATCCTCTCTGTAAATATATTATATACTAAAAAGAAAACTATTACCACAAAAACACAAGTTTTTGTTAGGGTCCTTTGTAGGTGACATAAAGTGCTGTTACGTTTCCCATTTCATGTTTGTCCCCATATTTGGTTATATAGGAAAACTTTGTTGACTCTTTTGAGATAAGAGAGACGTATAGTTTGGATTACCCGTGGTGTATTAGGCTTTGAAAATGACACTTTTTTAACACTATTTTTTTCTTGTTTTTTTTTGTTAACATTAAGAGATTAAGAGATAAGAGACCCCTGGTGGCTTAAGGAGATAGAGAGACAAAAAACCTACAAACGATTCAACATGTCACATTAGAGAATCCTATCCCCCCCCTTGCAGATTTGTATCTGAATGTAAAATTTATGTTTTGTAGTGGAAGTGTGCATAAGCTGATAAAACAAGGTGTATTTCAAATTTAAATCCCAAGAGATTAAAGACAAAATGAGTATACAAAGCCAGGTTACCTTTTTTAGATTATCAGTTTTAATTTTATCTTTCACTATAGCAAATAGGTTTATTGCAACTATAATTTTTCGATTGTTACTCTGTTGTAAATTGTCAGTATTTAGAGAAGTCTGGAATGTTGGCTTAGCATAGTGAGTAATCTGTTAAAGCAATCAAAGATTTGTTATTCATGTCCTAAGAACTCGCGAGGGAGGCTTGTGCTGTACAAAGCTGTGATGTTATAAATTCCCTGTAAGATTATAACTTGGGTTATTCATTTATTTTATCACCATTTGAAGCTTCAATGACTTAAATGACCAATGCTCTCAAAGGAAGGAATGAGCTAAATAAAAAAGTGAGGTAGTGTCTTTGTTAGTATGAGATGATGATTATTGGTTTCTAGAGAAACACGCAAACAGGTGTAGACTTGAGTTTTAATTCTGAAAATATTGGTGACTCTGTCTCCTATTTCAGTCATTAATTTTACAAAATATGATCTGCCTTGTCCTGGAAAAGTATGCTTCTGCTATTTCTCTCTCTCTCTCTCTCTCTCTCACTGTGATCTTCTGTAATATTTCCACATGTTTTCCTATTTTTTTCTCAATTTGATGATCTATGACATGATATATTTTGCAGCTTCTGAAACCTGCATTTACAATTATATGTGATAGACAATCAAAATGTTTACTTCTACTGATCCGGGGTACTCATAGCATAAAGGACACACTGACAGCTGCAACCGGTGCTGTAGTCCCTTTTCACCATTCTGTTTTAAATGATGGTGGGATCAGCAACTTGGTTTTAGGATATGCACATTGTGGTATGGTTGCTGCTGCTAGATGGATTGCAAAGCTTTGCACTCCTACCCTACATAAGGCTCTTGATGAATTTCCAGACTTCAAAGTCAAGGTATTGTTTTTAAACATTTAATTTGGAACAACTGTATCATTACATTAGTGTGTACTGAATTGATGACCCACTGGTCATGGATATGTTATAGGATCATATTTTTTTCTCTCATTTCTTTGTTCCTTACACTATTCCTTTTTTCATAATTTTTAAATTATATTTCACTTTTTTATTTTATCTAACGACTGTTGCATACATGCCTGTATAAGTATGTTTATTAAACAGTAATCCTATTTCGTGGTTCTATAGATTGTTGGGCACTCACTTGGTGGTGGTACTGCTGCACTATTGACCTATATTCTTAGAGAGCAGAAAGAGTTCTCTTCAAGCACATGTGTCACTTTTGCTCCAGGCATGTACCTACGAAATTTTTATTCAGTTGACCTATTAGATCATTTATCAGTTTCTGCATTTTTGTAACCACATCTCATTTTGATGGTGGATGTGCATGCTAGACTGCAAGTTCACTGAAGTTTCTGTGGCAATGAGAGATTTCCAATTACTTCAGCTTATTGTTATTGCCCATCATGAGATGTACTATATCAACGTGGTTTCTATTTTTCTTGTGATTTGTTTGTTCACAAAGTTGATGGTTTTGTTACAGGTTTAACACTTAATAGCAAGCATGCCTATTTTGCCTTAGAATGTAATAGTTTCTAGTTACGTCTTCAAATAAACACTAGAGCAGAGATGAGTGAAGAATGTAACATCTCATAATATTCATTTCTTTTGAAAATCCTTATTCACTCCAATTGTTGTCTATGATTTTCTTTGATTATTATTTCTTAGAATTTTCTCTAACATGGGATCCTTTCCAGTCTTACCATACAACTGTTACTAAATTCCTTGTATCATGACTGTCTCTTTTGCAGCTGCCTGTATGACATGGGAGTTAGCAGAATCGGGAAAACACTTCATCACTACCATCATAAATGGTTCTGACTTGGTACCAACATTTTCAACTTCATCTATTGATGATCTCCGCTCCGAGGTGAGCTAGCTAGGACTTAATGTTCATTACTTAATTTGTGGAGTGACTATTGCCATTCCTAGTAAGCTAGTTCTATCTAAAAGGCTTTTTTTCTTTATCACAAAACTATAATTTTGAGAAATTATGCAAAAGTTAATTAAACAGGAGTGACAATGGACCATGCTGGAGCTGTACATTAGACTAAATTCCTGAGGTAATCTTGCTTCTGCATCTAACTCAAGTTGGTTTGTAACTAGGTCACTGCATCCTCTTGGTTGAATGATTTACGCGATCAGGTTGAACATACAAAGGTCCTGAATGTTGTCTACCGATCTGCAACCGCACTTGGATCTCGCCTACCATCTATATCTAGTGCAAAAGCTAGGGTAGCTGGTGCTGGTGCTATTCTGTGGCCAGTAACCAGTGGCACACAGGTAACTTCAACTTCAAGCTCTCTCATATCCAATTGACATTATTTAACCACTTCTGCACATTGCTATTTCGGATGTTGTTTTCAGTTTAGGGTTTAGTCAGTTGGTCAAGTCTGTACTTAACATAGACGGATGCTTTATCCTTGATCTTGACACTTACATGACTAGATATTCATTTTGTACAGGATTTCTTACACAGTGCATCCTTAATCTGATGTTGATCGTGTCTTATATTGCAGGTTGTGATGAGGCGTGCACAGAGTGTTGCTGAGGCTGTTGTCAGAACTCGTTCATCACTGTCATCATGGTCTTGCATGAGTGCGCGCCGCCGAAATGTGGGTCCATCAGTAAACTCTAAATCAGAGGATTTAACTGAAGCCTCTCTAATATCTGCAAGGAACACAGAATCTCTTATGACTGAAGAGGTAGTAGTAGAACCTATGCTTAAGGATGAAAATACATCCTCAAGTGGAGGATCTGGCCACGATGACACAGATGAAGAAGAGCCACTCATTCCTGCTAATCAAAACATTACTGCAGCAGTTGTGGATGACTTAACAGAGGGCCAGTTATGGTATGAACTGGAGAAGGAGCTTCAAAAACAGGATAATGCTCTGAACATTCATGCTCAAGAGGAAGAGGCTGCAGCAGCAAAAGAGATCACAGAAGAAGAGAGTCAACTTGTTGATGCTGCTGCAGAATGCAGTAGCAGTTCAATCACTACATCAGACAACTTGGACAGCCATCGATTTTATCCCCCTGGCAGGATCATGCATATCGTTCCTGTACCTTCATCAGATGAATCAAATTCAAATTCTGATGACCCTGTAGAAGAACATGTCACCTTATATGAAACTCCCAGAGAGTTGTACAGCAAGCTCAGACTTTCAAGAACCATGATAAATGATCATTACATGCCAATGTATAAGAAGATGATGGAACTATTAATACGAGAACTAGAGAAAGATAGCAGCTGTAATATTTTGAATTAAAGGAAACAAAATAGCAATTGCAGAATTGTTAGTGAACTGAGTACATATTTCCCTTCTTTTTTTATCCTTGCTGGCTACTGCCATGCTGTAGAAAATTTTGATTGTATGAATTTGATTCTTTTAAGGTAGGTACATGTATAAAATGAGAAATTAAGTGTATTTACTGTTCATTTAAAAAGGTTGTATATATAACAAACGGAAATGCAGTTTTTTTTTCAACTTATTTACTCGTTTTGGAGGAGTTAAATTTACTTGAATAGTATTTTTCATGAATGGTTCATAAGCATTGTATACTCCTAAATCACTTGTGGGAGGACTTGCGGTGCAGAAGTTAACTACGGAGATGCAGATCTATATATTTATTATAATTATGAATTATATAAATTAATAATAAAGATTTATGTATATAATTATGTTTTAATATTTTTTTAGCAGAAAGATGTTTTTTATAATTGGTTCTAAAAAATTTGTTTCTTATTTTTATAATCATAATAAAAATTTATACAATAAATTTGAATTTTTAGAAAATTAATGTTATTTCTCTTTTTTTAAAATAGGCTAAAACCGTGATAGAATTCTCATAAATTCAACAACAAATATTCTTTGAATTGGACATTTCATCGATATATGTCATACGAGTGTCTAATATTTGTTTAGGATTTAGGGTTTTAAGGATCACTATCTTAAATATAACACTTTGCTAAAACTTAACCATTAAGGATTAGGAGTAAAATCATGATGGAAAATCAATTTGTAAATATCACAAGCTATAGTTCTATTATATTATTGCTCCAAAATATTCAATTTTGGTGCTTTCACTAAACTAAAGTTTGCTATTTCATCCATGCCATAAGTTCTTAAGTCATCCCGCATATATATTGCAGTACCATGCTGAAGTAAATTGGAACTCATCACATTACCATAAAAAAGAGAAATTGAAGCACATGGTTTCTGAAACAAAAACACGTTTGGACCTTGGTCGCGAAAGAATAATGTGCTCAACCAAGGAAACAATGAAACGGTACTCAGCAATACAGTTCTTTTACACACATGCTCAGGTCAGTTGTATTGATGCTGTTCTTAGACTTGATATTCAACACTTACACCAAATCAGGAGAATGAAGATCGTGAATCAATTATTAAAGAATGTACAGTTTTGATATTGAAGAATCAAGCCATTCAGCCCATCTGCCATCACTTTACATTGACATTTTCATTGCAGTTAAAATTGCTTGTTGAAATTATCAACCGCCATAGCGGTGCTTGAGGGATTCAGGGGGCTGCTCTTCCATGATACCAGAACCTGTTGTTGCCAAGTACTCGCGAATGGTTGTTTTACGGTCAGCAAGATAAGTGTGATCCAGAAAATTGTTGTAGGCTGTTTCACCAAGATTCTTTGCTGCTAATACACTACAATGAGTTTCACTAATACTGTTAATTTACAGGGAATCTAACTCTAGACAAGGTTTAAATAGTGGAAAGCTTTGTTCGCCAATTATACTATTATGGTTTTGAGGAAACTAATAATTTTTTCTTTTGTTTCCAACATTGAAAGAAAATTGAAAAGGGATATGTGGAAACTTGTCAAGTAGACAGAAAGTGTAATGAGGAGCAATGTTGCCCGTGAATTTGTGACCTGTGTGAAGAGTCCTTGTTCCATTGAACTTTTTTACCGATTAAATCTTTAACTGGTGCCTTAGTTAACATAAGCCTTGTACTATTTCCCCTGTTCAGCATCTATTAAAAAAATGACAAATGGGTTTTCACCCAGTGCTTACCAGTGCCGAAGATAAATCCGACAAGGTAACACATCATCTCTCCAAATTTTATCTATATTCCACCGCCCATATTGCTGAAAATAGATTTCCTTGTTTCCTGAATGGAACTGTAATGTAAGAATGCATAAACGAAGACAAAAGATACTAAATAAGAAAGAAACAATCTAGGTACGGCAAAAGGCATGTATAAATAGACAATCAGATTTTTCTTTCATATAAAATATAGAAATCACTTAGAGTGGTAAGATTGGAGGAAAATAAAATCTAGTGAACCATTTTACCCTTCTTTCTGCCTAGCCAGAAAGTTATGAAACAGTGAGGAATGTCTAGTAATATTTTGATTTTTATAAATATCCCACCAAGCAGAATATAGAAAACTGATATTGCTATAAATAATTCAGTTAGTGTTGTACATTAGTTAAGTAGTTAGTAGGCTGTTAATTAACTGCTAGCTATTGTACAAAAAATAGTAATGTGATGTATTGCTATAGATAGACGTGTGAGAAATAAAATTTTAGAATCAGTACTCAAATCTCTTCTCTCTCCTTTTTCTTCACTGTTTTTACAAGTGTGTTTACTGTGTGTCCTACCATACATAAGAAGAAAAATTAAAGTCTCTAATAAGAACTTTATAACTTGTGATTACTTATAATCTTAGAGTCCCTTATCTCCTTTTCAGAAAAACCTCAGTGTCATCCATCAGTGAATCTTTTATATGCAAACAATAATAACAATTCGGAGAACATGTTGAAACTTCATAAAATAAATAGTTTTTCTATTTTGATCATCTAAATCCTCAAGAGTTTTTCCACAAATGCAACTCTATTTAATTCAAAAGAAATTAGGTGGCAATCTCCCTAATCAGTTTCTGTGGTTAGATTTAAGAATAGAAGACACTATCAACTATGCCGGACACAAACATGAAAAAAATATTTGGACAGAAACAGCTTTTCTAGTTTCCAAAGCCTCTTGCCCTTAAAAATTACCAAGCCAATGAAAAATTACCTTTGCATCTAATGTTGAAAAATTCCTCATCACTGTAACGGGCACAAAGAACCTGAAAATAATTTGGCACATCGAATGACCACTTTGCTAATTAAATAAGCAACATTTCTTATGAGCAGAGACAATTCATGCTTTGCCACGACAATAACAACCATCACATACCGCTGGAAAATCAAAAGCATTGCCATCAAGCGTTTCAGGAAGAACCTAACACACAAGCAACCAAAGATCTTAAGCCACCACAAACCAAAAATATCTGAAGACTCAAAATATAAAAGCAGCATGCTAAAAATCTACATCTTCATGCTTACAGCAAGAAACCGAAACTCAACCTCCCTCTTGATAAAATCTGGAATCTGCAAATTCATCCACAGAAAATATTAGCTCCAGAGCTCAAGCTAACAAAAAACCAGCCTCACTAAATCTGAAACTGCCAGATTCCCTGTATTTTAGACGCATAGAATTTAAAGTATTCAATACAGTACCTCGGATTTTCTGATCTCAAACACTGTTACCACAAGAGTTTCTCCTTCACATGGCTCCACACTCAAGCTCGAAATCTCCTGATAACATTTTCATCCAACACAGCATAAGCATCACATTTCCAACGTCCCTTCCAATTTTTCCTTATTTTCAATTTCACAATAAAACAAATAAAAATGGACTCGATTGTTCTTCTCAAACTATGAAGAAGTAACAGTTACGGTTTTGTCAGAACGAACCATGGTTTCGGGCTTTGCAATGGCGCGCTCGAAGAAAACAGGAGCGACGTGCGCGAAGACGCGCCGGAAGCTTTTCAACTGTGCGGTTCGGAAGTTCGCCAAATCGGGGAAAGTGCTTCGTGCGCTTCTCTCTGCGGAGGAAGGAACGGTTACGTTGATAAAGAGGAACAGTAATAGCAGAGAAAGTGAAGGTGGGAGCAATGATAGTTTACCGGAGAGGAGAGAGCCGAAGCCGCATATGGAGATGTAGCCGTCGGGAGAGAGGAGAGATTCGAAGTCGGACTCCTCGCTGAGTTCGGTGGGGATCGGAGAGGATGATCGGAGAGCGGCGGAGGCCATGGCGGTTTTTGAGACAGAAAGAGGAGCGAAAGAGAGTGAGAGAGTGGCGCGTTGGTGGGACGCGCGAAAGGCGAGTGATGAGAGTTGGAAGGGGAAGTTTATGGAGGCAATGATGGAGGCTATGTTCATCGTCCAGCAGCAACAAGCTGACTCGCGACACAGCGCGATTGAGCAGTTAGAATTTGTAGAGAACCTGTTGAATTCAGACACACAAATTCTTTTTATTTTTTCTTTATTAAAAATTTCGTCACATTCTCAAAATATTTTTTATTTTTATTTAATTATTTACTATTCAATCTTTTGTTGTCAAAATCATTAGTTATACTTTTTCTTATTTAATTTACCGATTAACTTTTCTATCTCTCTACAAAACAATTAGGTTGTTAAGTATTTTATTTTTATCTAATTATTTTATCGTTTAATTTTTCTATCGATGAAATGATTTAACCATTATTTTTACTTTCTTTTATTCAATTTACGAATTAATTTGCTTTTTCTATAAAAGTGAATTCACCGATAAATTCAAGCAAAGTAAAGATAAAAAAAATACAAGTTCATTGATATTAAAGATGAGAAAATATAAAATACTATAATTTTTTTTTACAAACCCAAAATAGACATAATTAAATAAAAATAAAAAAATTATTTTCAATAAAGTTTTTTGACGTTTATATATAAAATAAGAACTGATAAAATATGGTTATTAATTCAAGACGAGAGAAAATGGGTTAATCATCCATTGTTCTTTCTAATTGTTTTCTTTCTTATATTATCTATCAGGATCTTAGCTGTGAAGACTCATATACAATAATTCTTAAAGGTCTAAAGTACTAGAGGACCATTGAACTGTAATTCCTTAACAAAATTTGCTTTAACCTCAAGAATTAATATTAATGCAATTATACATTAAAATTGTATCTTTTATATAATAAAATAACAAGATAATATAACCTTTATTTTTACTTTTAACTAATCATTAATGATAATCGCATTATTTATTTTAGTTTGTCCTTCAAATGTTGAAATCATATTTTATACATATGATATTTAAATGAATATTTGCAACACTTTCAAATTACATGTTATAGAATCTCTTTAGGAACTCAAACTCCAAATTTCATCGCAATTCATATAACCCAAACATCATTCAAAGTTATTCAAATTAAAAAACAAAGTGAAGAAAAACAAGACACAAAACACATGCATTCCATCAATTGTTATGAATTAATAAGAAGTGGTGGATATCTTTATAAGAAAATGATAAAAAATGATAAGAAGAAGAGATGTTTCTTATTCTCTTAGTATTGTCACATCACTTCAAGTAATATATGAGGAGTTTTTTCCTCCAAATTACAATCTAATTAGGTAGGGATACTAATCATGAGATTACAATATTGCATACAATAATGGCATATAATTTGATAATTATTATTTCTTTAATACTTCCCAAGTTGGTAGGTGAAGATCATGAACTAGTAGTGTCAAAAACCGTTCCTTGCCCGGTGCCTTTGTAAAAATATCTGCGAGCTGATACTGTGTCGGTACATATGATTATCCCAACTTGTAATTTTTCTCACACAATGTGACAGTCGATCTCAATGTGTTTTGTGCGTTCATGAAATACTGGGTTTGCTGCTATATGTAATGCCGCTTGATTGTCAAAAAAAAAAGTTGGCAAGTTACATGGCACCTTTAAATCCTGCAACAGATATCGCAACTAAACTATCTCCAAACAAGTATTGGTCATCGCGCATTATTCTGCTTCCGCTGATGATCTTGATATCTGTTGCCTGTTTTTTTTTTTACTTCTCTATATATTGATTTAAGGTCCGAAAGGCTGTCAGAGCACCAATTGGTGCTCTGATACCATATAAGAAAATGATAAAAAATGGTATGTGAAAGAAGTAACCCAATTTTATAAATCCAAACCCCAAACCTTTAAACCCTACCCCAACCGTATACGTAGGGATATTATTAAATTAATTGCATATAATTGGGTACAATATCGTACAATAATGGTATATAATTTGATAATTATTATTTCCTTAATAGTCTATTTACATCTATATAAAATATATATTTTATAATTATAATTTCATTAACTTGTACTACATGCTAGCTTAGTAAATTAAACATGCAAATTGGTATGGGACCAATAGCTTCTTCAACTATTAATTGACCGGGACGCAAGAACCTTGCCTCGTCAAACCTGGATCGGCTTCTGCGCCGTCTTAGCCTCCGTCCTTCACCGTGATTCACCTCAAGAACCTGCAAAAGACAGAACGGCGCCGCTGCGGCCGATCACGCTCCGACGCCCAAGTCAGCGACTGAACCACCAAATACTAAGAGAAAACTCAAGAACTCTAAGGAACCGTGCAAAATTCTCTCTCCGCGTACTCAAGTTCTCGCAAGCGTAAGAAGTAATCTAAACGTGTGTGTACCTCAGTTCGTTAGAAACATCTGGACACGTGGCTCGTATCCAGCTGTACGCATGTCACCATCTGGAGCATCCTTGACTTGGGCGCCACTTTTGGCTCCAAGGCAGTTTTGTGTATAGATACTTACTATCAAAAAAATGAAATTAAATGTATGTAATTGGGCCTTGATTCGGTCGCTTAAAACATTTTCAAACCACTTAATTCAGGCCCAATAGACAACAGAGCTCAGTTCAAATAAAAGTAGACTTAATGGTCTTAAAAGACGTCGACCTTGACAATAAGAAGCAACGGACAACAAATATAAACAGTACCTATAAAATAAAGAAAATATATTAATAATTTATTATGTGATTAATAACTCCTAAAGCAGAATAGGAGAATCTACATATAGTTTTTGACAGCACATCCTCAATGGTGTACCAAACAGAAGCCTATGGGACAGTTGTTAAACAGAGTCCCTGAACTTGAAGGTCAAACAAGGGGAGAGTGGTGGTGAGATTATTTTATTAGCCATGATAGACTTGGTTAACTAACAAGTACAGAGTCATGGCTTGGATTGGTTTGGGAGTAAGCCAGAAATGCATGATGGCTATATAATATCTCTACATAAAACAAAAAGAGAAAAAGATTGCTGCATAATGAAGCTAGAATGGAATAAAATATTATAGCAGAATTTGTTAATGGACGTGTTACACAGAAGAACCAGTGTTTCCAGGGATACGCTATTTGAAACCATGTGTACCTTGAATAACATAATTCAACATTTCCTAAAACTCTATTTAAGTATCAGAGCTAAAGGTTAAGTTGAGAAAGCCTAATTTAATTTACAGCACATACTTACATTAAATAATGTTTATCATCGTAGATAAAAAAAAATTGATTATTTTTTAAGACAGATAAAGGCTAATTCAACAATAGGGGACAAAGAAACCAGTAATGGCAGAGAAATATAGCAAATCCTTACAAAGATGATATTTAGGAAGTTTGCTGAATCGGTGTCAGTTTGTAGTGTACATTATGGTGGGTAAAAACAAGAACGAAAGGGAAAAAAAATTGTAAAAGTAAATATCTGAGTATATTATTGAACTGATTTTTTATAAAAATTAAATTGATATTTATTTTTTTTACAGTGAACAGTTACAGATACATTCTTTACAAGAATATCGTGATTATACCGTGTCTCCCAACCCCCTTTTCTTTTTCTCACTTGCAGAATTGTAATAAAAAGAATTCTACAAGTATTCAATTATAAACCCCCTATAAAAATTGAAAAAGAAAACCCAAGATGTGTTATGTACTGGGAGACATGTACTCAATGGAAAACTTGAGTAGCATAGTATTCGCTTTCATTAAAGGCAGGTCTCAGACTTTCCTGACACATAAACTCCAAGGGAAAAGAGACTAGGTGACCCTTTACTGATGCTAATCTCTCCAAGGGTTCGGTGTTCTTGATTCCTCCATCATGATAGGATTCCAATTTTTCTGGGGCTATTCCTAAATCAATGGTCGTGTGACCAATTTTTTCTTTCCAAAAAAGCACACTTTGTCTGAAGGCATGCCTGCAAAAACAATAGGATTAAAATAAATGTTAGGGACAGACAAAGGAGAAGTTCCATCCAAAGATGTACAATGGGCAAAATTATTACAAACATACCTGGTGTGTATCAGATCATTAGGTACGCAAGAAAAGACATCCTGGTAAATTGTAGTATTTGTCTGCAAAACGTATCCAGGGATAATTATCAGTTTTCTTATTGAGCTTATTTCTTATTAGGCTATATTCAGAATCATCACAAGATCTACATGAGGTACTCAAATCACCTAGAAAACAAGTGTGTTTTTTTTTTTTTGTCTGTTGTGTTCGAAATGGTTACGAGGCTAACCATGTAAAACCGAAAATATACAATCATAAATATCTTTACAGCTAAATAGTAATGCAACCTAAATAACTTCCCTAAGGGGTTTGAGTTCCGACAACAATGTCATACTCCCAAAGCAAGCATTGCACTCTAAAAGGACTCTGGGAGAGTCAAAGGGTAAGTGCAAAATTTTCATGCCATGAAGTTCAAGCACATACTATAGACCTGTGTCTTTTTTGGCAGATCACAGGAGTCATATCCAGTCTTGTCCTTTATCCCCCACACGGAGATTAGAGTTAAACTGGCTTTAAGAACTAACCATGTTAGATATTTTGGCAAAACCTTTTTTCAGAACTGACCATGTTAACTAACAGGAAGAACAATGATATAATTAAAAAAGCAGAGGCCACCTTATGCAAAAAAATACTTTTAGAAGAATAAAATTATGCATGAAAATGTCCACATAACAGTAATAAGTTTATAAGAAAATAAAAAGCCGTGAAATTAGCATCGAATATTAGCATTCTATTTTTCTTACTACCTTTGCTGTTGCCATCCAAATATCCTTGTAAGTAGATTCAACAACTGGGTCCATTATTTGATTGTCCTGAGGAAAAGATATTAAAATAATCGTTACAAATCAGGCACATGAAACAACTACTTACTAAGAATGTAAAATTAACAACCTCTCCTGTAGGGAGACCCAAGTGCTCAGACCATAATGACAATCGAAGGGTCGAGGAAAACTTTCCAGCTTTCCAAGGCTTTCCATCCATATAAGAACCAATCAACTCCCTGTCTTCTATAACTACAGCAATCTGAAATCCATATGAGACGATTAAAGGAACAGAAAGGGGTTCAGTAATTAAGCATTAACATATAAATTAGCCAAAAATAAGAATATGAAAACAGTACATGGTTAGCAGACAAATTTATTTATTCAATACACGATTTTAAAGGTGACTAAAAGGGCGTTTGCAATAAAACAGACCTGCAGTTGATATTATTCTTTCATTAGTTACATATTTTACTTTAAGGAGTTTCCTCAATTTCTTAACACCGTTAAACTATAAAAATAAAGAGCAACATTGGACTGAAGTCGTGTATTTTTGTGACAACGTGGGTGGTTTTATTTATATTGACAAAAAGAAATCAATAAAATAAATAGAGGAAATTTTATATCTTCTAATAAAGATATGATCCTACAATAATACAAGTATGATCTTGATATTTCTGATTATAAAGATATGATCACGATATCTATAATTATAAAGATATGATTCTCATTTCTGTAATTATAACAAACACATTTATGTCAAACTAATGATATGAAGAAGGAAATTCAAAGTTTATCTAGGCCTAGAATTAGATTTGCAGTCTACAACCATATTTTCCAATAAAATGTATACACAAGACAAGCTAACTAAATATTAGTTGCATTAAGAATCAAACGATACATTAATGTATCATGATAATGCACTTAGTGTTCGTGGGAATTAGTAATTAGGCAGTTCCAGTCAATTAATCCGAGTCAAGGAAATAATCTCCACTAAGTCTACCAAGAGTCTACAGATATGAATGCTATGTATAATTTATGTACACATGCACATTCTCTTGAATAATAAAGTATTCTCATTCTCAATTCTCTCTTAAACATTTATTTCTATACTTCTCTTCCCCTCCAAATTCAACAATTACAACTAACTTGCTTCTATAATGAAATTTAGCATGGATGTAAATTATTTCAATAAGGGTGCATGAAATGAGAGACAGAACTTAGTACAAGTTAATTTAAACCCCTAGTCAAACATGTGCAGCATATAAAGTGAAAGGGCATGAAACAGTACCTCAGAATCTCTGGAGCCAAGTAAGCTCCTGTCATTAATATTAGCAGACCCAATCAAAGTTATACAATCATCAATAATCATGATTTTACTGTGAACATACACCTACAAAAAAGTGTAAACCATTAAGCTGACTGTAACTAACTCTGTATATACCCATAGATGTATAAGAATACCTGGCTGGTTGCCACAGAGCCCCCGTTAAGTCTACCATAAGACCTTAGGCCATAAAAGGAGATGTAGTCGTGTATCTTAGGACCAAGAAGTTCATAAAGATTATGCAAGATAGAGTTCTGCCCCCTGCAAATGGTTCGATACTGCCAATGCATTATGGCTCTTACAGATGCTGCACCACTATCATCAAGACCCCCCTAGATAACTGAAAAGTCAGTCTAACATTTATGAAAAAGCAATATTTACAGTGTTTAAATAAAAACAAAAATAAAATTAATAGGAACCTGGAAGCCAGGCAGCAGTGGTATGACAATTATAACCCTGAAAGTTTTTTTGTCATTGTAAGCTCGCATAATTCGTCGATACAAAGCTTCTAACACACGATTCCGTATCATCTCATCCCCGGAAAGACCTGAGATAAAAAACTGATTCTGGAATATGTTCCCAAGGATGAAATACAACAGTCAGAGAAAGGTCCAGAACAGATTAAGGATGTAATAAAATATTACAAGTACTACCCCTTTAAATTTGAAAAAAAGGAGAGGAGCAGAATATATAATATTGCTTCAACAGAGCTATTTCAATAATCCATAAAACCTATCACACTACATATTTATTAGAATATATTAGAATAAAAGGAAATTATTTTCTTTCATTCTAATATATGCTAATATAAAACGAGGAAGTTTATTTGATACCTCAATGTAGATGAAGTATTCAGCTTTCTCAATAAGAGAACAATACGCACTGTGGATGCTCTCTTCGGTCTGACTTGTTCCAGCAGACCATTGACTCACGCTCCTAATAACCTACCAATAAAAAGGTTTATTGAGAGAAAATCCAACAATTGTTGAAAAATTAAGAGGATAAAAGTGAGAAGACGAGCAAAAGGAATAAAACAGTGTTTAATACATGCCTATGAAATTTAATAATTCCAGCCAGATATTTTACTCTTTGTTGTGAAAAGTGGATCAAAAAGCCCAGAGTTAAAAATATCTGTCTCTTCTCAATAAATAATAGGTAGCAACAACAACATTCATTGCATTTTAACCATTTGATGAGATAGCATGTCAAAGGTATATGTCAGACAAAATTGTACAAGTCTATATATCACAGTTATATTAAGAAGGTCATGAGAACAACGCACTTGGCAACGACAGGAAGCAAGAGGACCAACTTGTCCTGATTCCTCAGGAAAACCTTCCTGGTCACCTCGTTCTTGCGTCTCCCACCATTCTGGATCTGTATTTTGCAAATCAGAATGAGCCACTCTATCTAGAGGCATTTTCTCACGATCATGCTCAGAATCTAGATCATCTACAAAGCCCTTCATTGGTGTATCTGAACCAAGTGCTACAACTTTGGCCTTGCGGAATGAAAAGGGAAGACCACTGCTGATCTTTCTTGGCTTGTCCAGGTAATGTGAAGAGGAGACTACGCCATTCAACTTTTGGTCTTCTTCATGAGCATCCAACCCATCGGACTCCTGGGGCAAAAGTAGAGGAATATCTTGGTCTTGGGAAGATGAGGAAAAAGAATCTTCTCTTTTAATTACTCTTGGATTGTCTATGTTCCCACTTTCAATCTGTATCTCTCGGCTTCTTCCCAAGTAATGTGGAATAACCATATGATGCTGAGGCATAAGTAAGGGTATAGCTTCCTCATATGGAGCTTTGCTCCTCTGATGTGAACAAAAAGAAATATTATTCCCTATTGGGAATATAGGAATAGGACTGGAATGCTTAAAGGCATGGAATTGTAAAATATGACTAACCTTTGCATAATTCCATCGCTGAACAAAGTGCCTAGCATTGTCACGACACGGTGGTCCCCAAAGGGCACAATGAACATCATGCCAAGGCATACGAGGAAATTTTTCACGGTCTAATTCATCTTTCATTGTATCTTCCCATGAATTTGGTTCAGATTCTCTGTCAAAATTGAAAATAAAATATGACTTGCATTCAACAGGAGACAGCTAGTCTATGATCAATTAAAAATGAACGACATATCGTAACACATTCCAAGTGCAACATCAATCATATCTAGTACCTCAAAATAACATAAAGAAAGAAGAACATACAAAAAATGAGGGGAACAAAGCCTGACCCACTAATCCCTAACCCTATAAAACAGTAAAACAAATCTATCCCTAAAAAGCTCAAGACAAATAAAGCTAGGAACATTATCCCACCAAGTATAACCCTGAGATCTAGTGCCAAACTGAAATCTTAAGAATTTGTATTTTTCAGAATTACTTTCTAAAACCATTTCTATATAAAAAATGATTGGAAAGAAACAATTTAGTTCAAAAATGCCTTTTTTTCCCAGTTTCTGTGTTTGCTCTTTAGCAGTGCCGGGTTGAAGAGGAGAGGAGAAATTAGGGGCCAAAAGCCCTCTCTCCCATTTGTGTCTCCCTTCCAATATAGGAAGAATATGTAGAGAAGGGGAAATGATTGATATAGGTTTTGAACTTTCTTGACTATATTGACATATGATTTTATTTTCCCTCCACACCCCATGTAACACAAAAAAGGGACCCTCCCCTCTCCTCCTTTGGACCAAACTGTGCATAATATAAGCATCATTTTCTTACTACTCTATAACAGATCTTGAGATACTACTGCTGCATATAAACACTTCCATTATTTATCTAAATATTTTTCAAATAATTAAAGTGTTTTCCGTAGAATAAAAGAAGCTTCTTACAATTCCACAACATGCTAAACAAAATCTTACAATGCGCCTTTGTGGTTATACACTCCATTCACAAAACTTACCTTGGGTTATAATAGTCTTTTCCCGGCCAGATTAGAGGAGGGAAATCTCCCACTTTATGCTCAGATGTGTCATAACGACCAAAGCATAAATCCAGTCCTCCGATAAAGCAAATATGGTTATCAATAATGACAAGTTTTTCATGGTGTGACCTGTATGTAATAATCACAAACAAATAAGAAACCAAAAAAGTGCAGTATAATTGATGTTTTCTTGGAAAAAAAATATAAGTTCGTTATAAGACCATATAGACTAAACACCAAGTTTTCGGTAATTCCATACCACAGGTAAACACCAGTAGAAAAGTGGTCAGGATAGCGTAATACCCTCACATTCTCATGAATGCTAAGAAGCTTTTTCTTGCTATAAACACTGTTGATTTTCAAAGCAAGAGCCACCTCTTTGTAGAGAAGAATGTAAATCTGCATTAAAAATAATTCATGTAAATCTCAACACTTCCATGGAAATAAAGGAATTGGGACATGCATCGCCCAGGTGGCATACAACATAGATGAGTACCTTCGTAACTACTTGATCATAGTATAGACTGTACTGATCAGCTATTAAGTTATAAAATCAATTGATCCACTTCTCTCTATCAAAAACATCTATAAAAAACTATGCAGTATGTACCTTCAGCCAGTACCATTCATAGAACAACAAACAATAAAGCAAATTTTGAACCTACTTGTTCTACCAAGAGAGGGGAGATCAATAACAAAAAAAAATTGAGTCATTTTCAGAAATATCCTAGTACTATGCAAGGCAATTCAAAGATAACAAACAATCATCCCTCCCTCCCTAATTACATAAAATGCATGGATTTTGGCTCGCATACAAGACAAAGCAGAAGCATGGACACTGTGTCACAGAAAATTATTTGACAGGTTTTAATACATTGCTTAAATGGTTTTTGACTGCTTTCTTAAAGTCCATGATTCATGCACTATGTAATGACAAAATTTAGAAATAAGACAAAAAAATGTTGAAACAAGATGCCCATACAGAAACTTTGGAGAGGAAAAATAGACCATAGATTTAACTTTGTTCTACCTACAGTGAAATAGGCCAAAGTCGAAAGATGAACACAATATTATTCACTTTTATCAGTGAAGATTACAAGGAGCAGTTAATCAAATTCAAACCCTTATGCCACACAAGCATATTTACGGGTCCATATCCGTTTGCTTCAGCCAAACCAAGGGTTCAAGACAGGTCAAATATGGGCAAGGCCCCAAATTGGACACAGACACTTTGCAGTGAAAAACAAATTCAGGAACAGCAACAGAGAACAAGTAGTCCTCCAATGAAAGATAAAACATTCTTACATGGAAAACAAATGCAGATAAGATGACTGAAAGCCATCATACTAAATTCCTTGGAGTGATTGTATTGTACTTATCTCTTACAAGTTTAACAACCCAGAAAAAATAAACAAAAAAAAAAAGTCTCCTAAAAAGGCAAAGCATTGTGCAAGAGTCCATATAAATTGTTACCTGAACTCCTTGCTTAGCTTTTCCTTCCAACAAACTATCAAGCCTTGATGAAGCATGAGTGTGAAAAGGTCGCCGTAGATACAGTTCTGGGCACAGCCACCACCCACAGATAAATATCTGCATGAATCTCTCAATAATTGAGCAAAATCTTGAAAACAACCATTAATCTCTCTCTCCCTCTCAGTCCCTACCTTTCTACCTATCTATAGGTGTGTATGTTCATATGTCACAAAAGTGGGCTTGAATTTTAAGGCACTAGAAAAACAAACCTCTGATTTTGCAGCTTCAATTGAAGAAGCAATGGCCTCAAATGCTGCTCGCCCATCAATAAACCACTGGGCTTGACTTCCATCTTCAATTAAGCCTCTTGGAGGAGCAAATGAACCATAACGGTGAGGATGACACCAGCCTTCAGGAGGTCTGAGTCCGGCATCATTAATTGCAGCAACCCAATCTTTAACTTTACTTCTACTTTTCACTCTAATTCTGATACTGCGGATTCCACAAGCCACCTATAATATTTAGTTTGGTGTTAGAAGTTTGAAAAGGTATATTCCTTTGTATAGTATCACCATACATCTGATAACAACCACTCGTCAGCTAATTGCTAGTAATTACATAAGAATAAACCTCAATTTGGTCCATAAAAGAATTTTGGAACATCAATTTGGTTCTCATAAGAAAGCTTTCAAATTCTCAAAGTTACTAGCTTACTGGGATTCAACATCGGTGACCAACCATCATCATTAGAGAATCAACTTGATGTTCTGAAACTATTTGAAAGACCAAATTGGGGATTTACTAAATATATGATATAAAATAAACAGAAAGAGCTATGAATTGAATTAGATCTAATCTAAGCACAACAAGACTTTGAAGCAACTAAGGATACAAAAGAGCACCAGTCTCACCTTGAATGAATGACGTAATGGATTCCGTTCTTTCACTTCACTTGCCAGTGATAAACGACCATCCCCATTACCATCCGATGCAGGCAGTACATCAAAAACAATTATGTCCAGAGGCTGTGTATCAAAAGGATCTGCCAGCAATGCCAAAAATCCAGGTTTCAGTACAGCCCATACCTGTACATACAAATACAGGGAAGTAATAATGTAAAAATTAACCAAATATAACAAAAGTTACCAAAAAAATATTTAAATAAGAAGAGAAGTAAAGCATATCCAAAAGCAGGATTCTTTACCTTTTGCCAGTTGTCATTACAGCAACTGAAACAGTCAGACAAACAGCACTTTCTGGAATCCTCATCCTTCTGGATTTTGGGCAGGTGTTTCACCATCACATATTCTTCCTTTAGCTTAGGGCCATATTCAGGTGAAAAAGATAACTTTGATACCTCCAAAAACCTGCAAACCTAGAGCATAAAACTTCTTATAGTAAAAACAGCATTTAGTGATCATAAAAACCACAGTTTCAACAACAAATCAAATGGGGAAGATAAAAAATCCAATAAAACAGCTAAAAATTAACTTAAATAGGCATCGACTTCAACTGAAAATAAAATGTTTTACTAGTTCCAAGGTCCATATCACATAACATTTACTAAATATGGTTGCCAAAAAACATGGCAATAACTTGTTTAAATTTAAGCCTCACAGAACCAATAGGCAGTCAAGAGCACAAGCTCTCCCACCATAGTGGGGTCTAGGAATTTAACCCTTAGAGTGGAGAGGCTATTTCCAGACTAGAACCAGAAGAACCATGTCAGCCTTACTATAAATAGATTCATGATGTCAGCCTTCCCTGCCAAATCTAGTAATCAGATGCCAGGATTTCACAATCAAAGGTGCAGTGTGTTGACAAACTTGGATGATTAATATTTATCAATAAAACTAATATCCCATAGTAAGTTTTGGTGCAACAGTAAAGTTACTAGCGTGTGATCTAATTTACTCATGGAAGCCCTTCAGTTAATGAGGGGGTATGGATGTGTACATCTGAGTATCTGACCCTTGCCACCCCCACAATAGTAGGATAATCATGCATCTGGTTGCGTTTCAATGATACTACTATTCAAAATTCAGTCATTCCATTGCCACAGCGATGAAACATGTCAAGTTCTAGGTTTAGTTAACAAATAACCCTACCCATAACATCAAACTGTAATAAATGTCTGACACAAAATGACAATGAATAACGACTGTGTTCCATAACATGACAAACATAAATTTTCAAAAGCTCATGCACAAAGCATACCTCGGGAGAATTCACAATACTGATATTTCCCAAAAAGTGATTCAGATACCCTTGCATTGCTCTCTTTGCCCTCTCTGCAATAGACTGTTGTCTTCCCAAGGCTGGTCGAATAATTGGTAGTGCAGCACTAGATGGAACATCTCTGCATAAGAAACCAACGAATAGAATATTATGATCACAGAGCAACATGTTGCAATTATAGAGTGCTCCACAGAAGTTGCACGATGGAGATCACCTGTCCTTAGCACTTTCATGAGTTTCATCAGTATGCAAGGGGATTGTTTCGTCATCACCGTCATCGTCATCTTGCTCCATAGCATTGTGTTCTCCAATTCCTAGATTTTGAAGCCATTCTTTAACCTTTAATATAATGTTTAACATTACATCAAAATCCAAACTTAGCTAGACACAAATGATATCGACAAATAATACAATAAAGTACTGTAGCCATTTTGTGTACATCACTGAAGAAATATAAATAACACTGCTCACACCTGTTCCTGCTTCTCATGGATTTCCTCAATGAAGGCACGTTTCTTTAAGGCGAAATGCAAAATAAATACTTGATGAGCTTTCTTCATTAGCTCCCACTTGAACTGAAATGCAAATGAGATATATAAGTATCCTCCAGTAGGAAGGAAGACTGAAAGAAATAAATATTCAACAATCAATGTTTCTCTTCCGTCCAAAAAATCTCCGGCAACCGCCACATACACCAGGCCAACATTTTAAACTAACATACCCCAGTGCCAGAAGGTTCTGCGCTATGCAAAGTTCTATACGATAGTCATTGCACGCAGTCTTACCCTTGCATATACAAGGAGACTATTTCCGGATACGAATCCATGACCAACTGGTCACCAAAGCGCAACTTTACTGCCAAGTCTATGGCTCCCCCTCAAACAAGGCCAATACAGGTATAAAACTATTGCTCACACCACCATTGTTTATTTTTTTTTTGTCTTTCTTATACACACTTCAAGTGCAAACAACTCCAAAGCTGGTGAACACCAAAAGTAAATGCTCAAAAGCTTAAAGTGTTATTCGGAGAAAGTAAAATTAATAGGAAAAGTCCAAAGCTAACTAAGTTGCAGTGTTATGAAAATAGAAACAAGCTGCAGAACCATTGCATCACGAATTTCTGGTTCAAATTAAACCCTACGACAAACTTGCCAAATGCATACGCACGTACATATATACGCAGACGTACAAACACGGCGTATGAAGAAGCAATCGGATTCAAATAAAGGATCCAATTCGCGTGGATTTCGCTCGCTTTAGCTTCACACAATTGACTGCAGTGCTTGCGATCAGAGATTTTCTTTTTATTAAGAATTGAATTCCACAAAATCACGAACACAGAGTGAGTATGAGAGAAGATGGCACGTTACCTGTCTGTACTGAACCTGAATGGTGTAAGAGAGTTGCATGGGGCTGATATCGCTGGCGTCGGGGCGAGACACGGAGACGATGGAGGCTCTCGGCAATTCCTCGAAAATCCGATTGGCCTCGGCGCCGCTGTGCCGGAACGACGGAACCGATGACATCTCCTCGGCAGCCGCAGCCGGCGGAGACGGCGGTGGCGACGATTTCATCTGCACATAGCGAGGGCCGCCACTGGACATCAACTGTTCCGTGGCCATTGGAATTGAATCGACGTGGCCGGCGATAGGGAATGATTCAGGAATCGAAGGCTACACGTTAGAAGGAAGAGGTGGTGCAACGACGTCGTTGGTGGTTTCGGATCCAAATACAAATTCAGAGAGAGAGAGAGAGAAAGAGAGAGATAGAGAGAGAAGAACGCTATTTTTCTTAAGAAGAGGAAAACTCGGAATAAGAGTTGAACTGTGAACAACGCCAAAGGAGTGCGCACAAGTTTGATTTCTTCTTCACTTGCCTTCTAGTCCTTGCCTTTTTCCTTTCCAAGAAAAATCATTTGTATAATTATTTAAATGCTAAAATAATTCATCTAATAAAACTATTATTCTTTTTCAACTATGTGATTAAAATTATTAAATTCTATAATATTATGTTAAAACCCATTCCACTCTTTTGACGTTTTCAATATTTTTTTATTTATTTTGTTTTTATAACTTTTGCCTTTTTAAAAATTAAACATAACTTGATAGATAATTCTAAAAGATAGTTCTAAAGCTTAATAAAAGAATGTGAAAACAAAATTTAAAAGAGATTATTCTCCATGTTCAAAATAAAAGAAACATAATTATATTATTTTGAAAAAAATATATATCAAAATATTATTAAGTTATTAAGGTAAACATATTATATAAAAAATCATCATGTTCTAACCTTAATTTTGAAAGATAACATCATTAAAGTCAATCACTGCTCTTTTGAAGGTTGTTATTTTGTTATTAGAAAATGCATTAGTGAATTGAAAGAATAAAGAATATATAAACTGTTTGACTACTTGAATTAGACGTACCAAAATAAATTCGAGGTATTATCTGCTTTAAAGGTTGTTATTTTGTTATTAGAAAATGCATTAGTGAATTGAAAGAGTAAAGAATATATACATTCGACTACTTGAATTGGACGTAACAAAATAAATTCGAAGTATTATCTGTTTTGAAAGTTGTTATTTTGTTATTAGAAAATGCATTAGTGAATTGAAAGAGGAAAGAATATATAGACTGTTCGACTACTTGAATTTGACGAAATAAATTAAAATTGTAAAAGTTAGTTGTTTTTTTATTAGTGTAATTTAAATTTAGATTGTGAGTATTGTTATTATTATTGTTATTAATTTGATGTTGTTTAGGTGCAATCTAGAAGGTAGTATTTGAAAAGATTTTGAGAGTGGTTAGTTGAATTTAGGGTTGAAGCATTTGAATGGTAGGTGTTGATGATGGGTCAAAAGACGGCTAAAATGGATTTGTTTGGGAAATGAAGGTTGCAAATTCTATGGTGGCGCATTAATTTGATTCATTTGGTGAATAAATGGTGGAGCATTTGACCAAAACACCATTACTTTTCTTCAATTTACAAAATGTTGGCAAATCATGTTCCATTTATCACCAACACAAAAACAATTACTGCATAAAAAGTTGGAAGTGTAAGATAAGATAAGATAAGATTTTTATATTTTATATTATTAGGGTCGAATTCTTTTTTTTTTAGTTTTAGTTTTATATAAAAAAAACACTAATATTTATAATATGCAAAATACTCTAATATTTTGTAATGTATACCAACTAACATAATATTTTATTTTATCGCATCTAAACAAATTAAATAGGAGTGATGAAACAATAAAAGATATAGCAATTTTAACCATAAAAAAATAGTAGATCCTGTTAGTTTCTTGGTTAAAAACAAAACTGAAAATATAAACAGATAATCATATTAGTTAAAAATTAAAGCTGAAATTATCAAAATTTTATCATATCACAAAAATATAATTATTTTAGTCTCGTACCCTTTAAAATTCAAATTACTTAAATTTTGTTACACCACTTTTTATTAGGTTTTCCCTTGAACATAACTAATTACACAAATATACAATTACTGGTGTATATATAAGACTAACGTTGGATTAAAGGTCCAACAACATTTAGAGTTGGTAATATAATTAAAAAAATCATGAAGTAGTTTAAGGATTAAGTTGTCAAATTAATTATTTATTAGGTGCAGAAATCATTTTTAAAATATTAACTAGATATGTGTTTGATTGTAATTTCGTCTTTTTTATGTTCTTAATAAATATTTTATGAATATAGTTTTAAATTAATCTTATCCTTTCCACTTTTAAAATTATTGATTAACCAGTGGTATTAACACTAGTTTGATTAGTGCAAAATTAGAATCAAAACTTTTGATGATACACAAAAGTTATGCACAATATTTTAAATTATAAAACAACTCTTCGTAGACAAGTAATTTGCCTTATTTTGCAAATATACCTTTTCTATTCTGAATAATAAAATCATCATCCATGAAACCCCTCTGATAAATTGATGGCCATGGTTCCAAATTCCATAGAAGAAAGAAACTTACATCAATTAAAATAATTCTAAATCAAAATCAATTTTATATAAATTTGTATCCATCGGTACCACACAATGTGACCAAATTCATTAAGTTCAACAGAGATTTAACAAACCTAAAAAAGTGATTAAACATTATGTAATATGTTTTTAACCATTATCAATAATAATTTGATCCAATAATAATGAGTTCATGATAATCATATAAATAGTTACGAGTTTCAAAAAAATACATCATCATCACGTATTAATTGCATTGAATACCGAACACCAAAATCTTACTTAAACGTCAAAGTATCTTTTACAGATATCATCCAAACTGAGAGCCAGCGAGAAAGTAAAGACTTGTGAAAGAAGATTTATTTTACAAAGTGAAAGAAAGAAGGTGATCGATGGAAATATAGATAATAATTATCTTAGTACTAATCCATTTGAAAAACAAAATTAGGATTAAAAATTTATTTTCTATCATATTCAAATTTTAAATAGATGTACATTTAATAATAATTAAAAACATATTAAAGGATATTCGATAAGTTGGTGCATTAGTTAAATATTTTGCACTCATATGACAATGATTCATACAACTTAAAGTTCATGTACTTATTATTATTAATGAAGTATTGTTATTTAATGCATATTAAATATTG